>NC_134723.1:40926250-41235000 GCF_049634645.1 Pelodiscus sinensis | reverse complement strand
GTTTCCACAGATCCCCTTGCTACATGCAGTATGGCTGACTGAAAGCTTTTGTAGCTGTCCAAAAGAGAACACATATTCCAAAGGAGTGAATCTGAACACCACCTGCACATACTTAGCAGCTGAAGGAGCTCACTTCAGTTTGTCTAAATACCCCTTTTGACAAGCACAACAAGAGCTTTGATGTGCCTATAAAACTTCAGCAGATTAGTTGCTCCTCTTCTCAAAAAGAGCAAGACTATGAAAGAGATTTTACAGAATATACAGTGGCAGCCATCTTCAATGAGCCGTAGAGTGTAAAACATGATGTTAAATTGCATCAATTGTGAGGATGTTATTGAGTAAAAACAAAACAAAACAAACAAACCTGGAACATTAACAAATCTAGGTGATGAAATAGGTAGATAATTTCTGTACAAACGTTAGTCATGGCACCTTTAAAAATATGCAAAACCTCATAGGTGCAAGGCCTTATTTGCAGGCACTGGATTAAATAGTGTAAGACTAAATGAATTCTGATTCTGATTCTGGTTCAAGGAGACAGCAATTCTTTCAGAAAAATATAAAAGCAAGGACAATTTTTATATTATTGACCACTGAGAATATGCACACACACATATAGATATATACAGACATTTATATAGATATCTATATAGATATTTAGTAACAGATGTCAACTACAGTTAGATTTAACTCAACTTATTAGTGCATGGCTTTTAGCCAAAAGCATTTCACATTTGCAGAAGTGTACTACCACATATGTCTTAATAACAGAAATGTGTTTTTAAAAATGTTTGTGATAAGTCACATATGGAAGAAGGAATCTGTACAGCTTTCAGCCCTTGTGACAATGGAAGCTACGGACTTTATTTTGTGAAGCTGAAGAACATTAAAATTCAAGTGAAATTCACTTTGACATTTGAAAGAGCTACAGCACTGACAGCATTAAAAACTAGACAAGACTCTGTGGTGCTGAATATGGTCTCCCTGCTTATACAAATACAATCGACATCTATTACAGTTATCTCAAAGTTACCATTTTACTCTTGCCCTCCGACGCAACGTTTCAGGGTAAAACCATTCAGGTACATTCAGTGCTTACACATCACTGAAAAATACTAGGCAGATATTTTAGCTCTTCTTTATGAAGAGTGTAATTAATATGTATAATGGACTCTCTAGGGTACTAACCAAAGCTGCAATCATTAACACATTCAAAGGAAAGTTAAAACAAGCAGTTGGGGAAAATATGACAGGGTGAGATATACATGTGGAGGTGGAGGGAGCTAGACTGGCCCATATGGCCTTCTTCCATCCCAAAATGTGACTACACTTTTCAGGCCCCTGAAAATCAGTGATTTCACATAAAATGCAGAAACAAACATTTTAGATGGCGTAACATTTTAGATGCCGTCTGCGGTAAACGGATGCAGTGACACTAACTAACATGAAAGAGTCCCAACTTATGCCAACAGAGTTTTTAGAAATTAATGAATGAAAAATATTATTTTGGAGCCTCACGCTCTCTCCTCTTGTCCCCTTGAAGCTGAAGAACTGAAGAGCAGCTAATTCACTTTAAACCACAGCCACCAGCTAGATTTTTAATTCAGCTTGGACTGGATTTGAACTAGTTACTTAGAAATGAATTCCCCCTGTCTCATAACAAGCACCTTAAGCTTTTATAGCTCCCCCGCTTTTCATTTCTAATTCTCATCCGATTAAATGTAACCAAAAGAGCCTGATTTACAACTGCCTTGCACCTTGCAGGGTTGTTTTGATGAGTATTTTACACTTATTTCACCTCGGTGTAAATGACTATCAAAGGTGGAAAGAAATGGAGAATGTGGCCTGTAGTCTTTTCATTGTGCCTGCCAAAACACACCCACTTGTGAGTCCTGGCAGAGTTTTACTCTAGGAGAAAAACCTCTGTGAGGAAAATCACTTCCAAAAGCCATCATGATCAGCAAATACCATGAAAACAGTGGCTATAATAGGAAGACATAGTTCCGGGGGACTTAGTTAAACGGCAGATTGATCATCCACCAAAGCTGGAAGTATGTGTTTTATTGGTACTTAATAGAACATTACAATGAGAGTATATGTTGTTTAAGTAGAAAAAGTAGCCACTGACTGCTGTTACCATTAACTGAAAACATCTCTCTTGAAAGTACCAGAACATCTATACAACAACTTTCTTAATTCAGTGATATACTGTGGCTGCTAGTGCCCTAAGATTTAAGAACTTCTCATTACATGCCCTGAAAATTGGTCCCTGGTAGCTTGCTCATCCTACATAGATCTGCAGTACAAAGAACAGAGGGGTGTCTGTGTGTGTGTGTGTGTGTGTGTGTGTGTCTGTGTGTTCTTAATCAACAGGATGGAAAAGCTCCGATACATTGGTGCAAAATATTCCCAAGTGTCTGGAAATCATTTGGCACACTCGCAGTTATTTCCCCCTCTGTCAGATCTACCCAAGGATTGCAATTAAAAAACATAATCTTTTTAGCATGTGCAACCCCCCCAGGCTAGGAGTACTATGTACTGAACATGATTATGATATTATTTGGCAGGTATTCATAGGCAGCACATATTAATTCATGTAAACTGGACACAACTCAGGGCATGCAGTCACTAGGGACACATGAAAAATCGAAATCCGTCCTTGATGAGCAAGGGATTTTTTATATTGCTGATTATGGATTAACTTGAGTTCCAATGTCTATTTTATGTCCCTATTGTGGGCCTTTTGTTGTGGTTGTATGCATAAGTTCATTAAAGTTGAATTTTTCAATGGATAGAAAAATAACTTACTTTACAGGAATGTTTCTAGGCTTTGTCTTTTCGGCAGCCTATAAATAGAAGGGGAGAGGGGAAAAGAAACAGTTAAGCAACATTATCAAGCACAGTCTTTCCTGGATCCAAAATAATAATAAAACAGAATGTTGTTCAGAAATGGAATAAGCTAACCAAAGCAGGCTACCATAGTTAAGAAGGCAACTGCCAATTTTTTCCCCACAGTCATGTTATAGCTCTTAAAACATTCTCCCCAGAGTTTGAGACGTCGGCATGTTTTATTTTTTAATAGCTGCAAGTGTACAGTATGATTACTGTCTTTCCCCGTTTGAGATCTGGTCATGTTTGTTGTAAGGTTACTCCCTACATCTACAACACGGGAAGCAACAGAAAGAAAAAAAAAAGCAAGAACGGATTCTATTTCTAAAACAATTTTTATTAGCCAACAACAGAAAAGGGCAATGGATGACCAAATGTTCAGATCAATTTCCTCTTGTGAAACCTTTGAGAAAACACACTCCAAATCATCTAAATGAGTAAATCTCTGGGACTCTCGGCCTGTACCGCCTCAGATATGGAGCCTGGTTCCAGTTTATTGCTAAAACCCATTGATCTGTGTACAGTCCATTTATCATTCATGAAAAGAGCCAGTGATCTTCACAGTATATTAGAAGAAACAACTCAGATCATCTGTCAACGGCCCTCTTATTTCTGTTTCCCTCTCCATGGGGATTTCATCTCCTTCGATTCTTCTTGAATTAAAATGTTGCTAAGCAACACAGCTGGGGGCACTGATGGCAGAGTGGCTACAGTCTATCAAACCGTTTAAGCTGCTGGAGATGTTAGTGGTGATTTTTTTTTAATGCTTCTATGGCATAATTATGTAATTGGAACCAAATTTTTATTCCCTCAGAATTTCATAGATGATATAAATAACACTGGGATACAGAGAAGTTTGAAATATTATCTTAATATAAAATTAGTGCTGTCAAATCATTTTAGAGCATTCTTTTTAGCATTTCCAGTACTAGGTGTTCATAGCTCTAAATATGGAAAGGAGTCAAACTGTTAGTCAGATTACATGTACGGTAGCACTGAAATTCAGCATAAAAGGTGACTGATTCATAAACCCATTACACTACAGAAAGCTTTCATGCCTACTTGCATTTTAGGATCTTTGAAGACACAAAGCCAGAAAAAGTAGTGATGGTGCATAAAGGTTAAAGGGGTTTGGCTGAAATATCATAACTCCTGCTTCATTCAGGAACAAGGAAAGCCATATTTCTTGGCAAAAAGTATTAGTGAGACTCAAAATGTTCAGATAAGCACAAAAGTATTTGTTTTGATCTAAACGGGCCTCAACTCTGAAGCGAATCCTCTGATCTTGCAACACGTGGCTACAAATCTTCTGATCACAGGCTGTGTTAAGACATCATTGCTGGGACCAGAAATTATGCCAGAATAAAAAGCCTCCCTCCTCCACAGTAATAGGAAGACCCTCATTTAAACCCACTGACATCTAAACCATTTTTTTACTCGAGAGAAGGAAATAAGGTTTGTGAGAGCTGAAATGGGGAAATGCTAGTTTATGGACTGGCTCCTTTTGTGCAGAGAAAGGGCTGATGGTTTACTATTACTCTTTGTCTCAGGTTGTGTTTTACATTATTTATTATGGGTAGGTAGAGCCTGGGAGAAGTGTTTGTTTTATATATTTATACAGTGAAATCAACATAAACAAGAACATAAGGTCGGAAATGAATATTAATCAAACCAATTTGGTAAAAGGAACAGTAAGGCTGCTATGTGCAGCACTTAAAACTCGGAAAATGCTGACGTTAACCTTAATCCAGCCCCCCCACCCCCCTTCTGCAAACACATGATGAGGTCGCCTTCAGCCCTTTCTTTCTCTGACTGTGTCCCTGCCTCATGAAGTACTTAGCTGGCTGATGTGGGTCCTGTCTCATTTCAGAGTTTGATGCTTGCACAGTCAGGACCAAAAGAACACTGTTTAACAAAAGAATTAATAAAAGTAAGTGTGTGTTTTACTATTTATTTACACACCCCTGCAATTTATTTAAAATATTTATTTAAACTCTCACCATCGTGCCTCTTAAATGCATTGTCAGTGGAGTACTACATTTCAAAATTCTGTCCTCACCTGCAGAAGTACTAAAAGTGCTAAAAAGGTTACAAATTGACTTTTATCATGTGAGAACTCTACTTTTTGAGTGTCATCTAAAAATGGTCATGCTAGCTAACCGATAGCTGGACTGTATCACTATGGGCTACATCTACACTGGAGGCTTTTTGCGCAAGATGCTTTTTGCGGGAGAGGTCTTCCACAAAAATTGCTTGTGCAAAAGCTCGTCCATACCTCAAAAGCACATCACAAAAGCGATGGACACTCTTGCACAAGAAAGATCTGATTGCCATTCACAGAATGGCCATCAGAGCACATGTGCTTTTTGTGATAGGCTCTTTTTGCACAAGAAACCCCTGCAGAGAATCCACACACACCTTTTTGCACAAGAACGCTTGTGTAAAAAGGAGTTATGCCTCGCAGAAGGAGGTATACCTATACCGCAAAAAGCCCTCTGTTCTGTCGATTGACTGTAGATTTTCTTGCACAAAAACTTGCTTGAGGTGTGATGCTCTGCAGGTTTTTGCGCAAAAACAGCTGCTATTGTGCAAAAGCCCTGTAATACAGACATAGCTCTAAACTAAATCTCAATTACAAGCTACTTTTACCAAATTCTTCAAAATTATTACACATAAACTTGATTGTAAATATATAGAGAAAGAGAGAAGTACAACAGAACTAGTGGGAAGTGTTTTGAATATGAATATATGTTAATTCAAAGAATAACAAGGTTAAATTAATCTCTGGCAAATGACCAAAAGGAGGACATGTATTAAACTGTTTGTATAAAGATGGAGAAGCTATTTCAGAAATTGAAAGAGAATTGGGTGATGTCAAAATCACTGACTATTAAGGATCAGTCTAATCTGTGCTTTCGATTTTGAGTAACTGAACATGTGGATTGCAGCTGTTTGCATTGGAGGAAAAATGTGGTGGTGATGTGTACAATGGGAATCTGACTATATATTATTCTGCGTGGCTGAGAAGATTGGTAGCATGCCATTGTTTTCTTAGCTAGTGATTTCCTAGATTACTTGTGATTGTGTTCATCAGATAGGCGCATTAGTAATCCATAGTGTTTGGTAGGATAAACTTTTTTATGGGTGAAAGCACATGCTCGTGTGCACACACGCGTACACACGAACACCTTGCAAATGTTTTGCGTTTTGGATCAGGAGCTCCTCATTTATTATATGACCTGAACCTCTTTGCCACTTACTGGGAGTTGAGAAGGGGAGCTGACTATGTAGAATTAGACAAAAGGAATTCTATCTGCGTAAGTACTACAGGATCTGGGTCTGTGCTTTCATTTTTCTTGTACGTGTTGCTCACTCTTTTTCTCAGTATATTTGTTGCAAGATCAGGAGCATGCTCAGTGGCAGAAGATACAGAACAGAGGAACCCTGAGTAACGAGACATATTAAGCTTTGATGCAGAAACATATTGTTTGAAAATATTGTGTGTGTGGAGCAGGTCTGTCAATTAGAGCTAATTATTTTTCTCTGATCAGGAAGAATGCTATCTTGTTTTAGGCAGGTTTCTTTGAAATGTACATCTTTTATACAACTTCATTATAGGAAAATACTTTCCCCAAATTACTTTTTTTTTCTGGATTGCTTAGCTATTGACTCAAATGGTCTACGATGAGTCTATGGCTTTGATAATTAACTTTTGATCATTACTGAATTTAACAGCTTTAGTCAGATGTGCTCATAGTCATCCTCTTCAATTACTTTGGTGCTCATCACCTTTAATCTTTGAACAAAATGATCTCATTGAGCTTCCATCAGCTTTGCTACAGAAGTAACAATTTCTGTTTCGCATCTTCATGACTCAATTTGATTTGCTTTAGACATGAGGTGAGCTTTTGATTATTAATTTAAGAGATTTCAAAGACAAACAATTTTAAAAGGGAGTTATTTTGTGCAACTTATATTTCAGGGTTTTTTACACATAAGAAAAAGGTTTTTAAACCCCAGAATGATTCCTGATCTTCACACATTTACATGAGTAAAAATAGAGTAGGTAGGAGGCTCCCAAATAATGATACATGTGGTCTGAGTGGGTGATTGTATTGCAAAAGACTGGAATGAAAATGAAATAATATAATGGGATTCAATGAGTGTTAGGAGGGTTACATCATGGGATTGCTGCTAATTTTGAGTTTGAAAATGAACATTAAAATAATTTAAGATGATTAGAAAATGGAGACCAGACTGAACTAGGCAGTTATATCGCTTTAATTTGTAATTTCCTTCTGATTTTTTACAATTATGGTCCTAGTTACATACCATATCTCTCTAAAATTATCCTCTCTCCACAGCTGCCCCTCTAGGCAGAAACAGGATGAGAAGGAGAAAGAAGATAAATTAGAGGAACAGATGAAGGGCAGCAGCAGTAGCAGCACATACCTCCACACAAACTTTTGGGGGGCTGGAGGATGGTTTTCCTTCGCATTCAGGGAACTCAAAACTAGTTATCTGACTTCCGGATGAGAGCAGTGTGTTTTGGCTTGTTGCAATGTGCCTTCGGCACCAAAAACATGCACATAGTAAACTCTCAAGCAGGTCTAGTCAAAAGTATCTTTTGATAGAAAACTGGTTTAACAAATAAATGAAATTCTCTGCAGAAAGGTTTTGCTTTCTATGGAGCTTGTAGGATTTTCACGGAAAAACGGAAATCCGAAAAATCTGCAGCCAGCCACGTTGGGTTTTTATACAGCCAAACATTTACTCCTGAGGATATTCTGCACCATTTTTTTTTAAATTCTGCAATTTTTATGTCGGTAAATAAATGTGAAGGTTCCAGCATGGAAGTGGACGGACCATTAACTGCACAGAGATAGATCACCTTGCTCTCCCACCCTTGGACATGAGCTCAACAGTAAAATTGCACCCAACTCTGACACAGTGCCAGGACCAGGACTATCAGTGGAACAGATCATCATTTAAGGTCCAATTAGGTATCACAGATAATAATGAAGAACTTTCCATTGACTTCAATGGGAGTTAAAAACAGGCCCTTTGCAAATTAACACCTTTCTTGGAAGTTGGGTCACTTGATAAGATGCTGAGACATGAATAAAAAATTAGTAAGAATGAAGCGAACTGGACTTTGTTCTGCTTCTGTAATTACACAGTTAGTGTCAGGTAGAATTTTCAGGGGGGTGGAAAAGAATACAGTGTACAGCTGGGCAAAAGGGAAGTCAGGAAAATTGTACTGAGGGTCACAAACCTTGAGGGACCTCAGTTTTGGTTTTTTTTTTTAGTGGTGTGGTTACAGTCTCCTCTACCTGTCCCCTAAAGTCAATGGAGGAGATTCTGTTTCTTTCTGGCTAATCATCTCTGACATGAACTTGGAAACTTCGTCTTTTAGATGCCGTGTGCGGTGTTCTAGGTCAGTCTCACCCTGAGGATGAAAAGCTGGGTGTCACTGAATCTGGGACTGAAAGAAAAAAGAGTGAGGAATGGGATGCATTCTCCACATCCAAGTATATTTTTGTATGTAGCTCCTGTTTTCCTTCAGAAAACAAATCAGAGGAGTACAGTAGCTGAGATCAGTTTTAGAGAGGCTCAAATAGGGTTACTATAAACCAGTGTTTCTCAACATTTTTTTATAAAGTACCCTTTAAAAAAAAATAAGTACCCCGAGTACCAACAGTTTTCAAACACAATGTTTTTTTGTACCATTGCAACACATTTGTTTAAACAACTTAATCGTAGCCAGGTGGGTGTAAAAAGTACCAAAATGATAAAGCGCCGTAAAACTTAAAACAAAAATTCAGTTTTCACTAAATTTCAGTTGTCTTGAGGTACCCCCCAGACTTCTCTTGAGTACCCAAAAGGGTACTTGTACCACTGGTTGAGAAACACTGCTATAAACCGCAATGGTGTAAACACTTCCCATAGGACTGACTCCTCATGGATGGGTATTAGATTTAGAGCATTTCATCACCTCTCCACACCTCTGTGCAATACAGCACCTTTCATGGCTCTACAAGAGTTCTTCAGGACTATATAGGTTGTGAATTCCACTAAGTTAGAAACTCCTGCATTGGCTGGTGCAATGCAGGTTGGGTAAAATTTGCAGCCTCTTTTGGTATAACAAAGTGTAAAGAAATGATGCATATATCTACAGATGGTGGAGCATGTTCCAGCAAACTCCATCGTTTTAAAATTGTGACTCTAGGTATGATTTTGGGTCACTATGTGCAATAATCTGCATTTTCTCCAAATGTCTACATGTACTTAAGGAAAGGGTGGATGTGAAACTGAAAAAGTCTGTAATGCGAACCTGGCCATTTTCGATTCTTCATGGGATGTCCCACATGAAAAGAACTCACTGATGTGGGAAGCCTAGGGGCCGGGTCTTCGGCACACTTCTCAGTGTAGTGTGGGATTTTTTAAAGCTGTACAAATCAAATCGTTTGCTGATGGATGATGGCTGTAGTGAAAAATCTGGTTCCTTCTTAATCTGGGGTATAAGATGGAATGGGACAGAGGAAGTGTAAATACTAATTGAACTGAATCACAGAAGACTAGAACTGGAAGAGACCTCGAGAGGTCATCAAGTCCTAAGTCCTCTGCACTCAAGGCAGGACCAAGCACCCTCTAGAACATCCCTGACAGATGTTTGTCTAACCTGCTCTTAAATATCTCCAGTGTTGGAGATTCCACAACCTCCATAGGCAATTTATTCCAGTGTTTAATCACCCTGACAGTTAAGCAAGTTTTTCCTAATGTCCAACCTAAACCTCTCTTGCTGCACTTTAAGATCACTGCTTCTTGTCCTATCCTCAGAGGCCAAGAAGAACAATTTTTCCCCCTCCTTCTTGTAACAACCTTTTAGGTACTTGAAAGCTGTTATGTCCCCTCTCGGTCATCTCTTTTCCAGACTAATCAAGCCCAATTCTTTCAATCTTCCCTCACGAATCGTACTTTCTAGACCTTTAAGCATTTTTCTTGCTCTTCTCTGGACCTTCTCTAATCTCTCCACATCTTCCCTGAAATGTAGTATTCAGAACTGGACACAGTATTCCATATTTTGGAAGGGCCTCAAGATGTTTTCCAAGTGATGAACTCTCATGATCCTCATGTTGTTTATTTATACCTATTCCACTGATGGGGAACTGAAGCACAGCGACATTAAGGGATTTGGCCAAGATGACACAGGAACTCTGTTGCAGAGTTAAGAATGGAACTCCTGACTCCAAGCCCCATGTATTAACCACACAATAAACAAAATCCTCTAAAGGCAAAGAAAAAATAAGGAGAAAAAGACAAGAAAATTACTGAAGCTAAAAAAAAAAAAAAGATCTCTACAAGTTGCCCCCGGAGAAGACAGATAAGTGCTTTCAGATCCTGGGATACATGTGCTCTTAAATTGGTAGGTGCTATAATTATTTCTGCAAAGCTCACATGGGCTAAAATGGCCTCTTGTCACAGCAAAAGGCTGAAGTACACACTTAAGCAGCCTCTTTTACCCTAATTTACTTGCAGTTTATGCACTCAGATTCCCCTTTGTAGAGAAGGTCTTTATCTCATTCCTCAGGGAGTCCAACCTGTCCCTCATCTTTTTCCGTCTCTAAATCAATGAATAGTTACCCAGGCTTGGGAAGCAAAAGGGCAGAGTCAAAGAGCGATGGCAGTAGCGGTGCTGGGAAGAATGCGAGGCGATATTGGCATTGTTCACGTTGCTCGTTTATCGCCTATGCAGGATTTCAGAGTTTAAGGGCTATAATATAGATTTCATACCTAGTCGGTTCCAGACAGGCACTGGAGAGATGGACAGAACAACATGCAACAAAAATGTCTGTGCTGTCCTTGGGCTGTTTTTGTGGGTTGCTCAGATCGTTGGTTCATTTAACTATACTAAAAATTACGCACAGTAATTTAATTGGATTTGTTGTAGATTTGTAACAGACCAATTCTCTTTCTATGAAAACCAAATTCATGGTGTGGCAGGTGTAGAATAGCCCATTTCCACTGGGGCACGGGGGAGAGGGGAGTATGGTCAATCTGTTCATAAGGCAGATTTCTACACACACCCTCGGCTGGCACAGCAAATTGCACCACCCTCTGCCCACTATCCTTGCTGTGCCCAGGGGGATTCACCCAGGGGGCTTATGGCACCCAGGTTTCATTAGCGCCCTCCCACAGGAGCTCCGTTAGAGACAGAAGTTTTTACCTCCCTGGGGGACTCCATGTTTCCTGCTTGCACAGGCTGATAACTGGATATGCCACCTTAGTTCTTTCTGGTCCTTTTCCAGTAGGGGTCACCCAACTTTAAGGTTGTACTGGACACTTGTGAGCCCTCTACTGTGAGCTATAGTAGCTGCCTATGTCTGAGTGTCTGTGTCTGCACTGGCCCTTATCTTAAGCTGAGGAAAAGCAGCCCATCCTCTGACTGGTTATCATTTGTAATTAACTAGGTCGCAAGAAGGCTTGTTTCTTCTGCCTCTGTTCCACCTATATGGCGCCTGTGCTGTGATCAATATTAGCAGGTCATTTCATGTGGGTATCATGAAAAATAACAACCTGACAAAGGTGAACTGTTTAGTTTAGAGCATAGTAAGGAATGTGTTAAGTGCATGCTTGTTTATGGGTCATTTACATGAGGAGAGGACCTCATTTGAGCATCATTTTATCGATCCTTTAAAATAGTCTGTCTCACTCCTTCTTTGCTGGGACTGTCTGGCTGCTGCGCTACTTTGTGTTTTGTTTTCCCCTACTGTTTTTTCTATGTCTGGTGAAGCTGAAAGCTGTTTCACATAGCAAGCTCTTGTGAGACAGCAAATTGGACAAGGAAAACACAATCCAGTGTCCTCTGGGGGAATATGATAGAGGTCTATAATATGACTGGTATGGAAAAAGTGAATAAGGAAAAGTTATTTACTTATTCTCACAATATAAAACTAGGAGTCACCAAGGCTGTGTCTACACTGGCATGAATTTCCGGAACTGCTTAAAATGGAATACTATTCCCTTTTCAGTTTTTCCGGAAAAGGAGCTTCTACATTGGCAGGCTGCTTTTCTGGAAAAGCCCTTTTTCCGGAAAAAGCGTCTATGGCCAATGTAGACGCGCTTTTCCGGAAAAGAGCCCCGATCGCCATTTTCGCGATCGGGGCTTTTTTCCGGAAAAGACTACTGGGCTGTCTACACTGGCCCTTTTCCGGAACAGTGTTCCGGAATAAGGACTTATGCCCGAGCGGGAGCAGAATAGTTTTTCCGGAATAGCGGCTGATTTTGTACAGTAGAGCGTCGTTGCTTTTCCGGAAATTCAAGGACCAGTGTAGACAGCTCGAAGCTTATTCCGGAAAGGCGGCTGATTTTCCGGAATAAGTGGCCCAGTGTAGACACAGCCCAAATGAAATGAATAGTCAGCAAGTTTAAAACAAACAAAAGGAAGTTCTTCTTCTCTCAGCGCACAGTCAACCTGTGGAACTCCTTGCCAGAGGATGCGGTGAAGGCTAGAACTTTAACAGGATTCAAAAAAGAGCCAGACAGATTCTTTTTCAGGTATGTGCAGCACGTATTTGATAGCCCTGCTGAGGGCCACAGCTGGAATCTTCATGGCAAACTTTTGTTTGGTCAGTTTCCATCACAGCTCCATTGTGCCGTACCACGTTCTGAGGGTTATTTCTATTTCCTTGTCATGGACAGAAACACCCTCCTATTAGGATGCACTCAAAAGATTAAATAAAATATGGGTCTGAAAGTGTTACAAGTCCTAAAATCTGTGGTGTTCCAGTGATTTCAAATTGTGTATGCACCGTGTCTGTCATATTCATTACTAAATTCCACTGGCATTCTTGAATGCAATGGCCACAAGTGTACAGAAATACTATTAAATGAATCCCCATGACTGTTGTAAAACAATGAACAATCCTGTGGCAACATAGAGACTAACAAAAATATACATAGTATCATGAGCTTGCGTGGGCAAAACCCATTGCTTCAGATGAGCTTGTGTTTTGGGTTTTGCCCAAGAAAGCTCATGATACTATGTATCTATATTTTGTTAGTCTCTAAGATAGGGATGTTAGCGTATAGTTGTTTAAACGGTTAATCAATAAACCTTGGTCTATCGGTTAATCCAAATGACTACACTCTCTCCCTTACTGCTTCTGTATCAAGGCAGTGGGGGTGGGGAGAGGAGGCAGGAGCCGGGAGTGCAGAAGCAGCAGTGTGGGGTGGCAGGTGACTCTCCAGGAGTGGGGCCGTGGGAGCATTTTAGTAACCATGTAAAAACTGTTGTGGCTACGTGATTAGTAAAATAACACGTATAGCTTCATCCTGACTTATGAACTGGTTACGGACCAAGCAATTGGTTGTAACTCGGTTCTTTCATAAGTCGGACCCCATAGAGTTACACGCGACCCTGCTGTTCGTAGGCGCGGATCGCATTCGTAACTCAGAGTCCGCCATTTACAACAGCTTCGGTTGTAACTGCGAATGGTCATAAGTCGACCGTTTGCAACTCGGGGGCTGGCTGTATCTAACATCCCTACTCTAAGGTGCCATGAGTAGTTAAAAAAACTACTCATTGTTTTAAAAGTTACAGACTAACGCCGCTACCCCTCTGAGACTCTTAAACAGGACTATTATAGGCCTTCTTGCCAAGCACACCATTTCTTATTGTCAAAAATTAGTCTTATGAATCAGGAGTATGCTAGGGTGAAGTATGCCCTGTGTATGGGAAACAAGACTTTTTTACTAGGGTTGCACAGAGTAAAATATTTTGAGTATCAAGGAAAAATGGAATGGGAATATTTTGACATTTCTCCATGAGCTTTCTTTGCCCACAGAATGAAAAAAGTTGAAGAATGACTACACTATCCAAATGAAAAGAACAACAAGGAGGCTTGTAGCATCTTAAAAACTAACAAATTTATTAGGACATAAACCTTCGTGGGCTCCATGAAAGCTTATGTCCTAATAAATTTGTTAGCCTTTAAGATGCCACAGGACTGATAGTTGCTTTTGCTGAAACAGACTAACACAGCTACTGCTCTGAAACTCTCTTGAATGGTTTCTATTTTCATTAATGGCTGAATGAAAATATTTCCTTATAGTTACAAAACATGACTCTGTATCTTAAACACTGCTATGTAAGCTCTTCATCAAAACAAATTCTGCTGTGGCAGCCATCAACGCTGCATTGCTTTGTCTGGGATTTCAATGAAAGCCAGTGACAGATAAACAGTTTACATTAAAAGACTCTATCAAAGTTATTTTGCTCCTAGTTTCATCCTAATCCATCTGATTTTTCTATGGCTTTGACAAGACGACCTCTCTCGCTGCGTGTGCAGTATTGATGTCATTACTGAAGAGCTGTTCCCCAGTCGTTCTGCTGATAACATAGTAAATGGAAATGTAGCAAACCTTGGGGAGGCAAACACCTTGTTCAGGATCTAGCTAAAAAAGCGAAAAATTAGAAGCGGAAAGGGTATCTATTGTTGCAAATAAGATGGCTACTATATCACTTTAAAACAGTGCTGTTTACTTGATGAAAATTTACTGAATCTTTTATATTTACAGACCTTAAGCCAAAAAGTCTGTTTTAATTTAACTTGAATAAATGCTTTGAAAGTTCAATGTGCATTACAAGAATCAGAAGCTCTCCCTACGGCGGACAGCATTTTTAGACTCTCAACTACAAAGTAATTCGTTTTGCATTCAATTATCTAACCCTAACCTAGCCAAGAAAGAGTATTTGGATAAACTATAAAACCTAGATCATGGACATGGATTATGAAGGAGGTGTCTTGCGCATGCATGGCTATCATACATGCAAAATATAATTGTTAATGACGGAGAAAAAAACAAACAGAAAAGATACAAATGTTTCATGGATTTCTTCTGCCAAAAATACAACATACATAAAATATTCAAAATAATGGAGCAGATTTGCAAATGGTATCAAAGTTTCTTTGGTTAAAAATACACAGATCTCCAGCAATGTGTTTTAAATTGAATGCACATTTCAAAGGTTATGAAGATTATTCTTGAGGAAGAACAAAGAAGAGATGGTTAATGAAAACGGGGTACACTACAGTAGTTAAAATACTGTACTAGGGCACAACTCTTTTGGATGGCTCTAAGCTCAAAGCTAATTTGAATTATATAGAGCTACTTTAAAGAAGAAAAAAAATCTAACCTGTGTTTTATCTAAGCTCTTTTAGCTGAAAGTAGTCACTAATTAAAAATCACGAGTATCCACCTCAATTTCTCATTTTTCGTTTAACTCAGCAATAGAACCAACTAAAGGCTTTATTCTTCTTTACACAAAACTATTAACATCAGAATACAGTACTTGAAATGCATAGCCAAGTTATGGGTTGACAAATAGACTTTGTCATTTTCTTTGTATTTATAATTCCACAGCCAATCTGAAATTATTGGGTAATGGGAGCATTCTCTGCTAAGTAACAGTATCTTAATGATGCATGCACCAAAATTCTGCTCGGCGACAATACTGTAACAGTTTAAAATCCAAGCAACAGCTTAAGTTAAATATAATGATGCCGCTCAATAACACATTACGCGGATGTTTACCTGGTGTTATGAATTTGTGCCACAAATATCTATCGGGTTGATCTGTGCACATATTAAAAAATCCACTGGAATGGGTCAAATGGTAGATAATGTAACATTTTAAAGACTGCAATTTTAATAAAACTGTCAATACAATTTTCTTTGTGAAAACATTTGAGACTGATTTTGTTGCTTATATTGAAAGAGAAATACAAGGTCTGTATCTTTAGATCTTTTATTGAACTGTGAGCACAGCATCAATAACTGCTTCTCAGCTGTAAATGAAAATTGATTCCAGATCTAACCCCTCATCTTCTGTGTTCCTTTAATCCCAAATCACCCACAATGGAAAGCAAATGAATCAGCATTATGCATAAGTGACACACAAAGCATGTGTCCCCTGCCCTGTTCTAAGGTGTCTGCATTGATGCAGCTGCTTTCCCCAAAATGTGATCAGATTTAGGAGAGAATTGTAGGCTCTCAGATAGAAGCACATAAAGCATTGTGATGAATTCTACACCTGGCTTGGAGTATGTGGCTCCAGCTTTATCACAGTGATCAATATGGTTCATAGATTCATAGGATTTTTCAGGCAGAAGGAACTGTTAAGATCATCTGACCCCATGCCATGACAAAGGCCAGAGAACTTAACTCAAAAAATTCTGTCTGGGGTCCATAACTTCTGTTTTAGCTGTAGCATACCTCTTAGACAGATATCCAGTCTTGACTTAAAGATTGTAAGTGAGAGGTAAAAACACTAATTTCAGGATAAGATATTCCAACAGTTAATTAATCCGACTGTTAACATTTTGCACTTATTTTTTGCTAAATTAATTACTGCCAATTTCCTACACTGATACTTGTTGACTATGGGCAAGTTACCTCTTAACCAGCTCTTGGATAAATTAAATAGATCAGACTTATTAAGTTTCTCACCACAAGGTATGTTTTCGGTATTTCAAATCATTGTTATAGCTCTTTTCTGAAACCTTTCCAATGTTTCAATATTCTTTCCGGATGCCATGAATATTGCATGGTCTCACTGCTGGCATGATCTCACTGCTGCTTAAAACAGAGGTAGTATTCCTCTGTTTATGTATCCAAGAATTATGTTTACCCTCTGAGTTACAACACTGAACTTGGAGCTCATGTTTAGTTGGTTCCTCCCAAGAAATGTGAAGACAAGAAGAGGAAGAACCTAATTGGCAGCTGGAAAAATCAAGTTGCAATTCAGATTTTGGGTTTGGACCCTTATCTAGTTACAACACAGATTAGAAACATTTTTGCTGGCTCATGGGACTGGGGGAACCACACAACTCAGCAAATAATAGTCTAACATTATTTACTTTCATTTGAGGAAAAATTAGCAAATAGTACATTTTTGCACCCTTAAACCTGTGGCTGGCTATTACAAGCTTTATAATACAAAAAAAGGTGATCTTGGAGGATAGGAAAATTTGAAAGGTAAAATAACAAAGAGGAGACAGAATACAGAAATGTTGGATAAACTGCTAATGTGCTTTCAAGCTAAGATTTTAATTTTTTCTCTGCCAGTAACATGGGTTTCCTATTAGCTGGTAGAATCTCCATCCCTAGAGGTTTTTAAATCCTGTCCCGACAAATCCCTGGCTGGGATGATTTAGTTGGGGTTGGTCCTGCTTTGGGCAGGGAGCTGGACGCGATGACCCCCCCGAGGTCGCTTTCAGCCCTAGGATTCTATGATACAGTATGAACATGTTTATATCTGAATTTCAAGGGCCATTTGACAGTAAACTCTTACGTTATAAAAATTAGTTTTGTAACTCGGTGCCCCACAGCTGAATGTTTGGTATCCTGTAATTTGTATACTGTAGTAATCTCATTACAGCTCTCATGAACGATCATTTTATATATTCCAGAAAATAGCATTTTGCATTCATGCATTTAAACATATCGTAACTGTTTTGCTGGTGTTTATGTATCTGACCAGTACATGTGATTAACATTTTTTTTCCTTTTCTATCCTTGCTTTTTTTAAAGAGACACAATCAAAACTTGTAACATGCGAAAGAGTTGCAAATGATTGCTGCACCAGACCCCTACATCTCCACTTGCCCTGGCCCCAATGTGAGATGTAATCTAGGATGAAGATCCAAAATGAAAGACACACACAAGTCATGAATGCAGTCAGTGGCGTAACACCAGTGTGAAACTGTGTGTGATCACGATCAGACCCTGAGTATGTTTGCTTGCCATTATTCTAGTTTCGAACTGGTATGAGATTGCCAAAGAGATTACATTGGGCCTCTCATTATGAATGTTACATTTGAAAGGACTATTTGGACAACTTCCTTATTTCCAATCAAGCAGTACACGTGTTAGCCAGATGAACTGCACAAGATTACACTGGTCTGCACTGCACACCTGTAGGCTTTGACTTGTGGGTGCTTGACATTGGCTTTCTGAGTCAGGGAGAGCTAACGTGTCCCGGTGTCAATGGACACTGCAAAGTATATATTTCTTGGAATGCCCAGAAGGAGGAAGTGGGAGGGGCAAAGGCAAAATGCAGGTAGTTTGAAGAATAAATAAGTGCAGCAAGTTAAAAGCAACATTTCTGAGGCTGTAATTACACAGACATCCCAAAGGGGGATTGCTTCGTTTCCTTTTCATATTCCTCGTTATGAGCTGGACAATGTTAAAATGTCTTATCAAGGAAGAAAGTAAGAATGCACAAACAACGCAACATTACACATCATAACGATTATGGCAATAAAATAGAAAATTTACTGTCATTAGTGTTCTGCCGTACTGTTTTATGACCTAAGAAAGATATGGGGCCAAATTAAACCCTGGTTTAATTCCATTGTCTTCACTGAATTTATATCTGGGATGAACTTGGCCCGAGGTGTCTAGACTTCCTTATTAAAAATGCTGAAAATATGCATTTCCCCCATTTTATTTCTCAGCAGTAACTGTAAATATTTATAAAGCAGAATGGAAGAAAGGACAATGGCATCAGCAAGTTTTCTGCAAATGCTTTTTCACTAATGTCCCCTGTAGGTTGAAAGACGTCTGCTATTGATTCACAGCCAGGTCCTGACGGCTGTCTCTTGGGGAAATGGGAGTGTATCACTGATATTTACATTAGGAATGGATTCATGGTTGTGTGCTCTAAACCCTTTGTTCAGTGGCTGGAACGAAAGTTCCACAGATTTTCCACTACTTTGTACCCACTACAGTCATTTATATCAGTGCAAAGAGAGCGTAAAGTAGGTGTAAACCATTACCCCTGGTAGGAGAGAGCACAGAACTCCAATTTGGGAGCATTTTACAAGCACTTGTATAGTTGTAAGCACCTACACAAACTGGGAGCAAGGCAGTGGAGTCAAGATGATACAACAAGGGCTAACAGGGCATATCTACTCTTGAAAATTATTCCTGAATAATTCCACATATGGACACTCTTAGGTCTGGTCTACATTACATGGTTAGACTGATGTCAGCTACCTTATGTCAACTTAGCTTTGGAAGGGTATGTCTACACTACCCCGCTAGTTCGAACTAGCGGGGTAATGTAGGCATACCGCACTTGTAAATGAAGCCTGGGATTTGAATTTCCCGGGCTTCATTTGCATAAGCGGGGAGCCGCCATTTTTAAAACCCCGCTGGTTCGAACCCCGTGCAGCGCGGCTACACGGGGCACGAACTAGGTAGTTCGGACTAGGCTTCCTATTCCGAACTACCGGTACACCTCGTGGAACTAGACACTGTTAAAATGTCTTATCAAGGAAGAAAGTAAGAATGCACAAACAACGCAACATTACACATCATAACGATTATGGCAATAATAAATGGAACGAGGTGTACTGGTAGTTCGGAATAGGAAGCCTAGTCCAAACTACCTAGTTCGAGCCCCGTGTAGCCGCGCTGCATGGGGTTCGAACCAGCGGGGTTTTAAAAATGGCGGCTCCCCACTTATGCAAATGAAGCCCGGGAAATTCAAATCCCAGGCTTCATTTGCAAGTGCGGTATGCCTACATTACCCTCCTAGTTCGAACTAGGAGGGTAGTGTAGACATACCCGAAGTGTCTTCACTTAAATTTGGCTCCTTCCTCTCTGCTACACTTTAGAAACACCAACTTCAGGAGCAGAGCAAAATTATGGTCAATGTAATTAGGTCACCAAAGATTTAGTATAGACACTGGGTCATTTGTATCAACTGTTACTAGCTTTCAGGAACTGACCAACAAGGCCACACAGTGACAATACAATCGATACAAGTACTCTTGGTGAGAACGTGTCCTGCAGACACAAGGAGACAAGTGTGAATACACACATTCAATCTAATAACTCTAGTGGTGATATGCTGATGGATGTTAGGTTGACATAATTGTATAGTGTAGACATGGTGTTATTCTAGAATAGGAGTAATCAACTTTCAGAGTGAATTAAACTGGAAGAATGTACTGTTGGGGTAAAAATGTCCAAACATGGAGCTATTCAGGATCTTTGGGAATAGCAATTCCAGGAAAATTGAATGTGTAGGCAAGCCCCATGGTTTTGGACTGTAGAAATTTACCCAAAAATGGATTTGATACAGATATAGTAAAATTATATGCAATCACATTCAACTGATAAAGATATTGTCAGATATCAATGTCATATGAACTTATCAGAATTTTACCTGTTCACTGTCATCTTCATCACTGCTGAGTTTTAGATCATCTTCAAGCATTCTGGGGAAAAAAAAGAATCCAGAATTACATTTAATGAATTAATTGTATAAATTATAGGCCAACCTAGCTCTCAATGAAGTCAGTTGGAAAACTCCCAGAGAGTTTTGCTGGAGCAGAATCAGGAGCTATGAAAGGAACTTGTGAGTACATTTTGACCATAGTATTCTTTTTTATGGAAACAAATGCAAAGAAAGGATACGTTGAAAATGACTCCATCACCAAAGCTTACAATTAGCTCCTCTTTTATGTCCCCTTCTGCCTGCTGATTGCCCCACAGTGTTTCAATTACTACAAATGGGCATTTCTAAATTGGGAGAGTGGGGTTAAAATAAGAGGAAGCACAGCATCCTTCCTTGGCTGGAAACGAAGAAAGAGCTCACCCTACCTTCTTGACTCGGACAACGGCTGCTGCTCTTTCTCGGCAGGTAATCTGAGGACCTGCCATGCAGGAGATTGTGAATTAGGAATACTAAGAGGAGGTGATGCGTGTCTGAAGAATTTCTGGGCCATCCAGCAGTCCTGTCAGTAGGCATAGTAATATCTCAGGGGAAGACAAGAGTTTCCATGGTAGGAATCTCCTCTCCACCGTCTCTTTTCTACAGGAGAATCTGTTCCCTATGCAGGATGAGCGGGAGGAGACCATGTTACCCCCAGCTTTCTCCCCGCTTTGGAAGGGGGAAGTGATGAAGAATGTATCATACTATATTAACTGCCTATTTTATACATCTCTCTTTCGAGAAATCAGTTTTGATACCTTTTTAAGGTGCAGGAATAAGATATTTACGAATGTTTTGGAGAAGAAACCATTTTACCTGCTTTCATGCCAATCTAGAGTCTCTATTTTCCTGAAGTCTAGATAATCGTAGAATAAAAATGGGGAGCAGCCATGTTTATGCTCCTACCCAGTTACTCACACAGCAACATTTGGGTGGCAACGGGCCCTCTTGGTACACAAACTCTTTTTAGCTACACTTCTTCTGCTACCCCAATCTCTTTTTTTTTCTTATACGAAATCCCTTTATCACTCTAAGATGGAACAATGTATCGGCGTGCATCATTAAGACCTCTCATGATGGCCACTGAAATTGGGGAGCATCCTCTCTTCTCTTTTGATCTTCTGTCTCTGCAGTCGATTTGCCACTTGCAATAACAGATTCCTTTGCATGTTGATGGAGACCAAAGTCTATGAATCTTAATTGATAGTTTTTAAATAACGGTAACAATCAATGAGTGTTTTGTTTGGATGGTCTTTTATTCGAAGACTACCAGTAAATCATTGCCATCTACAAAGGGACAGTATTCCAACTGGTCAAATATCAGCCCTCTTCAACCACTGCTAGTGCCTTTAAAAGAGAAAGTGTATGGAGAACTTTAACTGGCTAGTAAGTTATCTGTCTTTTAGTGACCTCTGTTGTCGGGCACCTCCGTGGTTACAAAGTATCTGGACATAAAACTACTAGTCATTAACCTCTTGATAAATGGCAGATGCCTCCTTGTAAAATGTGAGCTCAGAGATGTAAGTCCGAGGTATGGATAAGGAATCTTTTCCTCCAAAACTAAGAAATCTGCAGGAAATATTAATCTTTAAAGGGCTAGATTTTAGTGATGAATGGGAACTTTTTATGTTGTTTATCTAGCAGACACATTCATTTGTTTCTTCAGTGGCACGGCCTGCTGTACCATTCACAACAACAGATCACTGTAGCTTGATCTATCCATAGCCTTTAACTGCATCTTAAGAATTCCTTATATACTATGCACCCAGAAAACTCAACTATAACACTACCCTAATATGTGAATACATCTCTGGGACTCTGAATTCTAATTCAGTCCTTAAGTCCTCTTCTAAAACCTACATCTCACTTAATTATGCAAAATATTCTGTCCCTTTAAAGCAGCACTACTAAATAATGTATGCTGTATTATTTAACACAAAATATGGAGCTAAGAAAAATAAGACAAGGGACTGTTTCATGAATTAAGGTTTTTTTTTCTTTCTTTCTAGCCATTGCACGTTTTTTTCATTTTGTTACATGTTCAATTCCTTCTGGACATATTCTGTTAAAGTAAACCAAACAGATAAAGTAAATTCTATATTGGACAAATGAAAAGAAGCAAACAATAAAAGATAAATGAATACACTTAAAACAGTCTTGTAAAATGGCTGATTAATAACTGTCCTTATAAAGCATATGTTACAGACATTTTCTAACTGTATGGTAAGCAGTAGGTATGTTTATATTGAATATTGAACAATATAAATTTGATATAAAATATGATGATTAGTAGGAAGAACAACTATTGGAGTTGGCTTCAGATAAACTAAATCTGCAGGATTTATGAGTTCCTGTCAAGAGACTAATGGATGTTTAGAAGACAAGAGAGAGGGGAAAAATTGGATTTGTGCATTTGTTTAGCGGTTCCAAGCTTATCACTTGGAGTATATAATTCTTCTTCTCCTGGGCTGCTACATGAGGAATATGTCATCACATTCAGTTACACAATTCAAAGGTTAAACAACCAAACCACACTGCCACTTAAATGCATCATCCTTCAGAGGCAGATGGAACAATTAGAAAGAAACTGAACATGGTACCAACAGTAAATATATGAGGGTACATCTAGACTATGTTCTTTTTTTGAAAGGAGATATGCAAATTCAGTGCTAATTTGCATTATCTTCTTCTGATCGCTTTTTCGAAAGCAGTTTTTTCAAAAGAGAAAGCAGTTTAGATGTGGATTTTTCGAAAGAACTCCCCTTTCTTGAAAGAACCCTGTACGTGTCATTTTTTAAGAAAGAAGGGTTCTTTTGAAAAAGGGGGGTTCTTTTGAAAAAACCCCATCTAAACTGCTTTCACTTTCGGAAAATAAAAACGCTTTTGAAAAAGTGATCAGAAGAAATTTGCATATCTCCTTTCGAAAGAAGAACGTAGTCTATATGCAAACAGGGAGGGAATAAACTAAAAAAATATATACTAGTTGTATACATGAAAGTAGAATGTTTGAGAGTTCAGATAGCACTTCTCCCAGATGATAAGGAAGCAATATTTTACAGAAGGTGGAGGACTTAGACATTCTTCAACTATTTTAAAATGTGTCTAATATTCTGGAGATGGGTGTCATGGTGGCTTATACATCTAATGCATCTATTAACTCCCATTTATAAGCAAGTGGCATCTTATCACACTTAAGACCCCAAAAGGGCTTTTAAAGATTATCAGCTACCTTAACCCAAGGCGACTGTTTTATGATCATCATACCTACAGAAGTACCATGTGTCAGTCTCAAAGCACTGAACCAGGAGAGGTCTGTATCTATGGTACTTTCTAACACTATCTATGTGCTCTGACCACAACATTAAGTCTGCTTGAGAGAGTTATGTGTAAATAGGCACATATGATCTATATGGCACAATGTAATTGTGAAACTTAAGAACACCATGTTTTGAGATCACAGAACAAATTCCTTGGTAATATCATCCCAGCTGCTAATAAAAGGCAATTCAATGGATATATTAATGTTACAATGAACACAGTCAATGAGAGTGAATCAAAATGAAAACTGTCTGTATCGGAAAGGTATCTCCTGAGATTTTACAAATTCATTTCATTTCCTATTCTTCTCTGACCTCGTCGATATTAATGTTGAATATATACATGTGCTTGTTTGTCTTTTCATCTGTAGCTAATGCATTACATCACTTTAGGGAAAGTGTGGGATTAAGAAGGATTTTGGATCTCATTATTAGAGCAGTGCCATTTCCAGAACAACAGTTAAGGCTGTGTCACCATATTCATTATACTCTACTATTTTCAGAGGTTTATAATTTGCTATGTGAATTTTCTGTGGTCTGAAATGAGGTGACAAAGAAACACATTTATCCCTGGGGCAAACTGGTATAATTCTCCTTGACTGACTATTACCCCTTGCTGATTTCAGAGATGAATCTCCTACAAGAGCGGCCTCTTTATGCATTAGAAACTTAGATAGAAAAGGGGTTGAATGAAGGTTTGATTGGCATAAGTTTGGGAGGGCCACACCACTGACACACGACAAAAGTTTTATTATTTTGAGATGCATCAAAATATTAGGCTTAGTGGACACTTTGAGAAAAGGTATGGATTGAAAGTGAGTCTGTCCTAAAAAAATTAAATAATCAAAAAATTGGGAGGGATATGTGATTTTGGTATAGTGAGTTGGATCATTGCTGTTTCCTTGCTGCTCCTGGTGTTTTCCCCAAAGATCTAAAAGCCAGAATGAGAAACATGTGTGCACTAAAAAAATATACTTCCTTAGACATGAACAAAGATTTAGTTGGGGTTGGTTCTGCTTTGAGCCCAGAGTTGGGCTAGATGACTTCCTGAGATCCCTTCCTACCCAAGTTTTCTATGTATAAAAGAACGTCTTTTCTGGTCAGGACTTGTCACTATAGGGACTAGTAAAGATTCTAAGAGTTCCACTAGGATCCATCTAGTTCCAACAGAAGATTCTGTGGCCAACTCTGCCCCCTTCTGCACTCAGGACAGCACTGCACAAGGATAAGGTAACTACATTCCAGGAGTTACCTTAAAGCTCAATTAAAAGGGAACCATTATAATCATTTGTTCAGGCAATAGTGGAGGGGTAAAAACACATTACCCAAGCTGACATGAAGGAAAAAGATAACAGACCCTTACTTAGCCTGGACTGCAACTCATTGCACTGTCAACAAACCCAGGTGAGTGCAGGAATGGAGCCAATCCTTCAGCCATCATTATAATAAATGATGACTTCACAAAATGTTTTGTGCCTGGACCATGCAAACAGGGTGACCAGATATCCCGACATTACTGGGAACATCCCGATATTCTAGACTTTGTTTTATAAGGTAACTATTCCCTCCCCATCCCAGTCCTATTTTTGACACTTGCTTATCTGGTCACTCTATTTGCAAATGAGCAAGTGAGAGTTTGATTTAGGAAAGATGAGATCATTATTATCCATAAAAAAGGACAATCACCAGATGCCTCATTTCCAATAATTCAAATACCATTTTAACAAAATCTTTAGAATTCCCCAAAGAGATAGTGTCATAGACAGCAGGACTAAAATGTTATCTATCCATCTAGTCTGTAGGCTAGATCTAAAGCCCAGCAGAGACAATAGGGGTTTGCCTAGACTACAGGGTTTTGTCGACAAAAGTGGGGCTTTGTCGACAAAAGTGGACTTTTGTCGACAAAACTATACCTGTGTCTACACTACCTCTGAGTTCTGTCAACATAATGTCGAAAGAACTCGGCAGTTTTGTTGATGGCGGTAAACCTCATTCTACGAGGAATAACGCCTTTTGTCAAAGAGTTCTGTCGACAGAAGGCTTTATTGTATCTACACTGTCCTTTGCGTCTACACTCTCATGTCGACAAAGCGGCTTGCTTTGTTGACAGAACTGGATGTAGTCTAGATGCTCTTTGCTGACAGATGCTTTGTCGACAGTATCTGTTGACAAAGCTTCTGTCGATAAAAGCCTGTAGTCTAGACATACCCTAGGAGTCATTTCACTTCCTTCAAAAGATTCAGATCAGGACCTGAATCTATTTTTGGTTGCATTTACCTCTTATCGCTGAAATATCTAAATATGTTATGGGTCAATTAGCTCCAGAGTCTGGATCCTCAAAGGTAATTTAGGTACCTAATTACTTTTGAGTCTCTGGCTCAAGGTTCCTAGTGGAGGTTATGGAGCGTTCCTTTTCTTCCATCTCAAATTTAATGAAGCTGTATTTGGGATATATTTTTAAAATAACAAACCGTTCTGCGCATATGGAGAGAAAGCTTGATCCAGGAGGATGTCCTTGAAAACACTAAATTCTTCCTATCTGGGCTCCATTCTCCACATGTGGGTAAGCTCCACTTGGACACAGAGTGTGTATGTGTGGCGGGGGGGGGGGGGGGGATGGGAGAGAGGAGGAACAGATGCCCAATTCAGCTCCTGAGCCACTCAGAAATTTAGCTCTCACTTTTGCCAACCTGGTCAGTACAAAATATATACTCATTTGGATCACACCGTTGCATATAAAGTGTGCAGTTGTTTCTGTGTAATGACAGCACACACGTGGCATGATGTTCTTTTCCTCACCAAGCTTAGTTCCGTCATGCTGGCAGACCGAGTGCCAACATGTAACAAGGCCCCAGCCCTCACTGAACACTGACAAATGAACTGCTAGAAACTGGTCTGGCTCATCTGTGTGTTGGGATTGCTAAAACAGATGATAAGCTAGTAAACATGTGCTGTGTGTTTAGACTTGATGAAATGCTCGTAGGATGCTGCGTATACTGATTTCATTTATAACATCCGGAGCAGCCCGTGGTATAATATTACATGGAGTATTTGCATTGTAAATCTCTGTAATTGTGTAACTCAAACAGGAAAGAAGCATTAATTATTGTAAAGTGCTGTTCCTACACAAGAAGGCCCACTGAAACCAAATAGTCATTGGGAAACATCCAGGACAAAGACTTTGTTGGTTGTCTCTCCTCCAACCCCAACACCCATACAGAAGAGATAGGCACTTATACTTGTTCCATCTTACTGAAGAGTGAAGGAAGAGAATAAAAATGCCTGACCAGAAAGAACTATCACTGTGCTGCTTGAAATTTGGAAAGGGCAAAGTATAAGCAAGAAATCCCTAAACTGCTTAGCCTGAGTTAGTCCTAAAGGAAATAGAGTGTTTGAATATTACGGCAGTTTCTATTATCTTTTGAAACTCATGGCTGTAATCCATTTGTGTGTGGTTTTTTTTTACCTACTTTAAACTCATAAATAACTCTGTTATTTCTTTTTCATAGTTAATACAGCTTTAGCTAGTTTATTTTAGCTACAAGCATTATCTTTGGTGAAAGACCTTAAGTACAAGTAAATGACTGATCTTTTGGGACTGGGAATAACCTGAATATTGTGACTTTTGGTGTAAGGGACCATCTATCCAAGGGCCAGCTGGCTTGGCTGGCAAACTAGATCAGCGTACCCAAGGGAACTGTCTGTAACTCCATGTTAAGGCTTTTATAGGGCTTGAAGAGTTCACACTTGACATTTGCTTAGTGAAATCTAAGTATAGAACACCACACCAGTTTGGGTTTGTGCCTTGTCCCTTGGTAATAAAGGTTGTGAGCCATTTCATACAACTCAACATTGATATGTTGGGAATAAAATTGAAATGTACAAGATTCCTGCTCTCTGAAATGCTTACAAAGTTGGATTATTGTAAATGGACTTCTACTCTGAGACGCTGTGACTGCCAACATAACAGGAAGGCCACATTTTTGACCACCATCCTTGGGGTCAGCTTCTTTAGAGGGTAGTGTTTATAGCTAAAATAAGGCAGGACAGAGAAAGACAAGTTCTTGCACAGAGATAGAGAGAACAGGGTAATGAGTTGATAAAGAAAAGCGGTGGCAGGCAGAGGAAGTGTATAAATGGGTTGGGAGTCTTTAAAAGAAAACAGTTACTTCTTGCTTTCTCTTTACACTGATATAAATTGGCCTATTTTGTGTGTTTTAAATTACACACTGCGACTATTTATCCTCTTTAGTATTCGAGAGAGAGGTTGGAATGTCATAGCAAATTTCACTTATGATGTTTAATAAAACTAAAATCCAGAACAGGCAGGAATCAAATCCATGTCTTTGAGGTGAAAAAAGACATCCTATGGTATGAAGCCCTTACTAATGCTATAGTCCAATGTTTTCTGGACTACTTAGTTGTGGAGTACACATATGAATACTGACTAGCACCAAGATGTAACCTTTTCCACCTCTGAACTTTCACTGAATTGGTCTCATCAGTTCAACATAATCTAAACTGCTTTTACCCTGTGGACATTATACTGAACTTGCTTTTCATTTTCCTGATGTATTTCTCTGTATTATATTAGACTTTTCAGAGATTGGTAACTCAAGTTATCATGCAAATGACAAACTGAATAATGGAATTCAGATGTATTTCAAGAATATGTTGCACAGACTACAGCACAATTTTATCATTTATCAGGGGAGTTTTGTGTGCATGTGTGTGAGAGAAAACATCTAACAACAGATTTCCCCAGAGAAGTTCATAAAACAATGGACAAAAAGGTTAGGAAAATGAAAACAAATGGCAGGGTAATTCCAAAGGAAAAAGAGGATGTTTTGTTCTAAAACATTCCATGTATAAATCTTGGGATGTGATATTCATTCTCCTGCTGAAATGAGCAAGTCATCTTTAAAATATTTCCTCTGAGGTAATCCAAAAGTTATGGCAACCCCTCCTCACCCTGAACACCCCCCCCCCCACACACACACACCCTTAAAATATTAAATTGAATTTACATGCACCACTTACCCTGATATTCATGACCACTTGTTCAACAACTGTATACATATCTACGCATATTTTATTATTTTTCCCTTCTCCTTGTATGCCACTTTTCTCAGTTCTCATTGATGACCATGGGCTTGCTTACTCATTTGAGTAGTCTTTACTCATGTAAGTGGTCTCACTGGCCTGAATGGGAGAACTTACATGAAAAAAAGACTAGTTGCTTGAGTAATGGATCAAGCACTTATTCTCCAGACTCGTGATTTAGTAAAGTACCTCCAGTGAATTATTGTGGGAGCCAAAAAGAAAGGCTACGCACAGGGCAAGTTGGCCTCTTCCCTCTCACTGGAGATTGAATGCATTAGCCTCCTAGCACTTTTAGCCTCCCCCAGTCCAACTGATGGAGAAAGATGTCTTGCTAAGAAACACTCCATTTTGTGTTGTCACACTCAGTCTGCCTTAGTGTTTCTGGCACCATATCAGTAATTAGTGTAATTACAGCTGGTGAGAGAGAAGTAACCCCTGTGGTTATCTATTAGATACCTCACAATCAGAGAGTGCACTTCATTACTCATCTCTCCACATCATCTCCTAATTCCAAAAGGATTAAGCGAAATGAATTCTTTCAGTAGAAGAATTCCTTTATCTTGCCCTCCATTAATCTCCATGTATAAAAAGCACTTCAAGCTAACTAAAATATTAAGTTGCTACTAAGTGCATTATAACTACTGCTCTGTTGACAGGCATTTTGTTTTTCATTAAAGTTGATAAGGGAGGGGAGGGGAAGAGAGAGTGCGAGAGAGAGAGAGAGAGAAATCAGACAAGGAGGGAGAGCAGAAGAAGAACATATTCCAGGTTTTTACTTCCTTATTGACTTGAACAATACTATAGCCTATCCAATAACTTACAGGCTCATCTCCAAATAAAGGCCAAATTCTGTTCTTAAAGTCAATTTCAATTGAAATAGAAGATTTGGGCCCAAACGTTTAAATACCAATGTAAACAGCTTGTCTACATTAAAGCACTTCTTTTTACAAGTACAGCTGAGATAATGTTTTAATTAATGAGCTCCGTGCTGGAAATGTAAGGTCTCAGTTCTTCTGCACAATCCACAGATATTGTAAATCATGCTATACTGTGAGGTTCTCCCTTGCTGTACAATTCATGATTGGAAATCTGCCCCTAACATGATAGTGACAAAAAATGAGGAACTTGAGAAAAAGAACAGAGCAGGAAGGTTATGACATGGGATTAATATAATTTTCTAAACCCCCTAGTTTTATGTTGCTGCATACTTTTTAATAGCAATAAAAGCAAGAACATAATGACTGTTAGAAGCTTGGATAATGATGAGGAACAACTTAGAGGTCTGCTCTGGAGCAGTGTCTATCTATGGAGAAGAGAAGATCATAGTTTGTTCATAAAGGAGACCCTAGTGATTCGTGGAATTGCTATTTGCAGTTCCACATATTTGAAGGGGTCCCCTGTCGCAGCCTGGGGGCAATCGTGGGGACCATAAGGAACTCACTGCGGCTCCCAGCCTCCTCCATCCTTCCATTCTAGGATGCATTAACAGGTGTGCTGTGAGCAAGACATGAGAAGTCCTTCTTCCGCTCTACTCTGCGCTGGTTAGGCCTCAGTTGGAGGATTGTGTCCAGTTCTGGGCACCGCATTTCAAGAAAGATGTGGAGAAATTGGAGAGGGTCCAGAGAAGAGCAACAAGAATGATTAAAGGTCTAGAGAACATGACTTATGAGGGAAGACTGAAGGAATTGGGTTTGTTTAGTTTAGAAAAGAGAAGATTGAGGGGGGACATGATAGCAGTTTTCAGGTATCTAAAAGGGTGTCATAAGGAGGAGGGAGAAAACTTGTTCATCTTGGCCTCTGAGAATAGAACAAGAAGCAATGGGCTTAAACTGCAGCAAGGGAGGTTTAGGTTGGACATTAGGAAAAAGTTCCTAACTGTCAGGGTAGTCAAACACTGGAATAAATTGTCCAGGGAGGTTGTGGAATCTCCATCTCTGGAGATATTTAAGAGTAGGTTAGATAAATGTCTATCAGGGATGGTCTAGACTGTATTTGGTCCTGCCATGGGGGCAGAGGACTGGACTCGATGACCTCTCAAGGTCCCTTCCAGACCTAGTATTCTATGATTCTATGATTCTACTCCCTAAATATTTCCTTAGTAATGGTATCTTCTTCTCGAACACCTGCACAAGACCACCCCTTGCTACCAGGCATGATCCAACTCATAGGAAACAGCAGATTCCCCAACACAAACATTCCAAAACAGAGCACCCACAGTGGACGGTATTCCAGAATAGCTACTGCAGAATAGCTTATTCTACAATTCCCATGCTCTTCAATTTCCTCACACAGACAAGGGCTAACAGACCTCTCAGGAAAGTCCAGTTGTTAAATGAAGAACCCACTGCTATCAAATTGGAGTCTGCTACTTATCAAGGACAGTATATAGCTCAGAATGTATTTTGCAAAACACACTAATCTCTGTTATATTCTGAATGAATCAAACCTCCTAATTTGATTAAAATTGTACCCCCGCCAAAGCACCTGTATTTTCTCAGGGAAACCACAGTCTATCTCCCAACAAAGGCTCTGGGAACTCAGCAAAACAATGATAATTCCAGAGTAGTGTGCAAAGGTGATGTTAAAAAAAATTCACATCAGATAAGATATTTAAAAGATTTTTCTTTATAGAAAATAAATAGTGTAAGACTGGCTCATCTATCCCATGCACTATAATGTACATAGAAGTGCATTCATTTTACACACAGACTATATTCTTTTATCTTTTATTTTATTCCTTTTTTAATCTGCAGGTGAAGCGAGCCCTTGAAGGAGATGTTTGATGAGCTGTCAGTACCAGCATGACATTCACAAATCTTTTGCTGTTTTCCCATTAGATATCTCATATCTGAAGAACTGGTCTCTTTTGTTTCTGTATATTGGAAATGGTTGTCTTTGCTAAATCTTAAACGTCAGTAATTTGGGCTGGAGAGGAAACAACTTTTGAGTGTTCATTAGTGTCTTTTACACCAGTGCTTTTCATTCAAGTCTGAGCTGTTTTTTTAAAAATACAAATCGTTTCAACTGTTTGAATTATTTGCCACTAAAAGAAACTCTGAGCTCACATATAGGAATGTTAAATGTTGTAGAGTGAGACTATGCTTCAGCAATAGTTGTAGTTATAATATTATCTAGCCTTATTTGGCACCTTTTCTCACTAGAACTCAAAGTGCTTTACAACGGAGGTAGAGGGCGAAATGAATTCCACTCACCAAAGCTTGAGTTATAAGCCTGCATGTAGCTGAAGAGGTTAGGGGAAATCTCTGGGGGGGAGAGGGGTGAAAGGTGCTCCCCCACCCCCAGACTAATCATGGTCTGTGGGTGGGGAAGCAGGGAAGTATCCTGGCTCCACCCCTTCCACTTGAGACCCTGCCCCTTCCAGTGTGGCTTAGGGCCACTTCAAAAAAATTATTGCCCACCCCAGGGTTAAATCCTATATGGAACAAGCTTCCTGTATGTAACAAGGTTGCTGGACACCACACATCATCTCACATTGTGCTATTTCAATTTGTGGGCTGCCCTGCCATGCACCTGTATGTGATATTGGGGGCCACAATGGATCCTTTGACCATCCAGCCTAACTCACAGAGGGCTAGCAAGGAGCTTCTCTCTTTGATGCATAACAGGATACACCCTTGCACATTCCACTTGTGGCCCTGTGGCATAGTATCTATAGCAGGGATCAGTGGGGGAAGGGAGGACAGTCTTGAATTGGCACCTCCCCAAGATGAGTGAATTACACCCTCATGGCATGATTACAAATAAAGATTCGTTTGAAGAGTGAGAAGAAGTCACAGAACAAACTGTGACAGCGCAAATCAAAGCAGTCACCTGGACCTTGGTGATCAAGCTCTGAACAAGGATAACTCATCTCCAACATTTCACAAGAGGCCGGTTTGTGCTCTGTCACATTCTTGTATTTTCTCCTTCAACTCTTTTCACTGTAACCAAGGGCTGATCACACCCTGACTACAATTAACACAACATTCTCTTTTCCATCACAAGCGCTTTAAACTGACTTTGTGACCACTATGTGAATGTTCACTGGAAGCCGAATGATGAACCAACAACTCCACAAACAGATAGTTCTCAGCTTGTGTTCTTCTCTGCCCAGACAACATCAGACTCAAGTTCACAGCACAGCAGAGGGGTGGGTACCTGTCCACACATTTCCAATGAGCTTTGGAATAAGCCTTCATAGCCTAAACCCGGAAAGTATAGAAAGCAAACTCATTTCCACTTAATATCAAACCCACTGGAACTTGGTGCTCTTGCAACTTGCGTTCAAAAGTGGACATTACTGCAATTAAGCTCTGCTCATGAAGATTGTGACAAAGAGAGCAGAAAGAGGGCAAAGATTTTAAAAAGTCCAATGCAATGGAGGGTGAAAAAGTGGATAAGAGAAAGTGGCAGAATGGGGAAGACTAAATAAGGAGAAGGAGAAAATACCTAATGGGAAGCTTAATATATACCTATGTCTTTTGAAGAGATACCAACTTGTGCAAAGTTAACTTTCAGGGGAAGGGGAAAGGTGATTTGGTGCGATGTCTTCTAACCCTGACACAAAGCAAAGCCTTCCCGTGGACTACAAAAATAGGTTTCTTTTTTAATTGAACCTTGAAAAATGGTGTATTTCAATGATAAGGCCTTTCCAACCTGAATAAGGCTTGCAAACTATGAAAGACATTCCAGGGGATTTCCAAACTTGAGTCTCTACAAGGTACCCTCAGCCGCCTCTTGAATAAAGGCTCCACTGAAGGGAAATCTTCAAAGTTTCCTCACACATTCCAGGTGACTTGGAACCCAGAAAGGCTTGTATGTTAAATAATTGTGATTATACCCTAACACATTCATGTCAAGTAAAGAAATGAAAATACATAAAGACTCTGACAGCAATCTCAAGCTGTTGGGTTTGTGACTCACAGGGGACAATTTGTCCTCCAGAATGAATTGCTCGGGACAAGCTGTCCTGTAACCCAATAAAGAGCTTGGATGGTTCATTTCAGTGCTAATAGGCAATCATTCCATAAAGCCACATAAAACAACCGTGTTCTTGTCCAGAGGGAAGGCTTATGGTATTTAATACAGGCTGCTAGGACCAGGGCTTTTGCAGTCTCAGATATTGAACAGGGAGTATTATGGAGCCTTATTGTGCTCTTGAAAAAGGTGTAGAGATGGAGAAGAAAGTGGGGTTATTGTGTTAGTGTTGATGACTGTTTATGCCGAGTACCATGGCATTCGTGTCATAGAGCAAACTTAAAAACAACGCTACATGGAACACGTTGCTCAAAAGGAAGATTAAACTAGGAGGTGTAGCTCCAAACTAGACCACTGGGAGGAGCTTTTCGTGACGACTCCCATAAGGAAGAGCAGCAGAGTCACTCAAGAGACAGGACAGTGGATGGGGCAAGAGAAAGGAGTGGGAGAGAGGGGCTGATGAGAATGTGGGAGAACGGACTGGGGCTTCTTCCATGTCTGGGGGGACTTTATTCCTTTATTGGGTCGACTGCTGGATGGTGACTGAAGACCAGTGCAAAGGAGTTTGGAGAATGAGTTATACAGAGAGAAGAGTTCTGCCCATGGGAGTTAAGGAGAAAGAAATGCAAGGGGCTGTTCCATCTTATTGCATTAAAGTCTGTGTTCCGGGTTGGACGGCTTCTCAACTCCCCCTTCTACCCAGATCTAACATAAAAACCTCTAGCTCACTACGCACCACCTGTGTAAAGATAAATGGGTCTTCAATAAGAAAATACAAACTCTTTTTTAAAACTCTGTTTGGTATCCATTTTGAAAGGTAAAAGCCAGAAAATTTATCCACCCACGACAAAGAGAAAACAAAATGAATAAAGGAATAAACTGCTGAAATTATTTTCAAGGCTGCATTATTTATAATGTGTTGTGTAGGCATGATGGAAAACAAGTGACAGGCCCAATCCTGCGAACACTTACTCACACGAGCAGCCTGTGCTCCTACATGCAGTCCCTCTCAGGGTCCAAAAACAATGACATGACACCACTGGTGCGTATAATTACTCTAAGATAAAACGATATGAATAATTGCACATAATTTCCAAGCATTTCCTTTCACTTATAAGGCAAAAAGAAAAATTAGAGGATAAAATGAAAATGTATCTGTTTCTACTTCCATGTTTCATACATCATTAATTCTGTAAACATACATCAGCCTTCAGATTGATACTTCACTTTGTTTGGCAAGCTCAAAGAAGGCAATGTGCTTGATAACCTGCTTGAAAATTTGATCCTATTGTTTAACAAAATGAGAATTGTTTCATACGGGGCTCCACCATGTCTGTGCACATTTCCCCCTAAGTAACAGTATGAGGCTCGTATTTCCCTAGACAGTTCAGCATTTATGTTGATGTGCTTGGCTGCCAACCCAATCTTACACTCGCTGTAATACAGGGGAAAAAAATTCCTCAGCATTCTTGAATTATGGCATTGAAATCATTTAATAGTGCCTTTGGTGCATGTTAAACAAGTTTCCTGATATAGTTAGTTCTTGCAAAAAAACTTGTGTACCTTGTAAATTATAGCACATGGTAAAGCCACACTTTTGCCTGGAATTCACAATGGTGGGTTATTTTCGATATTGCTTCAAATGGGGCAATTCTGAAAAAGTCAACTTTCTCCTACTCGTTCAATCTCACACACAAATACTCTCTGTTCTAAGTATTCCCTATTAAGACAAGATACTAAAACCCAGATCCTCAAAGGTATTTAGGCACCTAAATCCACCATAGAGGTTCCAAGCAGTCCCTCAGATGCCTCAGTTTCCACCAGTTACCCACCTATGACCTGACATTCCCGTGTAGCTAACAATCTGTTCAGAACCCTAACTCAAGCTGAAGTCTTAGATTCTCAAACTAAGCAGAGGAAAATGGATGGTGGGCATGCCCCACGCCCACTGCATCCCCAGACCCACTTCTGTGGATCCCTCTGCGTGGTGGCCCTGGCTGGGGCTGCAACTGCATCACCTGTCCTCCCAGAGCTCTGGGCCTGGAAGGCTGGGCCTGTGCAACCCAGGGCTGAGGGAGGCTAGGGCCGCATAGCCTGCCCTCCTGGTGCTCCAGAGTTGGGGAGAAGAGCGGGATTAGACTGGGGCAGGGGCTGGTGGCAGCAGTGAAGGAGTTCTGGACTCTGGCGTGATGAGAGGAAGAGGCGGGGTCTCAAGTGGAAAGGGCGGGGCTAGGGGCTAGCCTTCCTCAACTGGCAGTTCATGCACTGCCGATGCAGGGGAATACCTATATCCCCAGGGGAGCACAATGGTGCAGGCATGCGTTGACCACTCCTCAGACCTGACACCTCTTAGACCTCACAGAACCAGGGCCAGATTGAGGCCACCGATAGTTGGAGGATCAGCACAGCAACCACAAGAGAACTGGATCCACCCATGAGAGAGGTATTGAGCCTGCACAGGGGAGAGAGAGCTGCACAGGGGAGAGTGGCATGAACTACGTAAGTGGCTCACCTGGCGTAGTAGCTTAACTCTAGGAGAAGGTTTATGGCTGAGGGTCCTGTGTGACCTGTCAAACCAAGTCCTACGACCTTCCCCCAGCCCTATTCTCTGCATTTCGGTCTCTGCTCACTTTGGCACCTTCTCACTCAGCTTGCTGGCTTGGGAGGATACCTTTCATAGGTGCCTCACCCTTCTTATGTATTGTATAGAGCGCCTGGGCACACAGCCCAAGGCTGAGGATTCGAGGAGTTAGGTGTTCCAATGCTGAGCAGAACAACACCCAACACCTTAGTGAATCTGGACTCAAAAGTATGAGGTATGAGAAACCTTGCAATAGGCAGTTATGGTTCTTCCTGATACGCAGAACCTTGCTTAGGCCCTGAAGCATGAGAGCTTATAACTCCTTGGTTTTGTTTGAATCCTTACTATTAAAACTCAGTGTGTCCCTGTTATCCAGATAACTGTCCAAACTTTTTCTGACCCCTTCTAAACTCTTGGTCATCATGATCTCTTGTGGCTGTGTCATCTGAAAATATTTTCTTTTATTAGTTTTAAATTTACAAAAGTATCATTTTCATTGAAGGTCCCTTTCTTCACGTATCATGAGAAAGGGGCTAGGGTTTTGAAAGGAACCTTATTAGGATAACGTGTCTAATTCCTTAGGTTCCCTTGACAATTCTAGTCAGAATAGCCAGAAGTACCTATTCACCTCCTCTCTAATGTAAACCATTCCAGATTTTTCAGTCCTTCTTCATATGGAAGATTTTCCATGCCTAACTGATCAAATGAGATCCTAAATATGTAGGACCAAATTTTCCAAAGTAGGCATCTATAATATACACGCAAAATAAGCATCTGCCAACACAAACTGGTTACTTCCTGTGCAAAATATACTGTTGTGAGCACAACTACCCATTCTGTGAGTGCAATTACATATTGTTCACCTATTTGCACTCGCATAGTTAGGACGAACAGTTTATGTACTTGTGGTTAAAAATCTGATCTTTAGGGAAAATGATCTGCATTTGAAGTAAGAGCATATATCTATATAGATAGAAATAACATATGTCTGATATACAGACTGTGCACTCCTAGGATATGTCTACACTTGCTCCCTAGTTGCTAATGAAGCACGAGATTTAAATATCCCACGCTTGATTAGCATATTAGCATCCAGTCACCATTTTAAAAAGCTGGTAGCCCGAATTAACTCGCCGTGTGTAGAGGCGGTAGTTTGATCCAAAACCCTTCCCTCGAATTAACTGTTATTCATCGTGCAATGAGTACTGTAACTGTTACTCTTCATTAGCAACTTCAGTATGCTTCATTTGCCTCCCTAGTTTGAACTAGGGGGCAAGTGTAGACAGACCCCTATTGAGTTTTGACATTAATTTCAGGAAAGCAGGATCAGTCCCATTAAAAATAGATTGCATGATCCACACTTGCATTTAGTGTATGGGTTGTTAATCTATAGACTAATCCTGTTGATACCTATAGTTTGGTAGTTGGGTAACTAGCAGGGCACAACACTTCCTCATCTCCTAGGGTAATGCAAATGTTGTATTTCAAATCCAATTTAAATTGCCATTCCCTTGAGCTCAGACATAATTTCCCTCAAATCCTCTTCTGGTTGTCTATAGTGTAACCTTCAACATCTCAGATACGACACTGTAAACCTGATAAAGTCATATATATTTTTAAGAGCAAAACCCAGCTATTTTCCAGGTGGCATTCTGTTTCTAGCTGTTATCAGAATCAAGACTTCTGCAATTGCCTCGAACTCTGCATGCATTTCAGTCTTCCAGATTTTTGCAAATGAAAATACCTCAGGACTGCTTCAAGGGAAAAATAATCTTGTGCTATATCTGAGATTAGCTAGGTCAAACTAACTACAAGCATGTTCAAACTGCTGTGGGGCTGGCTATTGGTTTGGGTTTTTTTGGTTTTCCCCTTGCTCCCACCACAAAGTAATAGGGATTTCTCCCCTTTCATTCCTCTTGTCTTTTGTTGTTTTTAATCGACCACCCATCAGTGCCGAATTGCCTTGTAACTGTCTGCTGGGCTTTCATTTGACAGAGATAGCTGCTATTGTTAACAGGAGCCTTCACTTCAGCCCATTTAACTTTTCTCAGTTTGACAGCTTCACAATAGCCACCTTCCATCTAAAGAAAACGGTGATTTAGTAGAAAAGGAATGTGGGACAACAGCCTGATCTGTCACTCACAGTCTCCAGTGAGTTCTCTTGGCATAAAGTCCCCCCACAACGCCAGAGGATGAAATACTACATGAAAACAAGATGGTCATAAGACATGTTCTGCTACATATTCTGGGAAAAACTAAACAGCAATGGTGCTTAAAATGCAGCCCCTTCTTGTCAGTAACAGTCTGGAGTCGGCATCCAGATGCATATTTTGATTGATTTTATATTTCCATTTTTACTTGTGTTCGAAAGCCATGTTTGATTTTCCCCTCCCTTTTTATTCACCTAGTAATTGTTCTCAAATTGATCTACAACTCCTAGTGGAAACAATAAGTCACAAGTAAATTAAAGCTTTCATCGGTCTACTCATTGCTCCTTCGCCGTACAAGTCTACATGAAAAGATATTGATGAATTAAGCGCCTGCATGTCTTCCCTTGTGGACAATTAAAAACTCCCAAATTACAGCTGCCAAGACAGGGAATCACAGCACTACAAGCTCAGATCTACAGGCAAAGACAGTTTGTATTATTCAATGTTTAGATGGAATTTTTCTAAGGGGCAACTAAGTGGCCCTTCCTGATTTTGTGCCTGCAATTTTGTGTGAGTGCAAATATTAAAACGACACTTCATCCCCTTATTGTCAGGTATACGTGTTATTTGTAGTCATAATTTGGGTAGGTAGATGCCTACATTATGCTATTTGCTCACAAAATGTTGGGTGAACATTTAGAAACTATTTTTGAACATCTGGGCCTGAAAAAATGATTTGATTTTTTTTTGCCTTCCAGTAGCTATTCAGATACCAGAGTAGTGAGCTCAATATTAATATCTATATAGATTCATAAGTAAAGATGGACAGATGCTTAAGGGTTGGTAGAATCTGATATTTATTTGTCTGTCCTTTTGATTGATAATATCGATGTGTATTTTAAGATTTTTTAAAATCAATTTACATTTTCAGTTGCATGAAATGTTTACATTTGGAGCCCTTTTTATTTTTAATCAATTAAATGTTCACAGCTTCTAGAAATTATGGGGGCGGCAGACAATTACTTAATGACAATCTTTAACAAGTATTCAAGCAGCATGTTTCTTACTTTGCCTACATGTAAATTTTGATAATTATCATGGAAAATGACTTTTCATCAGTTGGTACGTGTAAGCTGAAATCGATGTTTACTGACATTTACTGATAAAAACATCCTTCTTCCTCACAGATAGCTAAACTTTAACAAGGAGGACAAAGGCTGCTGGGGACACGTTTACATATTGACAGAGTACCCTGATGCTATAATCAGGGAAAACACCACACTTCTCAATCATCTCTCATTAGAAGGGACATCTTTCAGCTGAGAGCTCTGGTGGTTGTAGTTGGTAGAGAACACTTCCCTTTAAGCTTTCCATAAACAAAGTTAAAACTCATTCCTTCAAGGAGCTTCCGCACTATACACTACAATTTTTAAAGTTACTTAGTCGTACATCTGCTTTGGGCAACAGACTCATTTTGTGAACTTGAGTTTTTGTTTTCAGGACATGTTATTTCCCATTGTACTAGCATGGAGCAAGTCTCTCCTAGAAAGATACATCTGTGGGACCTCAAATCTGCAATATGGTTTCACTTCTATATTCACTGGAATCTTAGACCTTGTCTATACTTACCCGGAGATCAATGCTCTGGAGATCCATCTTCTGGGGTTCGATTTAGCATGTCTAGTAAGGACCCACTAAATCAATCCATTGACTCCGATATTTCACGGCATCGTGAGGAGTAAGGGATGTCTATGGGAGAATTTCTCCCATCGATCTTTTGCAACTGGGATGCTGTGGAAATTCAACTTGCGGTATACTCTGTTCTCATAGCTGGAGTTGCCTATCTTAAGTTGACTTTCTCCCTATGTGAAGACCTGGCCTCAGAACAGTCTATTCTTCTGCACATACTGTTTTTACACTGAATTTCCTTGCATTCTGATTATGTCTCTGATGTCTAGTAAAGCATTTTTCTTCTCTGCTTCTTTAACTCTCAAGGGACATCCACATTTCAGAGAGATCAATTTGGCAGTACTGCCAATTATGCTTTAAATGAGAAAAAAAGTCAATGTAAGGCTTTTGAGAGATGGTAGATTGTGCAAGATTTCTGGAGATTAAAGTTCTCTCTGTCCACATGTACAATGGCAGGACAAGCATCAATGCCATCAATGCCAGTATGCCTCGACTCTATGGTGAAGGAACATGACAGCAGTTCAGTCTCTACATTTCATTTAATCCTTGGCCTTTGTGCAGGATTGCCAGTTTTGGCTAGACAGACTCCTGGAGATTTCATCACATGAAATAATCTTTAATTAAAGATTCATTTTTTAATTCCTGGAGACTGCAGGCCAATCCTGGAGGATTGGCAACCAGACCTTTATCATGCCATTCTAAATAAAGCTGTTAATTAAGATTATACTTTCTGGCATTTGGACACATGACCAGCAGACTCTGATTGAGACCCTCAATTCATAGGCCAGAGAACAGCTAGTGACTTTTTGGTCATTATATTGAATTTGAACTGATAACCTGAAGATGAAAGGTTCCAACATCCTACTGTTACTATATCAGAGCCATCTAAGGTCCCATTACCAATTATACTGGTACAAATATTAATAGTTGGATGTCTGTCTACCCGCATGCACCTGCAAACCATGGTTAACATTTGCAGGAACTATTCATTAGAGTCATAATTAACTGTGGCTACAAAACAGCATTTTGCAGAAATAGAAGCCAGACTGAAAATCATGACTTTTTAAATTAAATATCTAGGGTAAAACCAAAGTTATGGCTGGGGACAAACTTGAAAATTGTACTGATATTGTTTTGTTTTAGTTCATTTCCTTCAAATCTCCCAAAGGCCTTGACGCACAATCATCTTAACAAATTTATACTAACATATTTTAAAACTCACTGGTCCATTTAAATATACTTATAAGAACTCCCCTGCTTGTACTTTTTTAGCACTGGCATAATGAAATTATTTCACTTGCTCACTTCTGACTGGCACATTTGGTTTGATCCAAACAAGTCAATGCAGCACACGATCATTCCAGAAAGACACCAGCAGACTTCACTGTATTTTAAATCAGAATCTCATTAGCAGGGCAATTGCTAGTTGCAATGCATATTACACAATCTTGGATTGTCTCAAGTGTATTTTTCTTGTCTTTTTATCATAAACTCTTTCACAAACTCTTTATCTACTTGCTTAAAAGCAAGCTAACATATTAATTTTTATTTAAAGGGACATCCATTGTTCCTATAAAAACATGTTATTTTCTTCAATGCTCTAATAAAGTTATTTCAGATTAACCAATTTGCCCAAGCCCCCATGTAGTAAAATGTCATACATCTTCTCAAGTCAGTTAAATCACAGTCAGAAGTTGAAAAAAATAAGTGTATTTAAAATCAGATAAAGCTCTGCCTAAAGAATAATAAATTGCTCTATTTTAACTGACTGAACTGTGTACACTTAGCATACAAGGGCATATTTCATTTGAGTTTATGCAATTGTTCAGTCTACTTTTCTGCCATTTAACCCATCATCAGATGAGAGAGTTAGTCAGGCAAAATTATAGTTAATGGTGTTTAATGGCGGCTAAGCCCAATAGATTTGTTTTTCTTTTTTTGTGTTACTCATACTAGAAATAATGAAAATTTAACAAGAGGAACTTTGACATTATTTGCTGGGAAAGCTTCCATTACCAATTGTTCGTAACATAAAGCTTTATCTGATTTATACCTCAATATAATAAATCTACTTTTATTTGATTCCAGTCATTAGTCTGTGCCAGGATGTTAGTCTAAAATACATATTATAGTGGCAATTCATTGTACTTTACCAAATTAATCTGCATAAATCTATACCTGTTTTCAGGGAACTTGTATGGCAACATTGCCAGCATAGAACAAAAACAGATTCCAGTAATTCTACTTGTGGGCTTTCGAGGAAGTTCAAGTTTATTCTAAATTCTGGCAGGAATGCAAACGTCCTCAGCTGAAAAATCCTTCTATCTAAATTAACTCATCATCATTACCATGGCTTTTAAATTTTAAATCTCAGAACAAGAAAATGAATATTAGGAGAGCCATTTCCTCTTTATGACTGATCTGAAATCAGAGACTTGGAACACGAAAAAGCCATTGGGAACAGAATATCCTTTTAAAAACAGAATTCCTCACAGTGCTAGAGTTCCTCACATAGTGAAAGCCAGGGCATGCTATGCCTCAGAATGAGACCAGATGGCAGAGTAGGGGCATATGAGTATTCCAACCGCTTTTCTTTTGCTGGAATTTTATGTCAGTGGCCATATTCAACGCAATGAGAACTTGGTGGGCTTGATCATGACCTCAGTTAAATCGAACAATATGAAGCTGGCCCATCTGTAGCCTCAAGCTTGCTCTTCTACAGTTTTTTTTTTTGGCCTGATTTATATTAAGAGGTGGTTCAAATTTTTTTTTAAAAAAAGGCCCTTCTGTATTTAGGATAATCTGCCACGCTGGTGTGCCATTCGGCAGGCTGCCTCTGCCTCTTCACACTGCATTTGGCAGTGCCTTGACTTACGAGAGCCTGATTTCTAAATGTTTGTGCAAAAAGACATGCTTTACACATCCGCTCCTTCTCAGATAGCCTACAGGGATTTCTGGCAATGCTTATTTTCCCCCTCTGCCATCCAGGTTTTCTCCTGATAGACACATAAAGACCAGGTGACAGCAGAAGCAGGCTCAACTCGCAGTGAGAAGCATCCCATACATATTATTGCTGTGGACGACACAAGACAGGTCGGACATCTGTCTTTACTTTTAGTGAGTTCCACAAGGATACACATGAACCTGAACCTAGACTGCTCACTGACAATTTACTGATGTTCTTTTATAGCCCCATCCCATTGCAAAGTCCTCTGTCATTTTCGGCTGGGCTCTATTTCAACCTCAGGTCACAAGAGTTCAAAGAAGAATCAATGAATCAAACTGTTTCCATGCACATAAATGCAGTGTGATGGCTGTTTCCCATTCAACATTCACCGAGGAAATGAAAGAAAGAGGTTAATTTGTGGATAGCTATGGCAAGTCTATAACTTGAAGCCAGCAATCCTTCATTAGCCACCATTTAATGGGAGCATTTTATCTGGACTTATTCTTTTATTGAGATGTGTAACCAACACCATTAAAGCCTGCTCTCAGTGAAGTTGACTGGAGTTTTGCCATTGACTTCGACATGAGCCAGGAGAGAGTCTGTAAACAGTTCAATAAAATTACCAGCACAGTAAAAGGTAGTGTCTGATGCACAAATGTTCTCTTGCTCACATTTGTAGTGAAAGGAGGACAGGCTATAAATGGAGAGAGCAAAATTATTGCTCCGGGGAGGAGAGGAGCTCAAGGTATGGACAGCTCTTGTCTCCAAGAGTCAAAGAGGAGGTGTGACATCTGAACAACACTAGAAGAGGCATTATGCCTGTAATATCATTGTAACAAGTATAGTCTGCATGCCCATCAGGGCATCGTTACTGATGCCAGCTGGTAAGCAGAGCAATGGAACCATGTTCATACATCTGCCCTGCCCGAAACATGACCCTTCGAACACCGCACACAGGCAGCATACTATTGATCCCAGCAACTTTTAGGCAATCTTGATAAACCTTTCCCCGGTCCTACCTTTGAAAGAGTGCTGGGGTTCTCCTTCACCGCACCCATCTCAGTTCTTTTACCACGGGGCTGCCAGAAGTCCTCTCACAACCAGCAGTGTAAAGAATTGCCTTTCCCAGTGCCATTTGTGTCTAGCCACAGAAGACTAAGATTGCGGTACTTAAAAAATGGTACATTATTATATCAGGGAAAAACTATTTCAGATTGAATTGGCTTCTGGCAACCTGCAACTTGGCAAAAGCATTTCACTTGTAAACAGTCCCACTGGCATCAATGGTTGTGGAGTAATGTGTCATGCAACATGAAAAGGAGATCCCAGCTTGGTCCTCAGTTAATATTTAGCAATTTCAAAAGTGTATTCATCATCATTTTCTTCTCTTCTTGGGCCTTCTGGGGTTAGCTCAGTCTGGGGAGTGTTGTGAAAAGTAGCACCAATCAAACATTATGAACACTTTAAAATATTTCTGAAAGGGCTTTTCTCCCTCCTGTAAAATATGTGGCATGTACAAAATTCAAAACAGTGAGGTGAGGTATAAAAACTGTATTAGCGCTTATTTGGGATTTGCCTCATAACTCATTTGAGTTCGCTACTCATGATCAATGTGGTCATTTTGAACACATGACGGAAAAAGAGCTTATGAAAAAATACTGTAGTGATTCAACTAAAAGGTTGCCATGGAAATCAAGGGTATGTCTAGACTACAGGCTTTTGCTGACAAAAGTTTTTCGACAGATACTGTCGATAAAGCTTCTGTCGACAAAGAGCATCTAGACTACATCCAGTTCTGTCAACAAAGCAAGCCGCTTTGTCAACATGACAGGGTAGACGCAAAGGACAGTGTAGATGCAATAACACCTTCTGTCGATAGAACTCTGTTGACAAAAGGCATTATTCCTCATAGAATGAGGTTTATAGCCTTTGACAAAACAGCTGAGTTCTGTCGGCGTTATGTTGACAGAACTCAGCGGCAGTGTAGACGCAGGTAGTTTTGTCAAAAAAAGTCCACTTTTGTCGACAAAACCCTGTAGTCTAGACACACCCCAAGTAAACAAGTTCTATAGAAATTGTTGACAAATCTCACAGACTGTAATAAGAAACATTTTCATTAACTTTTTACTTCATGCTTCCTATAGAATATGATAGGATTTTAAATAAAGACTAGTATACCAAACAATACAGTCAAGTATTCCTTTCTCTTTCTTATCTCTTATCATATTTCTACATTATTAATATTAATTTTATAGTATAGTATAATATAATACATAATTAATATAATATGAATAATATAGTAGTGCCTGAAGTATGCACACATATTGGGACCCAATATGCTACATAATAATATTAGGAGAGAATCCTTGCTCCAAAGACCTATCAGACTAAATACTCAAAAGATGGGAGAAAAGCATATTATCCTCTTTTACAGACTGGAGACTGAGGTACAGAGAGATAAGTGATTTACCCAAGGCCACACAGAAAGTCTGTTGCACTGAGACCACTACCTATCATGCTGACCAGTATTATCTCATTGCTTCCTTCTTCCGTTTTATCTTTAGACTGCAACCTCTTTGGCATAGGGACTGGCTTTTTATTTTGTGTGTACAATGCCCACCACACAGGGGTCCTGCACACAGCAGTAAGAAAAAAAAATAGCTGGATTAGAATCTAGAACTCCTGATGTCTTAACACCGAGGCCATCCCTTCCTCTTCCTTTGTCTGTGTCTGCCTTAATTTATTCTATTCTATTTTATATAGGTGCTTGTATCACACTCCTCACTAAGTATCAGAGTGCCTTTCAACAATGCATTAAGCAATGGGACTAACATCTGCCTATATGTAAGGGAGACACACAAAAAAGCTATGATAAGAACAGCGGGTTGTAAAGTCAAGCCCTCAATAGTTGGCAAATGACAGAAACACATCATTAGAGACCAACTCGGAAAACTGTTTTAAGTCGCTTGCCCAGCATTGTACAGGAACTCTATAGCAGAGGCTCTTCAGGGCAACATAATCTGCCCTAAAATTTGGGCCATCCTTCCTCTTTCTGCAATCTTCTGCCTCGTTCACTATGCACCTTCTAACATCTGCAACAAATTGAGGCAGGGGTCCTATACTCAGCAGCCTCCTTTACTACAGCCCCAGAGGATGACCGTCCTGTGCACGGAATGAGGCCAGAGTAATACAGAATAAATAATAGATGAGTATGTAATGAAAAGCTACCTCGTGATGCAAATGCACAAGAGAACTGAATTAAGATCACACTGGCAAGTCTAGACCTGCAGTTGCTGGGAAAGTTATTCTCAACACAAGTCTGGAACATGCTCATTGATGGATGGAATCTTCAGGGAATTTAGCGGCTAACATCCATGACTGAGTGATTGGATGGATGAGGCCCTTAGGTTCTCTACTGGAGGCTTTGTAGTACTGCCACACTGCACCCCAGAAAAGGCAATAGGGAAGTCATCCAAGTAGGCTAAAGTGGCTGTTTAGTTAAGAGGGTGCTCGCGACAGGTGAGTGTAAACCCTCTTACATGTGGTACCAGAACTGGGGACTTTTGAGACTGTCCCTGAAAATAAGGGCCATGGAGGAGCTGATAGCTGCCTAGCAATGGCACAATAAAATCTGGGAGGAGCTTCAACAGCAGCAACTCCAGATCCAGGCTTGGGAGGGAGCTTGGCAGCCATGACAGCGTCTACCCAGATGCCACAAAGAGAAGAGTCAGGTGAGATGGGCTTACCTGGACACACACCAGGGCTGTAAATCCAGACAGGTTGTTTTGAGTTCTACCAAGGCCAGTGAAGGCCATGCTCATCAAGGCACCTGGCCACAAACAAGTGAGGCTATAGAAAATACAAGACAGAACTGTTGGGACTCAATTTGGAACCCAGAAGGTCACCCTGAGGACAATTTGTTTCTGCTGTGTGCAAATGGGCCACAAAAGAAGGCACCATCCTAATAAAAACTATAACTCAGAAAGGCAGTACTGGTAGGATTGTAGATTCAGGCCTCCTCATAATTGCTAAGCCTGGGCTGGACTGAACTGAATAACAGGTCAAAGGCTGTTGAGACCCAAATCCAATAAATAGAAAGGGACATGTTTAAAGGCAGTAAAAAAGCTGGCTAAAAGCAAAATGCACCAGCCTAGGGAGCTAAAGACTGGGAATAGAAGAGATGGTGGGCAGGAGCCCTGTGAAAGAGGGAAGGTAAGTCAAGATCAGGAGGAAGAAGCTTCTGATCTACAAGACAGAAAGAAGTAACTGGAATATTTGCTTGACCTAGAGAGGGAATTCTCTGTCTACTAGAAAGACCAGTGGGAATGTACAGCCATAAAGGTAAAGAACCTGGAAAGAGAAACCCTCTCCTTGTGCAGAGCACCAAAGAAAATGCTGCAACAGAAGCATACCGAAAAAAACCCAGTAGGCCTTTTGAGGGATAGCTTACTGCCATGAGAAACTGAATAGAGACTAAGACTGGAGAGGTAGCCTCCACATCTCTGTAGGCATGCAGGATTGAGGCACTGAGGCATGTCTGGAAACTCATAAGGAGATGGTAAGCACAGAGAGCGAATGCTAGGAGACTTGTATGGATACCAGCAGGTTGGCCAATGTGCCAGGCCACAACCAGACCCCTGAAAAAAAGAAAAGCTCTCTTCAGTGGGCAAAGGAAGCAAAAACCAGTTCTAACAGGCTAAATGTCATCCATAACATAGTAAGGGCACAGAAAGAAGTGGGTATATCTAAGCCAGATATTAAAAGTAGTGGACAAAACAATACAGTCCCTACTCTTTGGCAACCCAGCAAGGAATCTGAATATAAACAGAGAGATCCTGAATACCGAAGAGTATAAATGTCGATGCATTCTGAAGGACTGCTCTCCAGATCAGGAGGCCATGGTAAAAGACACTAGAGGTTTTTTTTAAAGAAGGTTGTGGGCAAGTCAATGTATTCTCTTCTAGCCTCATTCTCAGAAATGGCTAAATAATTTTGGCAGATCTATTTCAAGAGGCAGACATCTCCAAAGGAAATGTTCAGTCCCAATGGTTTCAGTTGGCAAAGTTATAAACAATTGAAAACAACTTAAAAACTGGTGGTGCTACCAGCCCCATCGCTAATAATATAGCAGAATATACATGAGGGTATACTAAGGTATAACTTATGGAACATATTTCACATATGGAAGAGGAAGAGAAAATATTTCTCTGGTGGGCTAATCTTCATTTTCATTTTTAAAAGAAATGGACTGTCTGAAGTTACTCAGAGGTTTAGAATGATAGAATATGCCCCAGAGAGATAAATTATTGGTCAGTGTACAGGTGAAGCAGACAAAGGATCACAATAATTTAATTTATTACATGAATCTACATTTCACATACATATATAAACACAAAGGCATACACATACGCATTTTGATGTATATAGGCTATCTAACTATTTTAGAAATGTTTGTCTGTCTTTCCATCTGTGAGTCTGTCTGTTTGGTAGGCAGCTTCCTATTTCCTAACTTAAAGCAAGGCTAGGGTTTGGTTTTGCCAAGAAAACAGGAAGTGCTGGGAATGGGACTGTGTTCCATAACATGGTAAGGGAGGGGCAAAGAGAGGAGGGATGCGATACTGCAGAGTAGCCACTAGGGGCAGCGAGCTTGCAAGGGAGAGCTATATGCATTGTTCACTAGGGGCAGCGAGCTTGCAAGGGAGAGCTATATGCATTGTTCACTGGGGGCAGCTGCACCACCAAGAGAGTGGCCAGCTGGAGATAGAGCTGACCACCTTGCCTGCCAGCAGACCAGGTATGCAGCCCCCCTACCACAAACCACTGATGACCCCTCCCCCGCAGGCTGCAACACTGGGCAGGCAGGGAGATAAAAGGTGTCTGGCAGCCACCGGGGAGGGGAGGGCGCCTAGGGAGGAGACAGAAGGTCCCGGGCAGCCAACGAGGCTGGGAGGGGCAGAGAAGGCCCTGCCGACTGGTCTTGCGGGATAGGCCCTCCTCACCCTCCAACTCTCACTTTCACAACACCCATTCCCCCCCAGCCACATCCCCAAGGCCCTGACCTGACTCCTGTACCCCTGCCACACCACCAGTCCCCTGCCCTGCAGGACCCAGGCAATTCTGGGGAAGTCATGTAGTGGTTAGACAGGGGAATGTAATGAAAAAGGAAAATATTAGAGCTGGTTGGCATTTTTATTACATTTTTGTATAAAAATGACTTTTTGACCAACACAAACTTTCTGTGAAAAATTTATTTTTAGTTTTGTTGATGAAAAATACCATTTTTCAACAAATATTTTGGGTGTGTGTTTTCTTTTCTTTTTCTCGTTCCCTCCCTTTTCCCCGTTTGCCCACCTTTTCCAGAAAGGAGCAAAAAGAAATAAAAAAGAGAAAATGGGGAGAAGTGGGGCAAACAAAACATGGCAAAGTTTAATTTCTTTCTGAAATGAACTATTTCTCTTTGTGTTATTAAAAATGATTTTTTCCTTTGTATTTTTTCCCACCGAAAATATTTAGCATTTTATATCCAGCCCTACAATATTGTGTGTTTTGTGGCTGTGCAAATCAGAGTTGAAAATGACATACATAAAATTAATAATCGCGTTCACTTTAAATTAACCCTTAAAAAGCAACTCCTGTTTTTGCAGCCATATTAAGAAAAAGAGATCAGATAAGCCCTTGTGCATTCCCAGGCACAGTGAGTATTTACTGCGGGCAGACATATCCAGTGTTGCCCACGTCCTTCAGGACGGGGCCTTGGGGATGGGGTTGTGGTGCAGGAAGTTGGGGGGTGAAGGGCCTGTTCTCCCCTCCAGGCCACACAGGGGCCTCTTCTCTCTCCTCCCTAGTCCCCCTGCACCTGCCTCTTCTCCCTTCCTCTTCTCCCCCCTGGCTACCCTCCTGGGACCTGTTCTCTCCCCTCCTGAGGCTAACCCCAACTGGTGCTGCAGCCAAGGGCTTGGAGAGAGGGAAAAGGTTTTTCTGGGGGGGGGGCCTACTTACCAGTGTGCTGACAGGCAAGATGGCGGAGCCCCAGCACTGCTGGTCATTCTCTTGGTAATATGGCTGCCCCTAGTGAACACTCTGCAGGATAGCTCTCCCCTGCGGGCTCGCTGCCCCCAGTGGACACTCTCACGTCGTGTCCCTCCAAACAGCAGCCCCTCCCTTTTCATGATATGGAAAACAGTCCTTTTCCTGAGGCCTTTGGTTGTCCTGGCACAACCCAACTGTGACCTGGCTTTAAGTTAGGAGATGAGGAAGCATGCCAAATTTGGTGTCCCTAGCTCTTGCCATTTAGGAGGAGTTCTTGAACAAGCAGACAGACAGACAGACAGACAGAGAGATGCACTCTAGCTAGCTAGATTAGGTATCCCTATGAAAGAAGGCAATATTAAATAAGGAAGAACAAATTGTCTCCCTGATTTTCTGAATTATTTGCTATCTATAGAAAGACATACTGTCTGATTTTCAATTGCACCATAGCTAGCAACATTCTTTAAAATCTTAAGACCATGTCTGCTATTAACAATCTTAGCAGTTTCTAATAAGGTATTTAACCATACACTGCACTTAGTTTATATACTAAAGATATCTACCCAGAATACTGTGCAACAATTAGGTATTCAATATTTCTTTACTGACTCACACATGATTTTTACCCCACTATTGTGCAAACTTAACAGAGGAGGCAGATGATTCAAGTCAACTGCAAGACAAGATACAATTTGTCAATCGCTGCAGGTGGTAGGAAGAAAGACAAACCCAAGTCTACTCTAGCATTCTCTGCAAGCAAAAGTTTAGAAGTTTCCAGAGCATTCTTTATCATATCACTACAGCAATAAACATACCATTCATTTCCATTTAAAGCACTGGAGAACCCATAAAGTTGCCAAAAAGAAACTTATTTAATTTACTGGATGTCTGTTAGATGGCTGGAATGTGATAAGACAAAAGAGAAACGTTTCTAAATGAACAAAGGAGATTTGATCTGCCAGATAAATGCCAAACAGTAAGATACAAAGGAGGATAAACATGTATATTCCGTTTAAAATGGAGGGGGGACAAATAAGAGGACCATGGTCATTTTGGGATTTGGGGAAAGGAAAGAATAAAGTTAGTAAAACAATAATCTTGGATGTAGTCCCAGAATTACTGGAAAGCTGCAGTGTTCTCTGGGGATTATAAAGAGCACGTTTAGAAAATTTGTTAGGAATTAGGAGAGCAGGGTCAATAAAGTTAAATTCTGTCAATAATAGCTCTGTAATACGTACAAGAATTTGGGGTTCCTCAGGGTTCGAACTGAACTTCTCTTTTCAAATTCAAAAAGACTTGTATATTGCAATAAGTCATGTGAGAAAATCATACTATGGATTTTTAACACTTTGACTCATGCTTGACCCTCTGGAGAGTATCTATGAACCAAATTTCCAAAAAGAATAGTTAGTGAGAGGTTTTTAAGCTTCTAAGTGGGACTATTCACTGGGTTTTTTTAGTTTTTTAAGTGGTTAGCTTCATTGTAGCAAAATTTCAGTGACTGCATTCATTTGAATGCTGTGTGGCCAAAATGAAGGCACTGAAACAAAGGTTCATTTTTGTACTTCCTGAAGGAAGTGCATAGCTTATTTCGAGTCAATTTCAAAATAGCTTATTTCAAAATTTGGCGCTATTTACACAGCACTTTTTTCAAAATAAGCGACTATTCTGAAACGTCCCTTATTCTTCGTAGAATGAGGTTTACAGGGACCTCAGAATAGTGAGCCCATTATATTTAGAAATAACAGGCATGCTCAAAAGACATAGAAGTCGGGGTACCTCTGGTATCCCGAAATAGCGCTGAAGTATAGACATAGCCCTAGAAAATCACAGGAACAACAGTAGGATCCACAAAGCCTGAGGCCAAGCCTACACTAGGAGGGAAGGTTGGCTTAAGGTAAGCAATGTAAATAATGTAGCTAGTGTTGATGTACCTTGAGTAATTGGAGCAGGGTTCCAACTGAGTGTTATAACAAACAGGCTATAGAGTCATTCTCTCTCCCTCTTTCTTTCCAACTCAATGACTAAATATTTATCCACGGTGACTAAAAACAAACACAGTAGCGTGGGTCACAGTGGAGCCTTAAGTAGGAGTTGGGAGCCTGTCTCATGTTTAAAAGCCTAAGTAGCTGTGAATATTGGGACCAAGGAGCTTTAGAGCTCCTAACTCTCCTAGGCTGTTTTGAACATCCCACTCTAGAACTGTAAATGCAGTCATTATAAGTGTATTGGCATATGGCCAAGTAGGAGGAGGCGGAGGAGAATAAAAATCCATAGCAAGTTTATTTTTTTCTGAATATCTAAATAAACCATAGAGTCTAAGCTGAAAACCCGTTTCTCTTTTGTCAAAAAAGTACACAATTAGGATACTCTATTGACATGTGTATCAACATTCTGTAACTACAGTGGCTTGAGCTGTGTAATTTCCACTGGAGTCAATGCGAATATTGTGTATGAAAGGAGCCGGGGGTAACAGGGTAATGTACATTTATTTTTTAAAGTGGGGTATCTAGTTCCTAAAACCAGGTTTTTAATAGTACTTGCTATTTCTGGTCTCAAATGACAATCCACCAGTCCTGTTTTCTGAACAATGCACCTTCTGTGCTAACTTGAATGGTATTTTTGTAGAAAATAGAAAAGTGGCTGGTGACGCTTTTGAATTAGGGTCCTTCCGCAGTGTCTACTTCTGCCTCCTTTCCATCAGTGGTCCTGCTGAATTCCAGGGGACTACTTATATGAGGAAGGGCTGCACAGTTGACTCCTGCAGCCCCTTGTCCCCTGCCCTGAGCCCTCCACTCTCTGCCCTGACTCATGCCCCCCATCCTCTGCCTTGAGTCCCATCATTTAAATAAATCATAAAGTACATTTTCCTTTTACTTAAACAAAATTACTACATTTAAGAACCTGAGCAACACTGGGTACTTCTACTAATTTAGCTATAAATAAGTCACATAATCTGAATGCATATGAGTGTAAAGGGAGAGAAGATATTGGCCATGTCCATGTCCCCTTAGTATGATTTACTACTTAAATATAATATTTTGCTAATCACAGGTCCAAGCTTGGTGTTGTTGAGGCCAGCAGAGTTTTGCCACTGCCCTATGATTGGCTCGATCATACAAGGTGCCAAGCCAATCTCGGTGGTCCCAACCCAATGAAGCCCCTGCTTGGTGGATCAGTTTTCAATGGAAATATGCACATGCTGCAAGTTACCTGTATGCTTTGCTGGGCCTGACATGGTGAACACAGAACAGGTTAAAGTCCAAGGGCTCTGATCTTGCCTGCCTCACTTGTTCAAAACTCTACGTGAAATCAAAGAGCACAGAGGTGTGCCAGGAATGCATACACTATCTCAAATTCCCTCCACAAAGGCTCTGTTGCTGCAAATGATTAATATTAACAAAGGGGAAATCTGTCACGCACAAACAACATAAACCAACAGCAACAGCCACTGAAGTTCGTTAAATCTAAAAAATCCTTTTTTTCCCGTTTCCCTTTCATAAACAAAATGTTTTTTTCATCAGACAGTCCCCATTATGAACATTTTTAGTGTAGTTATAAGGCAAAAAATATGTGGGTTATTGATGAAATAGATCATAATGGCTCTTTCTGAGCCATTATCATCGATCATTTAAATGTGTACTCAATGAGCTTTAATCTGCAAATTTGTCACGACTGGGAGCCATTATGACTTAACAGATTTATTGTTTTTGTTTTATTCGTCTTTTAAAATATGATGCATGATCTGTGTTTTGTAGGCTTCATGTGCAATAATTTTACCTACCAGAAAGTCCTATAAAAACAGTTACTACATGTGAACAATAGCTGTTTGTGAAACCTTGTCTCTACACTGCTTACGTATCATTAAACGTCTACACGCACCGGTCCATTACGACATCACACCCACGCTTCCAGCAGTTATTGCTGGGCTCAGTGTTAACTCAGCAGGTAGTCCAGTATTTAGCCCAGTTGTGGCTAGTTGCAGAATCAGGCTCCTAAAATCACAGAATATTTCATGCTCTAAAAAGAAGTAGAAAATATTGTTCAGGATTCCAACAGTGCAAATAGCCACCAAATAGCTTATTTTTCCTGCTGCTGCCCTACAGACCTAAGTCAATGAAGTCCATAAGTGTCTTCCAATTGTGGTCTATGGGCGGTCCATGGCTGACAGCCACACACAACATTTCAGCCTAAAGCAATATTGTACAGAAAGTTATACAGGAAACCCCCACGTTACGACAGCCCAAATTGCAACACCCCGCACTTAATGACCATTTTTGTAAGCGCGGAAGGGGCCGACAACCCCCGACTTATGTCCTCAGCGCACATAAATGCAGGTTTGAGTTACGACACCCCCGACTTGCAATGCTTTCCCAGGAACCGATCGCGCTGCAAGTCGGGGGCTGTACATCTCTGAGAAACGGGGATTGTGCTGGAACTCATGATGGATTCGATGTCACCATTAGCAATTAAATAAATTATCAAAGCATGAGGATTAATTTGGTCTTGGCTACCTCAGAGTGATTCAGACCGAGGCCTGAATATGATTCTTTGAAGACAAGACACCTTCTTTGTTCACTTTTTGCAATGTCTTCAGTAACAGTCCTTAAAGACTGAAGTCAGAGCCGCCGACTGCCTTGCCAGACCACTAGGCAAGGTGGGAGGGGCATAGCTCCATGCTCCCGAAATGGGCAAGGTCTCAGATGGAAGAGGCAGGGCCAAGCAGTGAGCTCTCAGCACCTCCCAGTGCGTGGAACACTGGCCCTTCCAGCTTAGGGCTGCCCAGAGTGTGCTATGTGATGCTCCAGCGGCAATTTAAAGGGCCCGGAGTGTGGATGCTGCCGCTGCCATGGTAGCAGCAGTGGCAGCCAGAGCCTCCAGCCCTTTAGAATCACCAGGCCCTGGCAGAATCACCAGTTGCCACCTCCACCCACACATCAGCGGGCCTGCCTGAGAAGCCAGCCCAACTGAAGTTACTAACAATTTGCTCCATTGTCTTTATGGAGGCTTCATCGAATTCCCAATGGAGACGCCCATGGATACACTTAAAATGAAGCTCACATTCTTGTTATGATCTCTCCTCCCTTTTACGCATCTTAACCAAAATCCTCAGGGCACGAATTGCACCAAGCACGAGGCCTTTTGCAAAGCCCTCCATATTCCCTCAGGCACAATGTACCGGGTTGCTCCTCCACCTCACGTGCTGTGGAGAAGGCTGCTATCAACTGGCCTCATCTAGGCTAGAGCAGAGTGGGCAGTTGGGAATGAGGCCGGCTTTCTAGCTGTTCTTCTATCCCACAGGCTGAAATAACAGGCACAGAACGGCTTTCCTGCAGCCCTATTGCTTTGTCCACCAATTGTGTGTGTGTGTGTGTGTGTGTGTGTGTGCGCACGCATGTGTGTGTGCGTGTGCACTCCATGACGTCCTGCTCCAGTAGATTATAGGAGCCTTTGGCAGGGAGAGGTGGATTTTGTACTAAACACACACATTTTCAAGAGTAAAGAAATAAAGAAAAAATAGTCCGTTGGGTGTAAAATGAAATAATCTCACAAAAAGCAAGTATTTTTTAACAGCGCATATCTACTTTATGGCACACGTCTCTTAACTCAGTGCGTCTGAGTTATAGAAACTGCACCTTGGTGGGTTATTTTTCATAGTTTGCTCAGTAATGGGTTTACAAAGCCATTGTTACAATTCTATGCTTATATGTTTTGATATACAACAAGCACCACAATACACGTCTTCAGAGATTTCATTCTTATTTTAAAAAGCGATTTAAATGTTTCTTTATGTTTCCTCCTGGCAAAGAACAAGTTTATTGCCACCTATTCCAGGGCTCCACGGTCCATTCTGGCAATAATTAAAGGCAGAATTAGTGACACTCTTCTTGGTAAAGATAAGAATAGCATGTAAACAACATGATAGGCCAAACACATCCTTGATTGTGACTCCACTGAACCTAATGAATGAATCTGACACTGTGTAATTTCAAATAGTTCGTATCTATTTTTAACTGCCTGCTATTTGCTTGAAAGCTTGTATCTCTCCCCAACAGAAGCTGGTCCAATAAAAGGTATTACTTCACCCACTTTGTGTCTCTGCTATTACAAAAGTATATGTAACCCACACATCTAATGGGTGTGGTTCACTGTCCCATGTAGTGGCAATTAGACCACTTACAGTGAGAGATAAGAATAAGTGAGCTCTACAGCATAAGCTGAGAGCCAGCTGGCTTAAAATTAAATGTACCTTAAGAGGTGAGAAATTGTTACGTTGCTCTTATGCTGCTTTAACAAAAATGGTTCCTAACATTCTTATTTTCCGCTATGTATCAAGTCAATATTGAATTACAAGTGTTGTAACAATTCAATGGGCTGTTAATATAATAAAAGTATTACTTCTAAGGAACCTGCACTTATCTAACATTTACTTGTCTTTGACAATGGAATGTACTACTGATCTAATATATCTAAAGCTTGCCTTGAGTGAAACAATACATATTATCTAATGTTTTCAGGGTATTATGTATGTAATTTGTGTATAATAGATCATATCCATTCATAGTTTAGTGGAGAAAAAACTTTTTTTCCATGCATGCACTTGACACGAATCCAAATTTTAAAATACAGAACCAATGATTGAAACATGTTATCTTATTGTAAGTGTGGATGTTAACGTTTGGCAAACATGTTTCTCTAATTTAATACGATTTATCTACGGTTTGACATCATCATCAAGTATTCCCTAATTTGTTTACACAGTATCTTTGTAGCATGGCAGTAGGCATGTTGACCTTAGCATGTGTGAGAGACAAGATGAATGGGGGCATCTTGGGAGAGACCAAGACGGATGGATGGGACAAGATGGTTGGTCCTTTTATGGGACCAACTTCTGTTCGTGAAAGGGACAATCTGCTCACAGCTCTCCCTCTGACCTGAAAGACACATCTTTCCCAGAGCTGAAGAAGAGTTCTGTGTAGCTCGAAGACCTCTCTCTTTCATCAACAGACAATGGTTCAATAAAAGATATTACCTACCCACCTTGCTTCTCTACAGTATCCATTAAGAAGCCTGATCTATCTTGTCTGTAAATCTGTTTTTGTGTTGTGTTATGTCTATGGTTTTATGTTAGGTTGGCCAAGGAAAATATCAAACTAATCTTTGTCTTAAGAAAATATTGTTACCTTTTAGAAATCCCTCCGTTTTGAGTATTTCACTAACTGCCCCTCTTTACTTCCTGCTTGCAGGTATATAGCCCCACACCCAGTTGGTGACATCATAATAATAATACTTAGCATAAGCACAGGCTTTTCATCGCCAGATGTCAAAGTGCTTTACACAGGCTTGAGTAAGTGTCATTATGCCTGGGGGGAGGGTCGGGGGGAGGAGTTTCACAGGAGGAAACTGAGTTGCACGCAGTGAACCAGTGGCAAAGATGGGAATCCATGACTTCTGACCTCCAGTGTTAAATCTTAACCTCTGGAATATGCTGCTCCTGCTATCGTAGCGGTACCACTACAGTGGTGCCAATAGCTCTCAAATGGTGAACGTTAACATTTCAATGGCAACCACGGATGTCTGATCTTCAAAGGAAATAAGGCAGAGAACTCCCTCCTGAAGATGTCCTGTGGCTCCCCATTTTATAGGGCCAGAAGCAATTGCTTCTCTGCCATCAATCTCCAGGAAGAGGCCAGAACAACCATGATGGATCTCCTTCACCCCCTTATAGGATGACCCAAGGAGTAATCATGGTTCTGGAGCAATGCGGGGAAAGTAACTACATTGCTCCCTGGGAGCACGAATCCACTGTGGGACAGAGGAGTTGCCTCCATTTTAAGAACCTGCTTCTTCCTCACTGGGGCTGCAGCTCTAAGTTCTCAGGAAGTGAGGGGACCTATGCAAGTTGCACCAAGCATCTCCTGTGGAAAGGGAAGATAGCTAATAGATTCAGTGGCTCCTCTGCCTTCCAGCAGCCACCAGGCGTTGTGCCTTCTCACCAACTACTCCTGGCTTATATGGGGCACAGGAAGGGTCTTTCCACTGGTGGTGGAGACACCTTGCATCACATTCACAAAAGGTGTTCTTCTTCTGCCCCCTGAAAGGTAGGATTCGGAGAGGCCATGCATGCAGTGTAACAAACACTTGTAATACAAAGTCAAAAACTCAAAAGTAAGGAAATGCCTGTACAACCTTAATGTGGCTCTCTTGTGCATGTCGATTCTGACACAGTCTTTAAAAATATGGTTACAAAGGAGTTTTTCCTCAGGACCCTGGCCTCTTTCAGTGTGCAGGAAGGCTGGAGCTCATTTAACAAGCCGCTGTTCAACTTTTTCTTTTCTTTTCTGTGGCCATATATAGTCTCTACATGTATAGTCTCTACTGCACACTATTCAAACCCGGCATGGAAGACAGAATTATTAAGCTCTTTCCACGTTTTTCTGTGGTGCTCATTACTGTGCCATCTGGGGCATCACAAATATTAATGATTTTATCTTCACAAAGCCCCTGTGAGTTGAGGGAGTACCACTCCTATTTTAGTGATGGGGAACTGAGGCACAGAGAGACTGGTCACAACTATACATTAATTTGGGGTGCTTATGTTGAGATAACTAAGCTATGATTTATCAGAGAATTTAGCATCATACAGCACTTTATTTTTCTTCAAGGCACAAGTCCTGGGAGTGCTCAGCACCTCTGCAAATTAGACTCCAGCGTCTCAAGTCAGGCACACACAAAATGAGGAACATACAATTAGTAACCACCTCTGAAAAATGTGGTTTGAGTGATTCGCCCAGTGTCACACAGGAGCTCTGTGGCACAGTCAAGGACAGAATTTAGTTCTCCAGGACAGCATTCAGCTGACTTAACTATGAGATTTTCCTTCCTCTTCCACAGCCCTCTGCCTCATTCATGACACCCCTCCCGGCTTCCCTCACTACTCTGCTCTGCTATGACAGTGGTTCCAAAACTTTTTTATACCGCGGACCGGCAAACCTATTCACAAACTTTTGGTGGACTGGTAACATTTCATTCACATATTTGCATATTCATTATGCAAATAATGAATATGCAAATATGCAAACAAAATATTACCAGTCCACCATATCTACCCCAGCCCTGGCCCCCGAGCCACTATGATCAGTCAGCTTCAGCTCTGGCGGCTGTCTGCCACGTGGTGGCTCAGGGGGCCAGGGTGTACCCCAGCTCTGGCTCCCACAGCTGCCGTGAACAGCCAGCTTCAGCTCTGGCAGCTGCCGCAGTGTAGCAGCCAACAGTTCGTGGCCCGGCACCGGTCCACGGACCGGCAGTTGGGAACCGCTATCCTATGATCCACAACAGGTCCCACCTCTGAACTGAACCAGGCAGGGATCAGGTGGAAAAAATAGTATGTGATCATGTTACTAGTATGTGATCATGTTCGTCAGATGCATCTGACGAAGTGGGTCTTTGCCCACGAAAGCTTATGCTCCTACACTTCAGTTAGTCTATAAGGTGCCACAGGACTCCTCGTCGCTTTTCTAGGTTATTAAGAAACTGGAAAATACAAATTCCATGATGTGATGCACTGACACCCACATGGAGTTGGACCCTCCAGAGACACCATTCAGACCTTTGCCACTTGTGCTGAAGGAGTAGGATAGCAATACCAATGCTAATAGCATATTAGGGCCCTACCACATTCATGGCCATGAAAAGCATGTCATGGACTATGAATTCTAGGTACGCAAGCACAGTTAGCAACACAACACAATCCGAAGAGATCGTCTTGGTTACGACAATCTTGCAGCCCACTGAGATGAAGAAGGGCCACTCATGCAACCCATTCACTAGCCTCGGTTGCCCATCGCTGGTTTTAGTCAGACCCTAGAACAGGGGTTCTCAAACTTTATTGCACCGTGCCCCCTTGTTACAGCAAACATTACTACCCAACCCCGGGGGGGGGGGGGGGGGAGGGCACCAAAACCTGAGGCCTGAAGCCCAAAGGATCTGTAACCTGAGCCCCAATACACTGAGGCATTGGCTACAGCCCAAGCAGCATAGCTGCCCTATAATAAGCCAAATTTATGTGTGTGTTTTTCGCTGCAGATTCCCTGTGAGTGTGATATTTTCCTTTGGAATCATTACTAATGTATGACACTTAGATTTTTCACGTGGGTGAAGTAGAGATGAGACGGCCCAAAGTTCTTTTATGCAGCTCAGAGCGACTTTTCCCAGCATGTGCAACCCTGTTGTTCTTTTCCTTTATGAGAAAAACAACAAACAAAAACCAACTTAACCTCCCTTAGCAGTGAAGGAGTTATCCTATTATCTCTGGCTGACGGTTGCATTGATTAGATTGGAAAATGAGTAGCTTCAATCACACTTGATCTGAAATAGTGCTATCTGGCTTGGGTTTATCCCTTTGCAGTTACGGAATGGATAATTGCATGGATACTGGGAATCAGACACAACATCTGTGATGTCTCTTTTGATTTCCAACTGCAGGGGTAAAGGAGAAAAAAATAAAAAGCTAACCGGTGATTTAACTCTGGCCACTGGCTGGCCCATGGTACCAGCCTGGATTTTATGGTACAGACCTTTAAAAGTGCATATCCAAGGCTGTCCTTATCATGTAGCATAGCCTGCTGCCACCTCTAATATGGTAGGCCCTTTTGAATCCTATAAATTGGGCTGAAACTGATTTGAATTCCATGCTGTAGAGCACACTTTAGTTTGAATCACAGCAGATTTTTTCACTTAAAAAATCTATTGAGATATAATCTTTTTGTTCTTTCATTTCTTTTCTTTTTTCTTTTTTTTTTTCAGCAAAGGGAAAGGCAGATTATTTCAATTAAGAGCCTGTCACTGACAATTGTAAGCAACCTTTCTTCAGAGTTCAGTGCAGCAGTTGCAGTTTTAAGTTTCTTAGTGCTTCTGTCAGGATCTAATTTTCAAGGTACAGTTGCCATGGTAGCAACTTGGAATTTTAATCCAGTACTAAAGGTCAAGACAGGTCACCAGTTTCAGTTCCTCTTCAATCTCAGACTAAAGAGCCACAAAAAGGAGCCGAGATAAAGGTTTCACCTAACAAAAAATTCCATTCTGGAATACAGCCAAACTTGAAAATATAGGATTTGTATAAGCTTTCAAATTTGTTCGGAACTATATAAATTCATGCTAAATCAAATGTGCTGAATACTCATTTGCATTCCTTACTATCCTTTGAAAGGCAAAGATGCCACTCTAAAACAGAGTTAAGTGCAAGAGTTAACTTGTCAGGAATAACACAAAAGGAAGAAGTGGAGTCTATATAGCTTGCAAAAGGTAGATGTGAAAGTAATGCCTTCCTTGCTGAAGATATTGACTACCTCACCCAAACCAGATGTGCTAGTGGCATTTTAGACTATCTCTCTTGTCCCTATAATAAGATATATATAGTAAACTGGTCAATATCTTTCTTTCAGGATCTGTCAATATCTTTTGTTCAGCAAGTTTTGAAAATATATATAAGATCTTACTTTTATATATAAATGATATGCAGGCCACTTGGCAATATTTTCAATAATTGATCATTTTTCTTGCAAGTCTAAAGTATTGTATTATTTTGTATACATATTTTGGAATGGGGGATGAATCAAGTGCTGAAATTAGGAAATGGTTTATTTGCCAGCTTCTTTGAATCATTTCATATTATATCTGGATGTTTCTTCAGAAGATCAACTTATTCCCACCTCAGTAAAGGTGTGACACCTCCCTCCCCCTTCCCAGTCTTATAACTTATTTTCAGGAAGTCATGGGATAGTATTAGGATAAACTTTAATTGCATTTTCTCTGACATTCAAGGGAACAAAGTCTTCCTCCTGGAATTTAGGAGACTGTTAACTAACCTGACCTGCCAGTGGGGAAATTTATAATCAGTCTGAGAGAACCTATTTATAGTCAAGACGTACTTCCAGCTTTCTTCAAGGGCTGTCAAGGGCTGAGAGCACTGCAGACGCTCTGCCCCGCTGCCTATGGGATGATGTTTCACCTTAAAAATAAGTAATCTGATCAGTAGGGCTGCTACGTTGATGGGCACTGGAGTCCTGAGCCCAAAGGATAGTGACAGCAATATGAGTTCCTGAAGTTGGTGTGGACAGGGCTGAGGAACATGTGGAAGATTGTAGGGGGCATCAGAGGGATTCAGAAGTAGGAAACCGAGACTTAAATTGTGAAATTAGAACTGGTGGCTCTTAGTTTCATTTCTGGATATTGAGGACACACATGGCTCATTCCAATATTATGAATGGAAAATTTCCTAGCAAAACCCATTCTTCTGTCAGGCTTCTGGTTCATTTCAAATTGTACCTATTGTACTTCCTGGAGGCCGTAAATCTGGGTGACAATTCATTCACCTCAGATATTACAGAGCTGGTGGCTGACTGCTGCAGGAAGAAAGAGGAGGAAATAGGGTTCATTTAAGCTTCCAGGATGATTGAGGTATGGTGGATGAGAAAGGTCTGAAGCGCAGTGGAATGAGCAGGCCCGCCGATGGAGGAAGCGGGGCAGGGTAGGCAGTTACCCTGGGGCCCAGCAATTCAAAAGGGCCTAAGGCTGCTGGCGGCCGTCACTGCTACCTCAGCAGAGGAGGTGGCCAGATCCCCAGGGCCTATATGTCACTGCGGAAGCGCCACGGGGCATGTTCTGGGAGGCGCTAAGGGCTGGATGGGTGAGGAAGTGCAGTGCGCTCCAGGTGGCGCTGAGGGCTGGGGGTAGCCCTACCCTTTCCAGCCAAGGCTCCCTTCCAGAAGTGTGGCACCAGTCCTCCCCATTTGCCCAGGAGCCTGGCAACTGTATTGCCCCCCTGGGAATGAGACATAGTGTGGCGATGCCCCATGAGTGTAGGGAGAGAGACCAGAAATGAGAAGGAGAAGATGGATAGAGATCCAAGTTGTAAGGAGCAGAAAAAGAGAGGTACTTTGGCTGACAGTGACGCCTAGTGGATGGAGATCCAAACAGGGAAGCAGTTTGGAGCAGAAGTTGTGGAAGAGACATTCTGGTGGTGGCTGCTTCTGCTGTCTTGCACATGACGTGTGTTTTCAGATTTAGACCGTACATGTGTTCTTTTTTCTTCAAAATACAGGTTTGAAACCAAGCTGGCATGTTGAAGGGATTCCACCCCATCGAAATGTAAACCAATGTGTCTGCTTGAGGCTGTCCGTGAACTATAAAGATGCATCATATTCTGCTGGATTAGTGGCTCTTGGCAGAGCTGCTTAAATCCAGGGAAACTTGTGGCAGGTCTGAAATATTATAAGTACCAAAATAGACATTGATGCAGAGAGCATAAGAATACACTCCTATTAGCATCATACCTAGGCTACATCTACACTGGCCAGTCTTGAGCAAGAACATATGCAAATGAGGCGTGGCGATGAATATCTCCATGCCTCATTTGCATACTTAATGAGCCGCCATTTTGCGCAAGGGGCTGTTGTGCAAGAAGGAGCAGTCTATATTGCTCCTTCTTGCAAAAAAACCCCCTCTTGAGCAAGAGCCGAGTTCTGCCACTTATTTTCAGGGTAGACTGCTCCTTCTTGCGCAAAATATCGCCACGCCTCATTTGCATATGTTCTTGTGCAAGACTGGCCAGTGTAGACATACTCCTAGAGTGGCTGCTATTAAATAGTCAACATTTATCCAGTTATGTCCTATTTTCAGCATAAAGAATTAATAGTGGTATAGGCCATCCTCGCTATAAGTCCAAAATATGTCCCAAAACCCATGGACTTACAGCGAGACAACTTACAGTGGGGAATTTTTTTCCCGCAGCTGACTTCCGTTTGCACAAATTGGGGGGAGGGATCTGCATGTCTTAAGAGCGGAGAATGGGAGGACTTATAACACATCAGTACCTATAAGCATCAATGATGTTAGTGTGGAACTGATGTATACCAGGGCAATTTATAGCAGAGATGCCCTTTATAGCACATACCACTACATAGTAACTGTGACTAAGTGAGGACTAATACAGTATCAGAAGCTGTGACAAAGTGGGCATTGTCCCTTGTTATGTTGCATGTGAGTCTTCCTGTTTTGCATGAATACTCTGGGTGCCTCAGTTTCCCTTTGTATTGCACCAGTGTCTCGGTGGTAGAAATAAAGGCATGTGACTTTTGTGGGGACTGCTCCAGATGCCTGCACATATGCTATAGCTGGCCCTTTTGTAAACTGAGACCCCGGGGCAGTTTTTGAACGTACCTTGGAGCATTCAGCATCCTCTTCCACACCATGTATTTTGAAGAAAAAAGAACACACGTACTGTCTAAATCTGAAAACACGCGTCATGGAAGTCCAAAGCTGAAAGCTTCTTGCCCAGTGGCAACGTGCTCAGAGTAGAGACATGCTGCACCACAGTTCAGACCGGCTTCCAATGGAGCAGTTCCAAAGTCTCATCCCCACAACTCGGTGAGAGAGGCTATTTTTAAATTTGAATCTCTGCTATTCTTTATATTTCCAAATATTGGCAGGCAAGCATGCAGTAGGTCCGTTTGTTACAAACACTTTCATGGAAGCCACTACATATGTCTGTGATTTTCAACAAAAAAATATTCAACATTGATTAGTGAATTTACAAGCAAATTAATTTCCCTTGGTCACATGATCTTTTAAATTGATTTATAAATATATCAAGAGGAGATCACTGAAAAGAGTGCATTAGCAGCTATTTTATTTTGACAGGGAGGTTAAACCACATGTGAACCATTTGAATAATGAAAACAAATTAAAAGTCTAATTTAGAAATTATTTTGAATAATGGTCTTATCTTTCAGGACACAGTGTTTCTAATTATAAAACTGAGTTCTGCTATATTTAATAGATGCTGAAATATTTTGCAAGTTTGCTTCTATCTGCAATGAGCCATAAGACATATTTTTTACAGCAACATAAACATTGTTTGAGTCCCAATTACTTACTACTTTGTTCAAAAGGCGAACAGGGGCAGTAAGGAAGATAAAGAGACAATGTTGACTGATCATTATTTTTGCCCTCGATCATGGAAGGTAACATTCAAGAATGTATTCGAGGGAAAGGCTGCAAAGCAAACTCCTAATTAACAAAATAAGACTGTAAATAAGAAAAATGAATGACAGCTAATCAAAATAGGCTCTTTTTTTGTTCTTGCTTCCTACTTAGTCTTTAATATAGTGCACTGGAGCTCTCTAGAGATAATGGTGTTCCAACTACATACCACTGCTTCATTATCATAATTTGTATGTAATGGTGTAAGCCCTTGAATTCATGACTTTGCCAATTTACTTAGAGGGAATATCTTCGGAATTTCCTAAGATTAGCAAACAGTCAGTAGTTAATGGTTTAAACACCTCCCATTTATATAGTGAAATTGAACATACACTGTAAAACGAATCAGGGTATCAACAATGTGGGGACATTTGACGCTCTTATGTTCTGGATCAGGGGTGGGCAATAATTTTTGATTGGGGCCACTCCAAGATTTTGGTCAGTGGTCAAGGGCCTCACTTTTCTATGGAGGGGGTGCAGGGTCTGTGATGGAGGTTGGATGCAGAAGGGAGCTCAGGGTAGGAGACTGGGGAGCAGGAGAGCTGTGGGGTCTGAAAGGGAGTTTGGGTAAAGCAGGCGGTTGTGAGCTGGGGCACGGGATTGGGATACAAGGTCTGGGAGGAGGTATGGGTGCAGGAGAGTATTGTGTGGTGGGCTGTGGCAAGGAATTCGGGTGTGAGTGGTGCTTACCTAAACAGCTCCCCGCCAGCAATGCTCCCTAGTAGGCTTTCCTGCCTGCCAGAAGCCCCTGGCTGGCTGTTCCATGTGGCTCTCTGCTCTGGGTTTCCAGCCAATAGGAACAGAGAGATTTTGTTGGGGGCGTGGGCACTGTGTGAAGCCTCCCCCCACAGAGAGCCACAAAGAGCAGCTAGCCGCTTTGAGCGGCACTGCTCCCTGCTGCTGGGATGGGGCATGGACCAGATTAAAAGGCTCGGTGGGCCGGATCCGCCCACCCCTGTTCTAGATCAAGAACTTTAGGGTACGACTGCTTTGCAATGGAACATCATAGCCGGCCTATGTCAGCTGATTGGGGCTCGGGCTACAGTCCCATAAGACTGCGGTGTAAACATTCAAGCTCAGGTTGGAGGGTGGACTCTGGGATCCTTCCCAATCACACGGTCCTAGAACGTGGGCTCCAACCTGAACCTGAATAACCTACACCATAATTTTACTGTCCTATGAGTCATCTGTGGGTGTTTCACTGCAATGCAGGCACACCCTTGCTTACAAACGCTAGAGTTTCAGAAATTTAACATTTTAAAATTATCATGGGGTATGGAGTATGACCGAAGTTCAGATAGACTCAATACATACACACATTTTCCTTACTGTAGTTGGACATAAATCTTTGCAAGTTTTTAGTATGGGCAATTAAACTGAAAAAACTCATTTTTAATAGCGATTTCTTTCAAGTTTAAGGATGCATCGGTGCTCCTCGATTTGAATGTTCAGAATACTGATACTCTTCTGGTCATCTTATTCAGTATATAGTCCTTGTTGTAAAAACCTCTTGATGTCTGATGTCTCTTCATAAGGACCTCAAGCTGATTTGCATCAAACCATGAATTACCTTGAATTCATTGCTTGAGCATGCTGCCAAATTTCGTCTTTTGTATTCCCAGGTGACTGTCCCTGAAAATGATGGAGAACTTCCAATACGCGGCTAGACATTTAGGAAACAGTTGAATGTCGAGCAGCACATTTCATTTTCAGGATTCTACCACGTATCTTTGGGATTAAGAAACTACTGGCTGTCACTATAACTGGCTTAAAGCCAACTGGTGAAATTTTGACCCCACTGAATGAAGTCAATGACAAAATTCCAGCGACGTCATAGAGGTCAGGGTCTTTTTATCAGTGTGATCCTCTGTAGCTCTAACATGCTAAATAATAGTCATGGACTCATTTTCAGCTTTTTAAAGAAATTCTTCTGCTTTTCAGTGACATTTTTTACCACCTTCAATAGGGAAAGAGTGCAAAAAGTATAGGGAAATGTTTGCCAAAATATCAAGTGAAATTGTTCACCAATTCATTCTGGGCGTTTTTGAGTATTCTGGACTTTGCTTCTTTCTAGCTACTTACTGTACACATTATAGACTATAGTCTGAAGGCTCACAAAAATCCAATAAAGATAAAACAAGTTGTTGTTTTTGTCTGACCCATTAAATTGTTCTGTTCCAAGTTCTTAATGGTTTCCGGTAGTTCAGTGAATCCATGAGTAGGGCCTTTTAATACTGTGTTAATACAATACGTATAGGAAGTCATTTTATGACAAGGAAAGAATACCATTATGATTACATTCTTCTTTTTAGCTGGGCTTTTATGGAAACTACCCAAGAGTACTCTGCAGTATGACTTAGAACACAGGATGCGCTTGATTAAAAAGGTTCTGGGTGCCTTCCAACTGGACACAGGCCAAGTGCTAACAACCAAACAGAACAAAAGAACTGGATGTTTGAGGATGACATATTCTTAGTGGTAATTATATAACACAAACTTCAGTCAAGGGCTGACTATGTACCCTTGAATTCATGGATGTTGACAGATGATCTTTCTCCTTGCAATTGGTTGTTGCACCTTGTCTGTTGCGCCTTACTATCCTTCATTAAAAAAAATAGTAAGAGTAGACTGGTTATAAACCTATTGTACTATATGTAATCAATGCAGTGTTACAGAGGACTGGTCCAAAAAGCAGAAGGAGGAAGATGAAAAGCCAAGTCCTATATTTTTTTCCCAATGCTAGATCACTCTTTGGAGAGGAAGGCTAGCCCGGTGTTTAGGGCACTAGTTTAAAACTTGGGAAAACAGGGTCCAGTTTTCTCCTCCACCAGACTTCCGGTGTGACTTTGGACAAGTCTCTTGTAAATTTCATATTAAAACTGTCTGGGTAGCAATAAAAGTACAACTTCAATGGGACTACTTATAAGTCAAGCTACTTGTATATGCTGGCAGGATCAAGCCACTGTGTGCCCCATCCTTGACATGACTCAACACACCCCATTTGATCTCCTGCACAGCTCTTGGATTTCCCATGGTCCCTTGCATTTGAATGTGACATTAAACATTAAAAGGTAAAAAAATCATGCATCAAAATATTTTGCAGTGAAACAACTTAGGTTACCATATCAGCATTCTTGACACAAACCCATACAGCCAAGGAAATGGAAAGTTAAGCCACCTGATTATAAATACTCACTATTCTTCCACCTATAGGCCCACAATATTTTACCATTAACCACAGACCATTCACAACAACCTTAACTCTGACCCAGCAAGGATGTCAGACTCCAACACCTGATTAAGTGTTCCAGGAAGAGAGCATCTGTTGGAGCAGAGTAGAGCAGCATGTAGTCAAGCCTCAACGTGACAAAAGTACATTCCAGATCTTAGCATCAGCATATAAACAGTGCCTAATTCCTAAACTGGCAAGAGGCTAGCTGGGTAAAATGATGAATGTGTGCACCTTTTCTCCAACTCCTGATCAAAAATCACAAAGAGATTTCTGATGAAACTGAGTCAATACGTAAGTTAATGGGACAGGATATCTCAGGTTTCATAAGATTTGCATGCAAGCATCAAAAAGATGAAGGACAACTGTGACTCATCTCACAAATGTGTCCCACTCAGAGATACCTCGCACAATGGGCAGAAACAGATCAACATGCCTGTGTCACATCTGTTCAGCAGCAGAAGCTCAAGATGAAATGGTGAAAAACAGGTCAGATTAGCAGCCCTATCAATGAGGTAACTGGAGGTGGTGTTTGGAAGCAAGAATCCCAGTAGGGACAGAAGTAAGACTGTGGTGTGTGCTCTACAGTATAGAAGAATGGTGATGGTGTATGCAGTGACCATAACTTTACCCGTACATCCCAGAATCCCATCCACAGCCCAGGAATGATGGAATCACATAATCATAAATACTACTAGAAGACTTACCCAGCACTGTTCAGGTCCTTCGGGGCAGGAGGCTTGGGTGGGAGGTTGGCTGTAGGAGTCAGGGCAGGAGGCTGAGGATGTGCAGGGTGCAGGAGGGGTTCAGGATCCCTATCCTATCCAGGATCCCTGGCTGCGAGGGCGTGAGGGGTGCAGGAGTCAGGGTTGGGTGGTTAGGAGGAACTCAAGGTGGAGGTGGGGGGTATAAGAGTCATAGAAGGGAATGCAGAGCTCAGTGTAGGGGGTTGGGAGGAGGGGGTAGGGGACTCAGGGCAGGAGCTGGGGGGGGCTCAGAGTGGGGAGGTTGCTGTCTGCTACTCCCTGGGGCCCACGTGAGGCAGTGGGGATCAAGCAGCCTGCATGCTGGCTTCTCCCTGGGTAGGCTGGGATGGCTTTTCCCCAGGTCTGGGGCACTTGCTGCCCCCCTGTGGTCATTCTAGGGTAAAACTGTCCCCCGTGCTTGCTGCCGCACATGAGTATAACTGTCCCTGCTCTCGCATCACTCCCTTTCCATTTTATGAGAAACAATCACATTCCAGGCACATCCCATTTTCCTGGCACAACCAAACTTTTCCTTGGTTTAAGTTACGATAAGCTGAAGCTGTCTACCAAATTTGGTGATCCCAGCTCTTGATTTAGGAGGAGCTCTTGAACAAACAGACTCACAAATGGACGGACAGACACACAAACTCTCTAAAATAGATAGTAACTTAAAATGAATACTGATAGTTGGATCAGTAAATCTGGCAGGGTTTATTTTGATCATGCCATCTAGCTCTGATCATTTGATAATATCATCATCTGCTTCACCAACAATCTGCTTTGCTTTCATTCTGTGTTCAGGCACGTTCTACCAACTCCAGCTGAAGTCAGTGGAAGTTCTACATGCAGATCTAAGAGCAGAGTCTTGCTACCATACTTTAAGTGGCACAATGGACTACCTCCTAACCAATATAACCCTTCCAAAGCTCTATGGAAATTCTTGGAAGCTGCCTTAACAATTTCTTTGTAGTAAAAGGGGAAAAATGGTAGTAATGGTTTAGCTGATCTTCATTTGGAAGCTAAAAATAAAAGTAACTTTATTGCAGCTCTGATCTGTCATGTGTAAAATCCATCACCTACCATAAGAAGGCAGTTCATTTCAGCAGAAATCTGATTGATAGTGCTGGAACTTTAGATCAAGCAGCAGAATAGAGAGCAACTGGTTCATAAAATGTACTCAGTGTCTCTGAGTTTTATATCAGGCTTCCTATAGAGAGCTATGGTCCCATTAAATGCACTATATACCACTGAGCTATGAAGCACTGTTCTTTTGAAATTCAGCTTATAACTATAAACCATGATTGACAAGTCTATTACTGTTGGATACAAACTATTGAAATATTGTATTTTATAGTACACTCACCAAAATATTTTTCACAGTAGAATCCAAATACACTTGCTTTAGGAGAAAAATCACTTTAAGATATAATAATATTTTTTATGTTTTACTAGAGAAGGTACGTGATATTAGCACTGCATCATTTAAAGATTCTGGCATATGAATTTATCCATTTTGTTTTCAGGATCTGAGGGTCCAGTGGGTGTGGTATTTTCTAGAATCTGAAGTCATTTCCAGAAGTAACAATAGAGTAAGGGAAGGACTAATCTCATGCTGACAATTTTGGAAAAATAAATATCACTCATGTGCACCAATTTTTATCATTAGTAAGATTTTATTATTCTCATTAACATTTAAATGCTGAGTTTCAGTTTTGGCATCCAATCAGAAGAATGAAAATGAAATCAATGAATTTAGAGGGTCGTAGTTAGATCTTCATTTTGCATATCCTTACTCATGCAAGTAATTTTACTCACACGAGGAAAGTCACATGATTTTATTTCATGAGCCAAGGAGTCCTGAGGTTAAAACAGTAGGATGGAATGCCTGGATTCTAGACCCAGCTCTGTGGTTGACTTGCCCTATGACTTGGGTAAGTTACTTGACCTCATTGAGACCTTGTCTGTGCCCACAAGTTGCACAAATTTAACTAAAATGGGTTTAAAATCCATTTAATTAAACCAATTCAAAAAGGTGGTGTAGACACGTTAAATTGATTTAACCTGGATTTATCTTAAATTGTATCCTGACTGAATTAATCCAAATTGCTATAAGCCACTTCTAAATCCCTCTAAGTTTCTGCGTAGGGGTTTAAACAAATTACAGTTAAACCAGTACAAATTGGTGTCTATTGGTTTAACCAAATTAGTTTTCAAAACACTCCAGTAATTCTGCTGGTGCAGCTGTGAATTGAGGCCAGATCCAAACCAAAGTTTGCTCACATTTAAAGTGGTATGTATAACAGGAACCAACTTTACTAAGTTGTTAATTCATTTATGTTTGTAAAGCACTTTGAGATCATGGGTTAGTGTACAAAATAGTGTGGACTCAAGTCACTGCTGCCTTACTCCAGTTTAACACTAGCACAGCAAAATGGACAAAAGAGGTAACTCAGTGAAAAATTAAGTCTTCCATATTTTTAGATCATCCATGTGTTTCTTTATGCATGTGACTGTCAATTGTGCCAATGCGTATAAATTTCAAGACCTCTTTTTTCAATGCCAGCTTGAATAAGCCTATTGTATAATGTATTTCACTCTCCTTCAGTAAATAAATGCTCAAATTCTAGCATCAGCTATTCATCAGGTTGCATTTTCTGTTGTAAGAAGCTTAGTATCTGATGACAAATTAAAAGTGATTTAATTCTGGCAAGCTGTACAAATAAAACTGGCATTAATTTTGCTTAATAAACTCATCTTTTATACATACTTCTGTTAGCTAATGCTTAAGAGGAAGAAACAGTAATAAGCTCAGAAGACATAAAACTGGTTTATGGCTAATTTTAAAGCACTATAGAGAACACCAGAATGTCAGGACAAGATTGTATGTAAGCGGCATTCAGTTACCTTTGGAGAACTAAGCTCATTCCTTAAGATAAATTTCAAACAAAATATAAAGCTGGAAGTAGCACTACTTACGACTTTTGTGGCACTGACTTGGTGGCAACTTTCCCTGCTGGATCACTCCATTCTGTATACAAAGGAAACATATTTGCGCATGTCAAAAGATTACCATACCACTTAGTGTCAACCCACTTAATTATCCTTGGTGTCACAATATGCCACAATGCATAATATGTGATCAAAAATGGAATTGATTGGCTTTAGCACCATAGAAATTAATGTTTCATCCCTTGCTTTCATGATGTTAAGCAGGAAAAACAAAAACAAACAGAACAACCAACCAATCTTGATTGTTTGGATTAAGAACAATAAGGACCTACTTTGAACATTGTATCCTGAAGTCGGGTGCTGGGAATCCTACAGTGAAGAATACAAAAATGACAGTATTAGTTCAATGAAAGAATGAAGAAAGTAGACACATCTTCTCTTGTTAGACTAAGCCACTAGCATATCATAAACAGAGAAGGAAAATACACAGGAGCATGTGCCCAAAAGGAGAACACTAAACATTTAAAAATGGTATTACCTGTACATAAGAATACTACTGAATTGCACTTGTACTGCTCAGAGCCTAGACTACTTTAGGGCCAACTGGTGTTCACTTACTCAGTTCCAGTGTGGAATCCACCTATCAGTTTACATCAGCTGATGATCCTGCCCTTTAAAGTCTTACCCACAGATGTGTACATGTGGTTCCCATTTAAAATAATGGGAAGCATTTGCATGGGCTGAATTTGGCCTTTAGTTTTCAAATAACTATGCATTAAGTTCAGCAGAGTTCTTCTTCTTTTGACCCCACTTGCTTAAAATGCCATTACCAAAAACTGAAGTTCAAGATGTTTTTGAGTGCTATCTTATGTATGCTTGACAAAGACACACGAGTAAGATTTTCAGCTGGTGCAAAGCAGCAATGCTCCAGCGAAGTCAATGAAGCTGCACTAACTTTACATCAGCATTTTGCAAACAATGTGCTTATCCCTGACTCTCAGTAATGTATAGTAACGTTCTTAATGTCACATTCTTTTCTAGCTTTATTCTTCCCTTGGCTTTACAATCATCAGTGAGGTATAACCTGATGTCAAATCAGTCTTCATCCCAAATAGGCCCCGGTAGATTTTGATTATTTTAAATTAAGCCATTATTTACAATCCAGTCGGATAGACAGGCCTTACTTCGTTAAAAGTCTTAGTTCCATAGGATGTTAAAGTCATTAGAGCCCTTGCCACGCTTTCTCTCAGGGCATTATTAGTTCTTAATATTCTGCTGCACTGTTAGGCTGTGTCTAGACTACATGGCTCCATCGATGGCGCCATGTAGATTAGACAGATAGGCAAAGGCAAATGAAGCCGTGATTTAAATGATCGCAGCTTCATTTAAATTTACATGGCTGCCGCGCTGAGCCGACAAACAGCTGATCAGCTGTTTGTCGGCTCAGCGCGCTAGTCTGGACGCTCCTGCGCCGACATCAAAGCCCTTTGTCAGCAGCCCCGTTATTCTTCGTGGGATGAGGTTTACCGGGGCTGCCGACAAAGGGCTTTGATGTCGGCAGGGGAGCGTCCAGACTAGCGCGCTGAGCCGACAAACAGCTGATCAGCTGTTTGTCGGCTCAGCGCGGCAGCCATGTAAATTTAAATGAAGCCGCGATCATTTAAATCGTGGCTTCATTTGCCTTTGCCAAAAAAACAAATCTACATGGCTCCATCAACGGAGCCATGTAGTTTAGACGTACCCCTAGTTAGCCCCTTGTGAGGTAAATCATGCCTTCCTGAGTAAACACAGCACTTTGAATTTGAGTGGCAGAGGGATAAATACATTTTGATAAGTTCTGCCTTTTCAATTACGTTATTTTACAAATAGGGAGACTTAATATTTTATTTAAGATGAAGACCTATAATAAGGCCTCCTGTAGGTTTATAGGGCTAGATGTTCTTATCTATTTTATCTCTAAAACCTATCAATTTGGCTATTTCTAACTGATTGAGTGGGATGTTCTGAGCAGGCAATCTTCTGCTGTATTTTTCACAGTAAAGTGAGCTAACCTATAAACACCCTTATTCTTGCTAGTTTCCTAAGGTATGATTTTTTTAAAAGCCCTAATTTATATTTCACGTTAAATTAATATGGGCAACAATTTTAAGCCCAGCACTGAACCTCCCTAAAAATTATTGATGTGGACTTTAAGCACTGTAAGAAAATCTGTCATTAGCCTATAGATATTTTTAAATGGGTCTCAGAGTATAAGATTTTCTCATGCAAAACTCTAATTGAAATGAGTGATGGAGAGTAGTATATGGCCCCATTATTGCAGGGCCCAGAAAAATACCACACAGAATTTAGTCCTGCTCTAATTATAAGAAGACACAACTTCCAATGCACCATACTCAGTGCTTTCTCATACAGATATTAGGGATGTTAAATGGTTAACCAGTAAGCTTCACCCCTTAACAGGTGAGGCTCACTGGTTACAGTGGTGGGCCCAACTTTGTGTGTGTTGTAGGTGGGGGTACTCCAGACAAGGTGCTCCAGCCCCCCCATCGTATAATCGGTTAACTAGTTTAACTTTATGTTTAACTGTTTAACCCAGGGGTGTCCAAACTTTTTTCAAAGAGGGCCAGATTTGATGAAGTGAACATGCGTGAGGGCCGACCATTTTGCCTGACATTCTTTGAACCATTAAAATTAAATGCAAATTAACTATTTTATGCAAAGTTTATTGCAAACAGCATACTTTTCATTTCGTCACATGGATGACAAATCTAAACAGGTGTTAAATCACTCTGCCTTTCATATCTGAAGGCCAGATGAAAAAAAAATCCAAGAAGCTGAAATATATGTCAGGAACATTGTAAAGTACATTACATATTATTGGTAATAAAGGTTGTCTGTCAACTTTTAAGTTAAAAAAATATGAACAGGAACATAACACCAAGTATACATGTTGTGTCCAAATATATTTATAACTGATTTAGACCAACTGACATTAACTGAGATTTTACAATGTATTCATCTCAATACATATGGATTCGTTGGGGGCCATAAAAGATAGATATTGCCAAATTACCTGTGGGGCCATATTAAACCGGAACACGGGCCGCAATTGGCCCGCGGGCCAGACTTTGGACATGCCTGGTTTAACCAATTAAATGGGATTTTAGGTCCCTAACAAGTATGAATTCAAATTGATCTAATGGATTCAGTGGAGTTTAAACAGATTTATAGTAATAGAAATGAGCGTAGTTTTCAGCTTACTTAGGAATTGTACCCACATCTGAATCTAGCCTTTAATGTTTAATGCAGCACTGCTTAAAGGCATTGTCATTGTCAGGAATGGAGTAGAACAAAGATGTTTTGCTGGAATTTGGGATAGTAGCAGTGTTCCCTGTAAACTGAACACCTGAGCAGTCATCTAGGAGAAATTTAAATGCTGCCCAGATGATTAGCAGAGCATCCACACCAGCATGTTTTCTACTGGTGGTGCACATCTGCCCATGCCTTGGGCACGTAAAATTTATTCTCCACACGGATGGAAAAAAAGAAAGAGGAAACACTGGCTGGTAGTTGGGTTTTTTTGTTTGATTGTTTAAGAGAAATACCCACATTAGTTTTACACTAGCTTCAGCCAACGCGAGAGCAGGGTTTGGAGTGGGAGAATCCCTGGCAAACAGTGACAACTGGAAAAAATTGGTGAAGGAAAAACTGATTGTAAATGTCAGAAATAGTACATGATTACAAAAGGCTTTACTGTGCAGTAAGAGAACTAGGGATGTTAGATAGGTAACTGAACAGTCGTGTAATCGCATTACATTTTAGCAGTTACACAAATATTCGATAGCCCCCAGAGGCGGGGCTGGGAGCCAGTGAGCCGAGCAGCCCTTTGCTTTCTCTATCAGACAGGGTTAACGGATAAGCCCAGGCTTATCAGTTAACCGTGTAGTTGGTCTACACATTGACATTCCTAGAAAGAACCATTTTTCTATTGTCTTCTAAGTCTTAGCAGCCTCAGACATCTCTTGACATGATCCAGCATGTGAAGGGAAGAACAAAACCCCACACTGTGGGGTACCATTTCCAGCTCCCTCAAGGAAGTATGACTCCACGGCTACATCCACACTGCAGAGTTTTTGCACAAAACCAGCTGTTTTTGAGTAAAAACTCACGGAGCGTCCATGCTACAAGCGTGTTTTTGCGCAAGAAAAAGTACAGTAGATCATCACAAGACAGGGCTTTTTGAGCAAGAGTTATTCCTCTTTCTACAAGGAATAAGCCTCTTTGCGCAAGAGCTCTTGCGCAAAAAGGCGTGTGTGGACGGACAACAGGGGTTTCTTACGCAAACCCCTATTGGAAAAAGCACAGGTGCTCTGATGGCCATTCTGTAAATGGCCATCAGAGCTTTCTTGCACAAAAGCACATGGCAGTGTGGACGTGCTCTTGCACAAGAACTTTTTGTGGAAGATCTCTTTCGCAAAAAGTTCTTCTGCAAGAAGCCTGCAGTGTAGACATAGCGCAAGTGTTGAAGGTCTTCAGCAGTTCAAATCTCCACATCAGTCAGCACTTGCAGCAATACCCAGAGTTGGATCATTTGCAGGGACTGAATCGAGAACTTTGGGATCTAAAAGAATAAGCCTCTGTTCCTGGAAATAAAGTCCCAGCCCCTCTTTAACTGTGGACCTGGAACAGACCATCTACTACTTTATTGGTTTCCTGTGAGGTATCTGTGAGGACAAAGATACACTTGGCCAGTGTGTTACACAAACAACAGAATAAAAAATACCTTGTAAATTCATTAGAAATCACAGATAAGTTTTACCTTCCTTTAATCCTTTACCGTAACTTCTGAAGTTCTGAACAATATCAATAACTGGCTGATTTGAAATTCATATTAAGAGATGTTCCAGATCCCAAGATTGGCCTTATTTAGGCTCCTAAATCTGTTTTCAATGAACGGGAGGAGTCTAAAAATACTTGAGGATACGGGCCACAGTGTTGAATGAAAATCACTCGTATCTGAATCAATAATGATTAATAACCTACCTGCACCTTGCTTGGGATAGAAAACTTGGTCTGCTCAGCTTTGCCAGGAGTGTGAATAGCAGTCAGAGGTGGAGGCCAGGAATGGGTCATCTCCTAGTGGGAGAAAAGTATGCTTTTGAGAAGTCATTCCTTCAAGAAAAAATAAAACAGAAAGAAAGAACAAGAATTTTCCCTGGAGTTGGCCATAATACCCTGGATTGATCAACAAAGCCAGCATCACGTAACTCGTAGAAGGTGAGGGTCAGCCTTGCTCAGAAGGTATCACAAGTCCTTACCTCGTAGATGAGCTCCCTAATTATACAGAAAATTGCATAGTCTCAGGAAGCAAAAGATACTTTAATGCTACTAGTCCCACCAGTAAAAATTTCAGCTGCATCTGGGGTGGTCAACAGATTTTGTCGGGCCCTGGGCAAGGCGGGGAGTGGTGGTGAAGGGGCGTGGCTTCAGGCAGAAAGGGCAGGGCTGGGGCCACACCCCCTCTGCCAGCCATTCAGCACTATTGTCATTGCCACTGTAGCCGTGGTGACGGCTGGGAGCCCTGGGCCCTCTTAAATCAATGGGCCCCAGGCAGCTGCCCGTTTTCCAGCCTGGCTGTGTTCAACAATGAACTGAGTTGGCCCAGCAGGTTAGCAGTTCGCTCGCCTTTATCTTAGGAACATGTAACAGCCACCATGATCTTCGCATCTGACCAAGTCTCAGTCTTTTAGCCTCATCCGCCTGGGAATTAGGACAGTTTTATTATCTTCATTTTACAGATGGAGAATCAAAGTACAGAGGTTTACAGGATCGGTCGGAAAAGCCTTTCCTTGTCGACCAATCCCCGTCTAGACTGCTGCTTTTTGCCAGTAAAGTGCCACATCGGCAAAAAGCGTCGGCCATTTTTATGCAAATGAAGCATGGGATATTTAAATCCCCGCTTCATTTGCAATAGAGATGTGCCTAATCTACATCCCTCTGTCAGCAGAGGGGTGTAGTTTAGACACACTCTCAGTGCCAGGACTGGTGGCTGTGAACAAACTTTATGAGACCACGGGAGACTTGCCACACCCACAATAAGCGTACATCCATCTAACTAAAATCATGCCAGACCATAGATGTTGCCAGACCAGATTGGTTCAATTGCAAGAGGTGCGGTTTGAGGCAAAGCTTGCACATGCCCCTGCAATGAGAGCTTTCCATTTCAGGTACTGTTCTATCCTCTCTCATCTTTTGTTTGCAACATGATGACTATTCAGACAGGTAATACATGTGTCTGGTGATCTGTTGTATCTTTGTCTCATTGTTTTTCTTTACTTTCAAAGCTCAGACGCGATGCTTTCATGACAAACAGAAGGGAAAGAGTGTCTCATCTATGAAGTTCTGCACATGACAGCGATGTTACTGGCTTTGTTGCCTGAGCACAGGTGTTTGTGGCTTTCCTCTGCTCTAAAAAACCTAGGGAGGATCACACCAAATCTTACAAGCTGCAGCTGCTTTGTTTCTGTGGCAGCCCTCGCTGACACGCCACAAGTAGAAAAGAAAGAAGACCTTGTTAAAGGTCAATGTGGTGAACCATCCATCACAACCAGTCCCACCTGAGGGTACTAGGCCCAGCCAATGAAAACATGAGGAGGGGTGCACTCAGCTGCGAAGATACTTTCATTGTAGAAGCCGCCAGTAAATACTCTTACTTCTCTAATTGCCCTTCCACAGATTACATGTCAAGCAGCATTGAGGGAAGGAAGAGTAAACGAAACCACTCCCTACACAGAGGGGATACTCTGCTCTCTTTGCACCATTCAGGCAGAGGTGAGAAAGAACATGGGGTGGGGGAGTATTCAGTGGACAGAGAGCAAAGGAAGTGCCTGCATATGGGGAGGAGCGTAGCAAGGATGAGAAAATGTCCCTAGGGGACCAGCGGGGAGAAGTCAGAGAGGCCCCCATACTGTTCTGTTCTATATTAGGGTCACTGTTGGGGCAGACAATTGGGGAGCCAGGGAGGGCTGAAGAGGGTCATTTTGTGGTGCAACCCCTCAATAGCAAGAAAATGATGGAAGGGAGACTATAGTACAGGTTGCACCTCCCTGGTCCAGCACCCTCAGGACCTGAGCGGTTCCGAAGGAGGGAGTTTGCCGGACCAGGGGAGGTTAAGCCTCCAGCTCTTCCAGGGCTCCCCTCCTGCCCAGCCAGTGTGCTGCCCCAGTCATTGGCAGGGCTCCACTTCCAGCTGCCCTCAGCTGGTACAAGGCAGCAGAAAAATAAATTTTGGCGGGAGACCAGTAACTTGGGACACATTGGTCACATAATCCCAAATTTGGCTCACCAAGACTATCTCAAACCTTCACAAGACACCCCAAAAGACAAAGTAATTGGAGTAATCATTCAGCTTTTAGGGGACATATAAGAGCGGAGATATAAAGCACACAAAATGGCGGAAGTGGAAGTCTAGGCATTTTTCTGTATTGGCAGGTGGGTAAAACTCAACAGAGGGCGACCACATAATATTAATTGTTTGATCTGTAGCTCTGCAATGAAAAACAATTATGAACAATAGCTATTTTAGGGGGCTTATCTCTCAATATCCCCAAGCTGAAGTGAGCTCAATGTGCACCCCTCACCCTACTGGGCATCCTTCAACTTTCAATGGAATCCAACTAAGATTTAAATGACTTGGAAAGGTCAACCGTTAAGCAAAAGTTGTAACACAACCTTAATTACAAGTGGAAATACATCTGGGGAACAGCACACGTCAGCTACTGTGATAACACATTCAAAATTATACAACAGTGTTAATGTCAGGAAGCGAAGAAGAACACCACGTTAGTCAGGATGTGATGGGGCATGTAAGCAGGAGGAATGTAATTATCTAATGTACTAATAAACCCAGGACAGATACACTGGCAGCCTTGTTAAAAAGACCTTTGCAGATTGAGAAGGCCTGAACTTTACATCTCTAGAGCCCTGCGCGGTATTGGTACCCGCATCCGTAAAAATGATCCATGGTTATCCACATCCGCAGATGCAGATATTCACGGATATAAAGTGGATATCCACAAATGTGTAGGGTTCTCAATACAAAATTTGCATCTGCATCCACATCTTTATCTACAAAAAATGAGCTGCAGATATTTGCATTCACATCCGTGGTTGCAGACACCTGCAGATATAAAGCAGATATCCGTGGATTTGCAGGACTCTATACATCTCATGGAAAAAAACCCCATATCCTCTAGCACTCTCATTAACAATATGCAAGTCTGACATTGGTGAGTAGACCTGGGCACTGTATTGCACTGAGAACTGCCAGAGTACACCCTACATGCACACAGAGTCTTACTGAAGTAAGAGACCTTCACATGGGTGTACTTACGCACTTCCACTGTTCTCAGTGCAGGATCTGAACCACAAGCCTAGCTCCTGCAAAAACTGATACATATGCTTAACTATTCTCATGAGTAAATCCCAAGTAAATCCCGCTACACCCAATGGGACTACTCACTTCAGTAGCATAAGCACATGCACAAATCTTTGCAGAATAGTGGCCTTAGAGGCAAGAATGCTTCCCCACTGAATCATCAACATTATACCTTGTAACACCATATTTTCACTTGGTGGTCCACCTCCCACGTACTGGCACGACGCACCTCTCTTTAGCTTGCGAAATTTGATATATGCCAGCACTGAGAGCAAGGAATTGCACCGTTTCATTTTCCAGGGAAAGTTCAAAAATTTAATAAATCCAAATTTGGAAGCATTTAGAAATTCCTGAAAGCAACAACAATAAAACTGAGCATATGAAATGTTGTAAAGTGGAATATAATGGAAGTAGAGTAAGTCCACAAAATCAAGGTAGGATTTATTTTCACATGGTTTGGACTTAAAATAATTCCAAAATCATGTTAACTGATGGATTGGGCATATGACTGCTATGGTAAGTATGCATATATATTTTTATAGACCTGCAGATTAAATAGGAATATAAAGCTGCGCAGCGGATTGGCTTAGAAATCACTGTGGTCCACTGATGTAGCAACATCAAGCGTCCTCCTTTCTGAAAATTATTTAAACATTGTTTTAATCGACACCATGTGTTTTATTTATTAGGACTAGGCACGCTCGTTTCTTCAACTAAATCCGCTTTTTTTTCTAGCTGTAAAAGCCCTCAGGTAAGTAACTGAGAAGTACAAATGCAGAAGGGGGTCTAATGAATCACTGTTTTTTCCTGACGGAACGCTTTTAAGAGCTGGAGAGAGACTGGCCAAATCAGAGCTCACATGGAAAGGGAGAACTCGGAGTGCAATGGGATTTGTGTGCTCCTGAAAAGCAGATCTGAGCTGGAGAGTTGAGCCCAGGGGAAAGGAGGCAGATGGAAAAATAATTTTGCAAAACCAGACCCTCAAGTTAATTGCCTCTTTCAAAGTTTAGTTCCTTTCCCCCTATTTCAATTCTCCCCCAATTTCCTCTTTTTCAAAATAAACTGTTGCTGTGGCATGGACGTGTGTTTTGTTCTTGTTTTAAATGTAGGCAAAAGTGCTGATATAGGACCACAGAAATCATGCTGGAGGACAGCTGCTAGTATCCATCGCCGGGAAGCGTGTCTTCATTTCCTACGCCGACCCCTACACCTCCTTGTCCAGTCTAATTTGAAATATCTCAAGAGAGATGGAGCATCTGCTTTTTCCTTGGAAGGATGATTTCATCGCACAGTAGATCTCACTGGGCCAAATCCTGCCTTTGCTATTTGGTGTCACTGAAAAATCTACAGAAATGCAGTCATGGAAATGCAGCAACTCTGTTGTATTTTCTCCTCGGCCCAGTGCCCCAAAAGGTCCCATTGCCACCCCATGTAGTAGCTGGTCTGCAGTTTTAGGTCAGGTCTACCCTAAAAGGGAAGGTCAAATCAAGATGCACAACTGCAGCTATGTTAATTATAGGGAGGTAAGCACCGTCTCTGCGGGGGGCAGGGGAGGTAGAGGCACAGCGGAAAGAGTGCGAGCGGGGACTGAAGCCGTCTCCACTTGCGCCGCTTCTGCTGCGATTCTGCTTTTGAAAGGGGGGCTCTTGTACTTTTCAAAAGCAGAAGCCCTGCAGGGAGGGTGGGGCCGGTGCAGAGTCCCCCTCTGGTCCCACGCTCCCACTGGGGCTCTTGTACATTTCAAAGGTTGAGTCCTCGATGGCCCCGCCCTCCCTGCAGGGCTTCCTTTTGAAATGTACAAGAGCCACGCCAAGGCTCCTGTACGCTTCAAAGATCAGGTGCTGCAGGGAGTGTGGGGCCAGCGAGGGGTGCTTCTGAAACGTACAAGCGCCCCACTGGGGCTCTTGTACATTTGAAAGACTGAGGAGCTGCTGGGAGTGCAGGGCCACTGGGGGCTCCCTGAAGTGCCTCAGCTTTTCAAATGTACAAAAGCCCTAAAGGGCTTCAGCTTTTAACTGTAGCAAGAGCCTGCCAGGGCTCAAAGGTGGCGGTGCCCTTATAGATCAATCAAATAGTCAATGGAAATCCCGTCAACTATTTGATTAGTTAATTAATCTAAATTTAACATCCCTACTTAATTACATAGCTGGAGTCGTACCTTTTATTCGAGTTTCCCTGCTGTCCCCATAGCAGGAGGCTGATAGGAGCAAACGCTCCCGGTGACTTCCCTTACTTCTTGCAGGAGCAGGAGTACCAGCCACAGATGGGGGCACCCTCTGAGTTTGATTTAGTGGGACTTTACTAGACCCACTAACTCGAACTTTGGAAGATCGATCTCAGCAGCAACAATCTCCCACGGAGTAAAGACTTGATTTTAGAGGGCAGCATTAAGCATGAAGAAGGGTGTAGATAGGGAGACGATACTTTCCACTGAAGCTGGATTTCCAATCTGCTCAGAAATTACTGCTGGCACAGAAGTTGGCAAGGACTGCACAGAACCATAACTCTTTTGTCAACCTTTCTGCTTCCATAAATCCCTTCAGCTCCTCAATTAGTTCGGTAGCTCTAAACTTCCTTCAATTTCTTGCCTACTATTGATATTAAGCTTCCATTGATAAATAGTTTAAAAAAGGGTTACTAAAAGACTCATAGATGTTATCAAACCTGAATACTATGTTTTAAAGACGGCTATGAGCACTCCAAAGCATATTATAGATGGTTCAAAGATATGGTACCAGCAACCTGTTGACTTTTTGGACTGTCACAATCAATACACCATTTATTATACCATCTATTAATGATCGATTAGCCCTTTATAAACGCTCATCAATGGAACCCTAATAGAAAGTGTGAACAGATTCTCAATACCTGGGTGGCTTTTGCATTTGCATAGTCCTAACCACTTTCTCTCTGCTAGGAAGTTGACCTATTTAGTAACTCTAGAGCAGCAACTAAATTCTGTATATGCTGGACATGCTGGACTGTGATGGGGCCTGCAAGGGGGTTAACCAGGCCTACTGGCCTAAGGAAGCCAGCCCTGCTGGGCTTGCTCCAACTGGAGGACCAGTATAAAGGCCAGTGGAGCAGCTCAGTCATAGCTGACCACTGCAGTGGAAGGAGCTGCTGCCAGAGCTCAGGAGGAGGAGGAGCAGCAGATGGACACTGCAGCAGAGGCCATGCAGTAGAGACCAGCCTGGGAAGCTCCCAGTTTGGAGGAAGCGAGTGGGGTGGATGTCGACTACTGTGAATAGGGTGAGAAGTAGCCCAGGACGGAGAGCTGGATCTCTGAGAGCCTAGCGTGTTGCAGGCAGATTCCCCTCTGAGCTAGTCGTGGTACATGCCCACTGCTGATAGGGGCCTGAGGTGGGACCCGGTGGAGTGGGAGGGCCCAGGTTGCCCTAACCCCACACCCTGTGACAAGGTGTTCCCGTTGTTGCTATTGACTCAGACACTGGACCCTACTGTCCCGCTGCTGGGAGCTGCTACTGACTCAGCCATCAGGCCCCACTACCCTATAGATGGGTGACCACTGGGCCGCAAGGTCAGACTCTCGGATGGGAGAAAGGGGGTAGTGCAAGACCTTTGGATACTTGGAACTGTAGCACCCACGAGGTGGAGCACGTATTGCAGGGCCTGACAGGCTCAGCGCCCTGCCTCTGAGAAGGCTGGGCATATCCACCCCATGACATGGACTAAAAAAAATCTCAGTCAGCCACCTCTAAAAAAACCCGGCTCCTCAGGTATAAAAAACAGTGCAAACTGGACCTCAAAGCTAACAGAAATGCACATGACCAAGGAGGGTTTAAAATTTAAGATGCAAAATAGTCCCAATGAACAAATGTGTGATTACTTGGGGACATCCCTTCCAGATTCCTGACCAGGAATTTGGAATAACCCAAGAAAAGCCTACTCCAGTGAATCCACCCTAGGCTTTATACTGAGCCCAAAACATACTGAGCGAGGTATTAGGGGGTTTTCTCAGTGCTGAGTGTGGACAGGATCAATGAAGCTCACAGTTATGCATTTGGCTACCATGTTTCAGTGTTTTAAGAAATGTCTAGGAACCAGAGACACAGCAGTTTATTTGTTTCTCAGACATAAAAATAGCCATGGAAAGAACTTTAATGATGTCCAAACAGAGAGAGCCAAATTCCTCAGTAAAGACGCTAATGTAGAAATCTGTTTACTCATGCAGACAGTTCAAGAAATGCATTCTCGGTGGCATACGACCAGCCCACACTATGGGAAAGAATGACATGGCCGCATTTGCAATGATGCAAGTCATTTATCTTCTTCCTGTACAAAAAGTCTTCTAAAGTGAAATGAAAGATATTCCAAAATCCAAATGCACACAAATTCTTCTTCAAAAGCCAGCAATAAATAATGCCACCCTGACCATAATATACCAAAAAATAAAGCATTCGCCTTGTAGTTATTTTCCATGACAACAAATATGTACCCCGGCTTCGCTGTTGTATGGGACAGATACCATCACCTCCCATGCAAATTTATTTGTTTTACCTTTCCATATTTACAGATCAGAAAGGCTGGCAAAAAGCACACTCAGGGAAAATGAATTTAGACATTTGTTTTAGGAGCTACCAGAGGTCAGCCATAAACATTACAGCATATGTTTCCTTTTCTGTTTTGCTAACATTTGAGGATTATTTACAGAAAGAAAGTGATGGCAATAGGAATATTTTCTCTTTCTCTTCAACGTCCAGCTATTCCCCCCCCCCCCGTGCCTTTGCCTCATACTTTCCAATGTATTTCCCTCACACTTCAGCTTTTACAACTGAAATACACTGATCCTCTTTGCTTAGAGCAGTGAAGAGGCAATAAAAATAGCAAATCATGACGGATATATTTATTGCCCTAACAAATCTTGGGTATGGGAAGTAAAAAGTGTTCCATTACAATGGGAAGACATTGCAGCTCAGGAAACTATTTTAGGGGAAATAATGAAACTACTATATACAACAGCATTGCCATTTTGAAACTCCAATCCACTCCAGAAAGTAGATTAGTATTTCTAGTCCATATAAGAAAGTCCACCCTGGATTCAATTTAGGGACGTAATAGTGTAGTCGATTAACTGATTAACCGATAAGCAAAAGCAAACGCTTATCGGTTAATGCTATAGACTACACGCATTCCGTCCCCCTTGCCAGTAAATGTTTTAGCAGGCTGGCCAGCAGCCCAGCTCAGTCCCGGCTTGCACTGGGTCCTGGACCTACCCCTGCTGCGGCTCTGCCTTTAAAGTGTATTAGGAGCCAGGCGGGCAGGCAGCCTGGCTCAGTTCTAGCTTGTGTTGGGTTCAGGAGCTCAGACCCCTCCCCCCCGGACAGGGGCTGTCCAGGGAATATAGAATAGTCGACTAACTGATAAGAATTCATGAGGTTAATTGACTATTCAATTAACTGACTTTTTAACATCCTTAGTTCAATTAGGAACCTAGGGTAAGGAGGCAATGAGCACAGGAAAAGGCGAGTGAGAGAGAGGGGTCAAAGCCTCGTGCTCCTAACTCAAGCCAAACTTCCTTTGGCTTCAGTAGGAATTTTAGTTGGAGCAAAAGGACGAGGAGTCCTGTGGCACCTTATAGACCAACAGATGTATTGGAGCATAAGCTTTCATGGGCAAAGACCCACTTCGTCAGAGTGTATGCTCCAATACATCTATTAGTCTATAAGGTGCCACAGGACTCCTCATCACTTTTGCAGATTCAGACTAACACGGCGACCCCTCTGATACCTGACACCACGTTAGTTGGAGCAGACGTCCTAAATCAGGTCCTTTTGGAAAGGTGAGCTACTCCCCAATGGGGACATAGCAAAGAGTTTGTAGCTGGCCACAGTCCTTCATGTTTAAGTTATTTATGTGCCTCCCGTTGAAGGGCAGTGAGAGTCTCTCAGAACTAAATCAGCAAAGTGGATTAGTACAGCCGATCAAGCCACGTGGAACTTGCATGGGGAAACAGATGGGAACATTGTCCCAGCTTCACAGAAGCTGGTGGGCCATCCCTACACAGGCAGCTGCCGCTCTGGGCCTTGCTGCCACAGCCTCCCTTGTGAGCATTAATTTTTCCTTGGGATTCCACACGTAAATCTGGGGTTTGTGCTGGGGATGTAAAAAAAATTTAAAAATGAAAAAAAAAAAAAAGGAACCATAGAAACTGCTAAACATCCTAGCGGTGACATGGTTAACCAATTTTGGCCAGGTTGGAGTAGGGAGGGAAGGCGGTTGGAGGGCAGAAGAGTTTTAACCAGAATGGAAAGCAATAAGCGGATGCTTTTTGGTTAAATTGTTAACCGGTGAAACTCTTACATCCCTCGTTTGAGCATGAGATGATGAAGCTGAACCCCATCTCAATGTAACTTTGGCCAGCCAAAACCCTGCACAGCGCCAACATTGAGTTTCTTGCCATTTCAACCAGAAAGGACACTGTCTCAATGACTTAATTACCTGCATCCTGCTTCAGAAGCCTTTTAAATCTGCACTTGAAAGGGAATCCTCTGAACTGTCATTCATGCTAAAATTCGACACTCTACGCGTGGGTCTCAACAAAGACCCTAGCTATCTTACCCATTACAAAGATAGCTTCCCCAATTATCATCTATAATACCATTAGCTCACAGACATTTACTTCCCCCCCACCGTATCCCCCTTCTGTTCTGAAATTTGATTTGTCCTTTTCATATGTGTTCATTTTTTTAATTGTATCCTTTGGTATATATGGTTGTGACTATTTTCTTCCACTATTTGATCTGAGGAAGTGGGTCTGGCCCACGAAAGCTCTTCACCTATAAACCATCTTGTTAGTCTTTAAAGTGTTACATAGTCCTGTATTTTGTTTCAGCTACACCAGACTAACACGGCTACATTTCTATCACTATTCTACATTGAGGCCTCTGCAGGGTCTTAGCGAGAGGCCACCAGATGACATCCCTGAGATGGCACCCCCCCTTCCTTGAAGCCAAGAGCATGATGCATACACTCTGCTCACAGAAGCGAGTGGGCAATCGAGGCCCGACAGCTTGGGTAAGCCTGTGTGTCATGCCTGGCTAGACAAAACATTGACACATGCCAAGAACTGTCCTGTTGGCTAGAATCACCTGCTGGGGCAGGAGCATGCCTGAGATTGTCCTCGCCCACAGGGTTGCCGACAGCTTCGCAGGCTCCTGAGGTGGGACCTCGTGCAGAAGCCCTTCAAGCTGCACAGAGTGTGCGGCGTTCTGGCGGCAGTTTAAAAGGTTGGGGCTCTGGTCACTGTCACTGCTGCCGTAGGAGTGGTGGTGGCTGGGAGCCCTGAACCCCTTTGAATTACCAGGTTCTGGCCCACCCTGTCAGCGGGCCCACTAGTCCAGTGTCTTGTCTCTGGCAGCGGCTGGCCCCATAGGTTTCAAAGGAAGGCCCCGGAATGCACCAGAAGGAAGATGGGGGAGTGTAGCAGGGTGCTGTCGGGGAAATCCTAATCAGCGCCTGCCACTCCAACCCCAATCAGGGGAAATGCATTAGAGCTGGGCAATTAGCTAAGACTGGCAAGGAAGCTGGCCACACCTGCCAGGCTCATTAACAAGAGCAAAAAGCCCAGAAGGAAATGAGAACGGGTGGAGGAGGGGAGGCAGAGACAAGAGTAGGCTCAGAAGGAGCTGGCTACGCCTTGCAGCTGAGGCCTGTGCTAGGCCAAACATGTCCATAATTTGTAAACACTTGGAACTTGATGGTAGGAACTGGACAGAGGAATAAAGAGCGGGTGTGGCACTGGTGCTGTGGGAGGGGGTTGCCAGGTGTCCGGTATTGGCCTCAGTCTGGTAAAAAAAACCCTAAAAAAATACATCTGACGGGTGTGGGAGGATTTAAAGGCGCAGTAACTCTTTTTTGTGTGTGTGCAATTTTTTTTTTTTTTTTTTTTTTTTTGCTCAACCAATCTTTTTACTGCCATATTTGGTATTTTTTGTGAAAGCATCTTGCAACCGTACGTGGGCGGGAGGGCTGCTGAGACCAGGCCAGACACTGGTTACCCCAGTAAAGGTGATGCTTACCGGTAACCAGTTAACTGGTTACCTGTTTACATCCCTAGTTCAAACACTCAGGCAGGATATTTAATATCCCTTTCAAAATATGTTAACAGGACTATCCAGAGTTAAAGATATGAATGTGATCCATACAAATCTCCAGCACATTTTTGGATTCGTTTCACTCACTTGTACCAGAAGTCCCCCACAACACCCCCAGTGTCCTTCTGTGTCTCATTTTGGATGACTAAACTAATGACTCTATTGCCCAATACACAGTGATGAAGTCTTGCTGTGGTCTAGCACCACTAATGCATATGCCTCCCACAGGTTCCCAACCCCACTGACAGGCACAGTCATATTCCATTTATTTTCTTCATTCCAAATGATACTTGTTTGGAATAATCTCCTGGGATGGCCTATCTAATTTTCATGCTGCTCCCAGGAGACAGGAAGTACACACTGAACCCTTTATATGCCAGCATCACATCCTGACAATAGAACAGTATCACATAAACAAAAGCACAGTAAGTAATAAAAAGCTAATTCTTTAAAAAGTTCCTAATACCAATGTATAATTTCATCTCTGCCATTTAAAAAAAAACATTGGCAGGGTTCCTTCACACAAACAAACAACTGCTTTTCGAAAATTATTCAGAACTGGCAATTGTTTAAGGGAATCTGGTAATTTGTTCCATCCATTCAGAGTGACACAAGCAAAAAAGCATGTCTCATATTGACTGTTTTCTTTTCTGAAAGCCCCAAACTTAGGGTTTGCACTGAGAAAGAACATAATTACAATTTGCAGTTACAAAACACAACTATAAACACCCTACAGGGCTACCATGTGCACATTTATACAATAAATTATACCACCTCTTTTTCGTTGCCAGATATAATCAATTTATTTTTCCTTACAAAATACAATGACTGGGTATTTATTCACATGACAAGACGGATCTATGTAACTTATTATGAAGCATATTTAATTTCTAAAGCTCTTATACTGGAGCAATGAAAAGGAACATCTCCAAATTCAATAATGGGCAAAAGTAAACGGCACAATTTGTTTTGGAGAACTAGCACTGAAACATTTAGTTCTACCCTGGGCACTCAGCCGTGGAGCCCAGCACAGCCAGTTTAAAATCCACATCCTTACAAGATGCTGAAAATTATTCCATTCAAATCCCCAAGGATTTCAGCATCAAACTGACCCCATAACATATTCATTATTGGGTCAGTTTGATGCTGAAATAAAACACATTTGTTTCATTCTTAATGCAGGGGCATTGATCACTTTATTTGGCATGTAGAGGAACGTTCAAAAATGATACTGCATGTTCCATTTGTATTTAAGCCAAGTTATTTTGTATGAACCATTATTGGGTTTCATTAAAACTGGATTCCAAACAGAAATCACTGAAGCTAGCACACAGCATTGTATCATGTGCACTGAGAGGCTTTTCCCAGGCTGCTTTTTTTCCCCAGAGCAAAGATTCAGTCAGATCTCTTTCACTGCCACAAGGCGAGTCCTGGAACAGGAATTTCCCTGCATACGTGTGGAAATGCAGCTCTCCCTTCTTACACACACGGACTGGCTAGAACGTGGCATCAGAGCCTCCTCCTGAAACGTCAACAACTCTCAAATACGTGTCAGAAGACCGACCAGAAAAACACTTTTGAGATTCTCTTTTAGTTCAAGCCCGCTCTTTTAGAGACTGTGCTTTCTTCATCATTTCCTTGTGTTCTTCCAAACCCAGCCCCATGCATGGATGCCTTCTCTGTTTCCCTACGCCAGTTTCCCAATCAAAGCGGGTGACAGACTTTGCTGTGCCCTGGACAACGTGTGTGGGGGGGCTTGGCTCTGGGTAGGGTTGCCAGGTGTCTGGCATTTGTGGCCTCCGTCTGGTAAAAAAACCCAGAAAATACTGGACATATAAAATGTCTCGTATTTTCTGTTTTTCTCGGATGCAAGGCCACTTGGGACATTCCCCTTCTGCCACGTCTGGGGAGAGGGGGAGGGTGGTGAGTGTGTGGATTTAAAGGCGCAGTGCCTCTTTCTTTTGTGCTGTTTTTTTTCCCAACGACTTTGGTCCCTCGTATTTTTGCTCAACCAATTTTTTTCCCGCTACGTTCGATATATTTTTTAAAGTATCTGGGAACCCTAGCTCTGAGTTCCCCAGAAGGAGCAGGACCTCAGGGTAGCTAGCCCTGGACAGTGCCATACTGAGCTTTGGATACAAATTCAAGGGCCTGGGACTGTCATGGTAGCAGCAACCTGGAGCTCTAGGCCCTTTTCAGTTGCCAGGCCCCAGGGTGACTGTCTCCTCATCCCGCCCATCAGCAGCCCTGTTTCCAATCCACCTTTCTATCCTACCATAAGTCTCAGTTCATTCGCAATGCGCACAAGTAGCTCCATGTATCCAGTAGCTTTAACTTCTCAATGTCTGCGTCTGAGACTGTAAAGACAAGCTGGGCAAGGTGATACCTTTTATGGGCACCCACTCCTGTTGGTGAGACCGACAAGCGTTCAAGCGACAGCGAGCTCCTCCAGTCTGGGAAAGGTACGCGGCATGTCACAGCTAAATACAAGCTTGAATAGGTATTTTCACATATGTAATTAGCACATAGTCTAAGGGACCTGTGACAGGGCATTTGCCCTGCACTGGCCCTTTAAAGGGCTGAGAGTGAAGAGTAAGGGAAGAACAGAGTGAAGCCCAGCTGAGGCAGCTGGGCTAATGAGGGCCCAGCTGGGGACTATATCAAGAGGGACTCCTGGAGGGAGGAGAAGAGACTTAACTGCTGCTCTGGCTGGAGAGCAGTAGGGACCTGACTGCCAGGGAAGCGAGAGGCTTCCTGGAGAGAGAGCAGGATTGGGGAGGCTTTGGCCAAGTAAGCCCCAGGCTACAAGGCCTGAAGCTACGAGGGGCTGCCAGAGGCAGACATGGTAGGCTGGGGAGGCTCTGGCCAAGTAAGCCCCAGGCTGGAATGCCTGAAGCCTCGGGGGCTGCAGGAGGCAGCCTGGTAGGCAGAGGCAATAGGTCCACACACCCCTAGCCAGTGATGAGTGGCCGTTATAGACTGTAGTCTGCCCTGGAGATAGGGGTAGAGGAAGACTGGCAGTGGGTCACTGAAGCAAGATGGGGGTGCAGGGGAACTGGGTGTTCCCTGGGAGAAAGAACTGGGGGTCCCGGGGAGTAGGGAGGACCCTGGAGTGGAGTATGCAGAGGAATAAACAACACCCCCTGGAAGACAGAAACCGGAGGGCAGAGCCCTGAAGCAGACAGTGTGATTAAAGAACAGCACAGGGAGATACCAGTGGAAGGAAGGCGCACAATGAAACATCGCGCTAATTCCCCAAGTCAACCAGCTGAGGGCGCCGTGCTGGTGAGTCGACCCCGTTACAGGACCATTCAAGGAGAGGTGGCTAGTTAATACCGTGTAGTCATGGGAGAAAAAGACAATAAATTCAATGTCTGAGACTATAAACTCTTTGAGGCAGGAATCTCTCTTTGTGTTTGGTACAGTGCCCGGCACAGTGCTGGAACCTAATGAATAACTAACTAAAAAATAAGTCCTCACCTCACTTATCACTGGGAAAACCTAGAGTAGCCAACAGTGAAAGGTGCATGACAGGGATGACTTTGCAAATCCCAGGTGGACAGAGAACAGGTGGCATCATAACTTCTTAGTTTCAGAGATGCCAAGGACCATTGACATCATCTAGCATGACCTCCTGCATACCACAGGCCATAGAAATTCCCCAATTAAGTCCTAGAGCAGATCTTTTAGAAAAAAAAAACAGCCGATCTTCTGTAATGCCGATAGGAGGAACTGAACCTGCAACCTTAGGGGGAAAAGCCATGTGACTCAATTGCATGAGCAAAAAGCCAGCTCGTTCTCAGCAAAGCCTACAGAGTAGGTTTCACTCTCCTTTGTCAGTGGTCTCAGTGCCTCTGGGTTACACTTGCTTAAAAATGGTCAGCAACAGAGACTTCATCATGGCTCTTGGTCAATTGTTGCAATGGTGAATTACTCTCACCATTAAAAATTATGCTTTATTTCCAGTCTGAATACATTTAGCTTCAATTTCAAGCCATTGGATTTCAAGCCATTGGATTGCAAGAGTCTGTGCTGGGACCCATCCTATTCAACTTATTTATAAATGACCTAGAGAAAGGAGCAAGCAGTGAAGTGGCAAAATCTGCAGAGGATACCAAACTGCTCAAGATAGTTAAGACCAAAGCAGACTGAGAAGAGGGTAAAAAAGATCTCCCCAAACTAAGTGACTGGGCAACAAAATGGCAAATGAAATTTAATGTTGATAAATGTAAAGTAATGCACATTCGAAAACATAATCCCAACTATATATAAAAAATGATAGGGACTAATTTGGCAACAACTACTCAAGAGAGAGATCTTGGAGTCAGGGGTGGATAGATGGCAGGGCGAACGGGGCAGCCGCCCCGGGCCCCGTGCTTCAGAAAGCCCCGCGCATGCGCCGTGGCGCATGCGCATGGCGTCACTGCGCATGCACTGTGGCAAAGGGGGGCCCCGCGGAATTATGCTGCCCGGGGCCCCGCAAAACGGTCATCTGCCCCAGCTTGGAGTCATTGCGCATAGTTCTCCGAAAACATCCACTCAGTGTGCCGCGGCAGTCAAAAAAGCAAATAGAATGTTAGGAGTCATTAAAAAAGGGAGAGACAATAAGACAGAAAATATCTTATTGCCTCTATATAAAACCGTGATATGCCCACATCTTGAATACTACATACAAATGTGATCACCTCATCTCAAAAAAGATATATTGGCATTGGCAAGGGTTCAGAAAAGGGCAACAAAAATGATTAGGGGTTTGGAACGGGTCCCATATGAAGAGAGATTAAAAAGACTTGGACTTTTCAGCTTAGAAAAGAGGAGACCTTAGGGGGATATGATAGAGGTCTACAAAATCATGACTGGTATGGAAAAAGTGAATAAGGAAAAATTATTTACTTATTCCCACAATATAGGAACTAGGGGTCACCAAATGAAATTAATAGGCAGCAGATTTAAAACAAAAGGAAGTTTTTCTTCACTCGGTGCACAGTCAACCTGTGGAACTCCTTGCCAGAGGATGCGGTGAAGGCTAGAACTTTAACAGGGTTCAAAAAAGAGCTAGATAGATTCAGGCAGGTTAGGTCCATCAATGGCTATTAGCCAGGATGGGAAGGAATGGTGTCCCTTGGCTCTGTTTCTTTGGAGGTGGGTGATGGGAAGGATCACGTGAGGATTACCTGTTGTGTTCCCTCCCTCAGAGGCATCTGGCATTGGCTACAGGATTCTGGGCTAGATGGACCTTTGGTCTGACCCAGTCTGGCCATTCTTATGTACCTTTCTCTGCTAGTCTGAGGAGCGCCTTATTAAATACTTATTCCCCACATAGGTACTTACAGAGACTGTAATCAAGTCTTCCCTTAGACTTCTTTTGGTTCAATTAAGTAGACTGAGCGCCTTGAGTCTAACACTCCAAGGCATGTTCTCTAATCACTCTTGTGGCTCCTCTCTGAACCTTCTCCAATTTATCAGCATCCTTCAAAAATGTATCTAAATTACCAGACTATGACATGAATTGTCTCCGCTGCTTCAGCTGGCTTGAAAGCACTAACAGACCGTTCATTAGCAATGGTTTATCAGAGGTCATACAAGCAAGCTGGATAGATGCCCAAGTAGAGACCACCCAGCAAAACCATGATTACTCTGCTAGTTAGCTCTAAGCAGCTAGTGTTATTCATAACTCCAACAAGTGTCAAGCAGTGACAATTGCCAGTTATCATACAAAGTGGAGCTGGAATAAACCTGCCAAAGAATATTTTTTTCAGTACAACATGCAATTTATTATCATGTTCCAGCAATTACCAATGGGAGTTGTTGATCTCACTTTGCTGGAGAGATACAAAGGCTAGATGCAGTAACACGGCATTCGTTTTGAAGGGTAACTTGTGTTATAAGTGAAAGACACTGTAAAATGACAATGCTACAGCAAAAGGAGACAGAACGATACATTTAGTGAAATCCCCAGTCTATGCCTTTTCAAAGAAGAACACAAGCAGTTAGTCTAACATTTCTAAGGGTTGCTGAATCCTTTCAAACATGATAGCTTGCTTGTAGTTTACACTTTATCACATTAAGAAAAATGGTAATGAGGAGATCATGAAAACTTCTTTTAAAGGAACAATAGCTCAGTGGCTGAGTAAAAAAAGAGTGACAACTGTTTTCATGGAAATAGGCCTCCAGTGAAGAACTCTGCTGGCACTTTGTTCTCTTATAAGGGAGTGTTTCACGATTAAATCTGAGCCACAATGTGTATTTAAGGAATCTACAGAGGTCTCCTTTTCCAGGCAAACTGGCAACTTAGTTCTCTGGGGCCTAGTCTACGCTAGAGCAGGGAGGTCATCTTAAGGTACATCATCCAGCTATGCGCAAAATACGTAGCTAGATTCGACTTATCTTAAGCTGAGGCACCACGGTGTCTGCACTGTGGGAGGCTGAAAGGAGCACACGTTCCCACTGGCTTCCCTTACTCCTCATAGAATCAAGAGTACACTATGCTGGCAGGGTCTGCCCTCAGCGTTTGATTTGGGGGTGTGCACTAGACCCACTAAATCAAACGCTAGCAGATCAACCTCTGGAGGGTTGATCTTCTCTGTAGGCGATTAGGCACCTACGTCTACAGGTTAGAAAGCCCAAACACAGTTATTACTACACACGGATTCAGTTAAAACAAAACGCCTCGCCTCCTAGAACTTCTACCCTTTCCTCAAACTCAAAATCTTTTTTTTTTTGAGGTTCAGAACAGTTTTTTTACATCTCTCATCTCAAGAATGGGCGACAGAAGCAAAAACAATCGATTTAATATAAGGTGTCTGTTTTGCATTGTACACAGAGATGCACAGATTTCAAGGCCGGAAAGGACCACTGTTTGGCTTAGATGTAGCATTTTCATCACAACATTGAAAATGCTTTATGAAAAGAGACTGGTCTCATTAGAAAGGCTGCAAGTTTGTCATGGAGTTTATGGAAGTCATCGACTCTGTGACTTTCTGGGGCCTCCATGACTTCTACAGCAGCCAGCGTGACTCCAGCAGGTCCCAGGCCAGCTGCATTGTCCGCTGCTGAGGCAGTCTCAGTCTATGTCTATGCTGCAGCCTTTGGTCAGCAGAGACAATGCAAATGAAGTGCTCATTAGCATTTGTTGCGCTGTCATTTGCATATTCTCTGCAGATGCTTTTTGGGGAAGAGGTTTTTGCACCAAAAAAAGCAGTGTAGACAGGGCCATTTTTCATACCTCCTGTATACCTCCTTTTCTGAGGCATAAGGGATCTTGCGCAAAAGGGGTTTTTTTTTTGCACAAAACGAACCCGTCCACACTGCTTGTTTTTGCGCAAAAACCTCTTCTGCAAAGAGCATCGGCAGAGAACATGCAAATGACAGCATGACAAATGCTAATGAGCGCTTCGTTTGCATTGTCTCTGCTGACAAAAGGCTGCAGTGTAGACGTAGCCTCAGACAACTGTGCCCCCTCCCAGAGCAGCAAGGACAATCTCAGGATGCGCCTCCCGCCACAAATCCCAGGCCACACACTGCCACCCTTCTGCACCAGCGAGGACCCTGCCGGTGTGCCGCTGTTCCCTTTAGCCCCAGGAGAGCCCCTGGGCTGCTCCCTTGCCCCAGATCATTGAAGCTTTAGTAGGGGTGTATAATATATATCACGGAGAGGCTGTGCATTTTTGCTTACTGTTTGTAGCTTGTCCATTTTACTGAAAATACCCAAGACTAAATCTTAGCTTGAAACACTATCACCATTTTACAGATGGGAAAACAGAGGTAGGGAGAGAGGAAATGACTTGACCAAGGTCACTCAGCAGTCCAGAGGTGTGCCTGGGAATGGAACTTGTTTCTTTCCTCTATAGTGTTGGGAGAGTGATTATTTTTTGGTCTTCATGTAACAGTATGCAAAATGGGGAGTGACTGTCTAGGAAGGAGTACTGCAGAAAAGAATCTAGAGGTCATAGTGGATCACAAACTAAATATGAGTCAACAATATGACACTGTTGGGGGGAAAAAAAGCAAACATTCTGCCATGCATTACCAGGAGTGTTGTAAGCAAGACATGAAAAATCATTCTTTTGCTCTACTCTGTGCTGGTTTGGCCTTAGCTTGGGTACTGTGTCCAGTTTTGAGTACCACATTTCAAGAAAGATTGGACAAATTGGAGAAGGTCCAGAGGAGAGCAATAAAAATGGTTAAAGGTCTAGAAAGCACGTCCTATAAGGGAAGATTGAAGGAACTGGGTTTGTTTAGTCTGAAAAAGCGAAGACAAAGGTACGGCTAGACTACAAGTTTTTGTCAGAAAAAGGTATGCAAAATGTGCTCTGCATTTTCCGTACCCGTTTAGACTGGGCCAAATGTCAGAATAAAACCCTCTTTCAGAAGCCCCCTTCTTCCTCATAGAACGAGGAATACAAGGGCTTCTAAAAGAGCACATTTGCTGTTCCACAAAAAAAATCCCGCAGTCTAGCCATACCCTAAGAGGGGACATGATAAAAGCTTTCTAGTACCCAAAAGGGTGTTACAAAGAGGAGGGATAAAAATTATCCTCCTTAACCTTTGATGATAGGACAAGAAGCAATCAGCTTTAATTGTAGCATAGGAGATTTAGGTCGGACATTAAGAAAAAACTTCCTGTCAGAGTTTTTAAGCACTGGAACAAATTGCCTAGGAAGGTTGTGGAAACTCCCTCACTGGAGATTTTTAAGAGCAGGTTAGTTAGATAAGCATCTGTCAGGGATGATCTAGACGGTGCTTGATCCTGCCATGAGTGCAGGGGACTGGACTTCATGACCTCTCAAGATCCCTTTCAGTTCTAGTATTCAACGATTTTATGATTCTAATGTATTTATTCTTGGGTGTCTGCTTGTATGAAAGTTTTGGCCCAGGTCAAATTTTGACATGGGAGCTGTAAATGGCAGAAAATAGAGATTTCTTCTGACAATGCCATAACTACATTGGTGCTATCAGGCATAACTATAACATTGGAATCAGGCAAAATAAATAGTGCATGGCGAATGTTGAACAAATATATAAAACCGTAAGCAATTTCTATCTCTCATCACTGAACAATTGTCACCCAGTAGTTTAATACTCTAGAGTAAGAAAAACATCATTTTTCCACTACTACAGCTCCAACAGGTCCTCCAGCTTGCTCCTGCAAGCAGAGTTCTGGGAGGACTGCCTTCAAAACAAAAACAGACGTGAGTAATTCGTTGACCAATATATATTTAATGTTGTGATCAGGGAATTGCCAGCTATCCACAGAGAATTTATGTTACATGGCTGACACAACCAGTGTGGCAGGGCCTACTAGCTAATTAAACAATTGTGACAATTTTAATGTGACAGTCTGAAAAGTTCAAAAATGTCTCTCCATCCATAGAGCGTGCATTCTTCTCACATGCTTATTAAGAAACATGTCCTTTAATTAGAAATTAAAAGGGTTTTACATATTCAATAACCTTCCCCCTAATTATAAGCACAATTTAATATACATGGCTAAACTAGATTGAAAGTCTATAAGGGGGCTCAGAAGGTTAAACTCAGCACCAGGCTTTCTTCCAAGAAATGTGAGCGACTTTCCACAGAGATGGATAACCCGTAGCGTCTAGTGTAATTTTTAATGTCTGACCGAGCCTTGCATTTGCGCGGTTATACTAAAACAGCCGTAATACCTGACGCTAGTACAAACACCTACTAACTGAGGGTCTTAGTTCATTTGTAGTTTAAACCATCCCTACTGCGATTTATGCCCAATGCTTCTTGTTCTAACAACATAAGAATGACCACACTGGATCAGGCCAAAGGTCGATCTATTCCAGTATCTTGTTTTTTATCAGTGGCCAATGCCTGATGCATCAGAGAGAACAAGTCATCACCAAGTGATCCATCCTGTTGACCATTCCCAGCTTCTATCCTTAAACGTTAAGGACAACATTTTTTCTCTCTCCTTATAATAACCCAATTTTTTCAATCTTACATAATCGGTCATGTTTTCTAGACCTTTTAACATTTTTGTTCTTTGCATTTTTTCTAATTTGTCCATATCTTTCCTGAAATTTGGCGCCCAGATTAGACACAATACTTCATTTGAGGCCTAATCAACACAGAGGAGAGCGGGGGAATTACTTCTCATGTCTTGCTAACAACACTCTTACCAACATGTCCCGCAAGGATATTTGCTTTTTTTGCAACAGTGTTACAATGTGACTCATATTTAGCTTCTGACCACTATGGGTACGTCTAGACTATAGGCTTTTGTTGACAGAAGTTTTGTTGACAGATACTGTCAACAAAGCTTCTGTCAACAAAGAGTGTCTAGCCTACATCCAGTTCTGTCGACAAAGCAAGCCACTTTGTCGACATGACAGTGTAGACGCAAAGGACAGTATAGATGAAATGATGCCTTCTGTCGACAGAACTCTGTCGATAAAAGGCGTTATTCCTCGTAGAATGAGGTTTACAGACATCGACAAAACTGCTGAGAACTTTATGTTGACAGAACTTGGCCGCAGTGTAGACGCAGGTATAGTTTTGTCAACAAAAGTCCACTTTTGTCGACAAAACCCTGTAGTCTAGACACACCATATGATTCTCAGCTCCCTTTCTGCAATACTCCTTCCCAGGAAGTCATTTTCCATTTTATAAGGGTGCTGCTGATTGTTCTTTCCTACGTGGAGTACTCTGCATTTGTCCATATTGAATTTCATCCAATTTTCTCAGACGATTTCTCCAGTTTGTCCAGATCATTTAGAATTTTAATCCTATCCTCCAAACCATGTGCAATGTTTCCCAGTTTGTTTAACATCCATAAACTTTGTAAGAGTACTCTATACCATTTTCTGGATCAGTGTTTCCCAAATGGTGTTTTGCAGATCCTTGGGATTCCACAAAGTGAAAATAAAGGTTCAACGAGAAAATTCCATTACAATAACATTTTATGATTTCAAATTTTTTTTGTACACATTAAATGTGATTTTTGTTTTTAAATATGTACAATTAAACTAAATGTTGATCTCATGACCTTGTTTAGCATTTGTTTAACATTATCCTTACTTATTTGTGGCCTACTTTTTTTTGCTCCTGTTATTAGGGGTTACGCACAATTCCTTTGAGTTTAAAAGGGTGCCGTGGCCAAATAAAAGTGGGAAACACTGATCTGGATCATTGATGAAGATACTGAACAGAAATGGACACAGGACAGATCCCTGCAGGACCCTACTCATCATGTCCTTCTAGCTTGACAGTGAAGCCCTGATGCCAACTCCCTAGCACCAGTTTTCCAAATAGTTGTGCACCCATCTTATAGTAACTCCATCAAAGCTGCATTTCCCTTGTTTGTTTATGAGGACGTCATGCAAGACAGAATCAAAAGACTTACTAAAGTCAAGATATATCATATCTACCACTTCCCCTCTATCCACAAAGCTTGTTACCTTGTAAAAGAAAACAGTTAGGTTGGTTTGATATGATTTGTTCGTGACTGTGCTGATGGTTATCACTTTATTATCTTCTAAGGGTCTGCAAACAGATTGCTTAATTTTTTGCTCCATTATTTTTTTGGTACCGAAGTTAAAGTGACTGGTTGGTAATTCCCTGGATTGTCCTTATTAGAGATGTAAGCTACTAGCATATGCTTATTGGATAGTCGACTCAACTAGTCGCTTCCACCTCCCCCCACTGCCTCTATCAGAGAGAGGCAGCAAGGGGGGAGCAGGAGCCAGTGCTGGGGGGAGCCGGCTTAAAAGCCGGTTCCCCCCAACACTGTCTCCATGGGGAGCGTGGGGACAGGGCGCAGTGGGGAACTGGTGGTGCTTTCTCCTTTGAAATGTAGCAAGAGCAGGACTCTAGCTACATTTCAAAACCAGAAGGACATGCGAGGTGCACGGGGCCAGTGGGAGACTCAAGCGGTCTCCTGCGGGCCCTGCGCTCCCTGCTTTTGAAATATACAAGAGCCCCTCCCAGGGTTCTTGTACATTTCAAAAGCAAAGCGCGCATGGGGAGCACAGGCCAGCGGGGGATTGCTTCAGTTTCCCGTTGGTTCTGTGCTTCTTTCTCTGAAATGTAGCAAGAGCCGGTTGGGCTCGTTCTACACTTCAAAGACGGAAGCGCCCTTATCGACTAATCAAATAGTCGATGCAAATTGCACTGACTATTCAATGAGTTGATTCATCTCATTTTAACATCCTTAGTCCTTATTTCCTTTTTTATAGCTTGACAATATATTTACCCTTTCACAGTTCTCTGGAATCTCACCCATCTTCCATGACTTTTCAAAGATAATTGCTAATACCTCAGATGCCTCAGTTAGTTTGAGTATTCTAGGATGTATTTCCTCAGGCCCTAGTGACTTGAAGACATCTAACTTGTCTAAGTACTTTTCAACTTGTTCTTCCCCTATTTTACTCTCCTTACTCTTTGACAATTTGAGTTTTCTGTTTCCTCTGCCTACCTAGGGCCTGTTTCTGAGTATCTTACACATTCTACAGGATCCCAGAAATCAGCTGTCGTGGGGCCAGTCTTGCTCCGAATAGGAAATTCCAACACATGTTGTAGGACACAACTTGGTTTTATTTGCTACTGGAAGCACCCAGGTCCATTCTTAGGGATCCATTGAGGTATTTATTGTAGCAGCTGGAAAGAAGGTCTGGAGGAAGTCTTGGCAAAGCGGTAGGGAGTCTGGGTGTAAGAAGAAGATGAATCCATACTACCCATATGATACCGTCCTCCATGGAGTAAGGATCATGCTCCAACTGCATGGTAGTCAGTTCCGGGATGCATGCTTCCTGGCTTTTCCACTGGGGGTGTGCAACTTGTGAGGAGCTATGTCTGTAAGGCACAGCTGGAGGTAAGCTTTTTGAAGAGGCATTCAATAACATACCACCCCATACCACACCTACTCCTCCCTTGATCACTGCTTGTCTGTTTAGCCCCAACTCCACCTATAAGTACTAAGTAAGAGAAGGAGCAGAACACTTGCAATCTCTTTGAACCAACTACACAGGGGCCAAGTTATCCGTCAATGGACCAACCCAGTGGTTCTCAACCGTGGGCCATATGGCTCCCCAGGAGACACACCCTACCACTAGGGGGCCACATGGAAAAAACGGAACATGAGGTAAATTATGTACCTTTTTTCCCAACTAACAGCAGCTATGAGGGGGGCCACAGAGGTAAACGAGGCTCAGAAGGGGGCCATGAGCAAAAAAAGGTTGAGAAACACTGGACCAACCAACTCCTCTGGCCTGACTGATTTCTGATGGGGTTTCCCATCAGCTGTACACGATAGGTCTTAGCTCATTGCTTTAAACCTGCAGTCCCTGCTGTACAGGCTGATAAAATGCAGCCCTCCCCTTCTATAAGATAAAGATCTGACAGAAAATGCTATTGAGTCTGTCATTTCAGGCCACAACTGTTTGTAGAACAAATATTCATTCACAAACCCTAATGGTTCCATTAGAATGTTTTCAATGTTGTATTTCTGTGCCCAAGGCACAGAATTTGTTATGTAAACTACACATTATTAATCTACGTAAATGAAAGGTAACATTGCCAGCAGTTTAAATACTCATGTCCGTATTTACCGTGTTTCATTATGACAGGCTCAGATGAAATACAGAAAGGATTCATCAGTGAGCAGACTTTTAACTGTGTGTGTTTCAAAACATGATTTTATGTATAGATTGATTTATCTTAGTAGTACACATAAGTGGAGCATGCTAGCCTCGAGTGGTTTCTATGCTTGATAGAAGCCTGGTCCATAGGTCACACCTCATTATCGCTTTGCAGGCCCACCAACGGGGGAGACAAAGGGGGTAACTTTCCCGGGTCCCTGCAATTTAAAAGGGCCTGGGGCCCCTGGCCCGTCTAAGCTCTCTTAATGGCTCTCTACGGGGTGCGGGAGGAGACTCGGCATGGTGAGCTCCAAGTGGCACTGAAGGCAGGTTGCCTCTAGTCCTGCCCCTTCTGCCTGAGGTCCCGCTTCTTCTGGAAGCATGGAGTTGGATTCCTTCTCACCTTGCCCATGGGACCAACTATTCTGTTGTCCCCCCCACCTCACTTTGCAATCTGTTATTTCAGGACTGCGAGGAAGAGGACTTGGTACAGCTTTGGTGAAGGGCCATAATACCATAAGTCAATGGTCCCCAACCTTTTGGGGCTGCCGCGTGCCCGGGGGCAGCACCGTGCATGCGCCGCACGCCCAGGGTGGGGGCCGTGCATGCGCCATGCTCCTGGGGCCCAGGGCGCAAGATGGCTCAGGCTGGCCCTGGTCACTAGGCGGGCGCACATAAATGCCCCAGCGGGCACCATGGTGCCTGCAGGCACTGCATTGGGGACCACTGCATAAGTCATCACCATGGCAACATCCCTTTGAGTAGACTGAGCACCACCCACATCGTCCTCTTTCTGATTCTCCTCTCTTTCACTGAAGTCACGGTTGAATTCCGTGGAGCTATCCCTTACAGATATTGACATAACCAAGGGGAAAGTCAGGCCCCTTGGGCCTGCAAATCTGGGCAGCAATCTCGTGAGAGAAAGTGGTGAAGTTTTATGATAGTTCGTGTTGCCAATTAACTGTAAGAAGCCCCATCAACTGCCCCTCTACAAGCATTTTTTTTCTTTTTTTGCATCTAGTTCTCTCTGGAACTCAAAATTCAGAGACATTTGAAAGTATCAAATCAAAGTGTTCAAACTTTTTCAAGTGCCACACCTAGTAGGGTTGCCAGATGGTGTCAACAAAAATACCGGACACACTTGACATTACATCACAATCTACATTACATCTTATTTAGAAAATACCAGACATTTATATTTTCTCAATATGTTTCCCAAACAGAAAACTCAAATACTGGATTGTCCGGTTCAAAACCGGATACCTGGCAACCCTAACACCTAGGCACAGTTTGACTTCAGTTAGAGATCTGGGCAATGTTTGAGGTTTGTTCTATTTCACCCAAGCCAATTTTCCCATTGTTAATGGTAATCATTCACCTCCAACCTGGATTCCTTTTGAGCAGGTTTCCATTTTTCTTACAGTCTTTGCCGTGACACTGAGTGTATTTTATGGGAACAAGGATGTACATCATGTGAGACATTAAAATCTATGTTAACTCACTCCCAAGGTGATTATAAAAAGAAAAAAAGCATACAAAGTGGCTCCTCTTGTATAACGGAGATGGGGAAGAGCATGGGAAATGGGACCAAATTAGTATATTTTCATTCATTTGACAGATGAGAATCACCTTGTTCCCTTCAGATGCATTAACACATTGCCAAACGCTAGTCAACGTTGGGTTCATTGTGATGGTGCCAATTTACTTTATAGTAATTTTAGCAGCAATATTAAATCTGGCAAGGACAGTGGAATTAAATAACGTGACTGAAATTGGCCACAGTACAATTTGGCAGTGCAAAATGTGTGTTAAAAGTGTATCTTCCAGGAGATAAGAATACACAATGGAATATTGTGTTGGAAACAGGTTACAAGTAACTTTCTTCTTTATATCTGCTTGTAATCTTTCCATTGTTCCAGCATAGATAGGCCAGAACCAATTTGTATAAATATGAGTCTCTGCATTTCAAAGTGCATTGCCAACAAATTTGCTTAATGTTATTACAAATTCAAAATAAGATGTTGGGAGGCCTGAAACTGACGTCCCTTCCACTTGTCTATTCTGCTGGAATATTGATCTTTCAGTACCTTAACCTTTGGGTACAGGACCGGTCCTAACCAACTGGCGGCCCCAGGCGACCGCCGGGGAAAATTTGTTGAGGAGAAAAAAACAAAACTGGTTGCAACTCCTTTAATTGCCGCGTGTCCCAAACGGGCTTGTGTTGGACTCTGTCGGTGGCCCCTTGAAAATGAGACTGGCTCTGCTTGGGTATTCATTCACAACTGCGCCAAGTACAGTAGGTACAAAATACCACCATTCCTATCTGGAACCATTTTATACCAACCACACACAGCAGACTTAAATGATGATATCCCTTGCATAGGGGTATCCTCTACTAGCCCAAATTTAGTACACCCGGCCTTCCACATAGGGTGAATGAGGATCATTACTACTGTAAAGGGATATGACTGGGATTCTGCAATGCTCCAGTGACTCTCAGTAGCCAAAATGACCCAGAATAGTCCAAAACTAGTTGACACTAGCTAATTATCTAGCTAAGAGAAGCTAGATAATTTCATGGAGGTTAGGTCCATAAAAGGCTATTAGCCAGGGGATAGAAATGGTGTCCCTGGCCTCTGTTTGTCAGAGGCTAGAGAAGGATGGCAGAAGAAAAATTGCTTGATCATTGTCTTCGGTCCACCCTCTCTGGGGCACCTGGTGCTGGCCACTGTCGGCAGACAGGCTATTGGGCTAGATGGACCTTTGGTCTGACCCAGTACAGCCATTCTTATGTTCTTATGACACTTACTTGCGGCTCTGTTCTAGCTCCAATTTAAGCCCATTGCTTCTTGTCCTATCCTCAGAGGCCAATTGTCCAAGGAGGACAATTTTTCTCCCTCCACCATGTAACACCCTTTTAGGTACTTGAAAACTGGTATCATGTCCCCTCTCGGTCTTCTTTTTTCTAAAGTAAACAAGCCCAATTCTTTCAACCCTGAAGACTGGGCCTCCATGGCACTAGTTTCAGTGGCTACACAAAATATAAAACACGAGAAAAACAATCCCAGCTATTGACTTCACTGGCATTATTCCTACTGATGGGAACAAGGTCAGCTACAAAACTATGGTATGAACAAATCACACAACACTCTTATCTTTCCAGAGTGCTGGCTACGTAATAGACCCCCGAGGTTGAATTCTGTACTTAGCTGAAGACTGAGGGCTAAATTTTGTTCTCACACCAGAATAATTCAGGAGTAAATCAGCATAGTTCAGTAACAGCAAAAGGAAGCACAGCTAGTCCCAATTTACACACAGTTGTAAACGAGAGAAGAATTCCATGATCAGTGGAACTTCTCTTTGACTTCTCTGGCTGGGAGAGCCAAACCTGGCCCTGCATCTACTGAATAAACACCACTTTAAAGCTGGCAATGTGATGTTTTGGGGATTTCAGAGAAATGAATTATCTGTATTTTATTTTACATTTATGTTAATTACTTTGGCCCATAAAATTGTTATGTTCCGAGCAAGATCTAAAGGACGGGGGCAGAGGAAATAGTTGCATCACACTGAAGCCTTCCCTCCAGCCATGGTACAGAGGCCATGGCTACACCTTTCCACGTGAGTTACCTTTTCAATCTATTTTTTTAAAAATTTTGATAGAAATAATAAATCACGTTATGCAGGAGAAAGAAGGTGCTTGACACAAAACATATAGTGCCAGGGTATTTTTATGGCACACCTAAGACATATAGGGATCCGTTTATTTACTCAGCTATTTAAAAGTGGCAACTCTTACTCATTCTCTGGACAGCCAAATGCTGGGTTGCTAAGTTACTGTTATTTGACATCATCTCCTCCCCAACGCGTTCCCACATTTGACAGGTTCACATGATTTACTGGGCTAGTCAGCTCATTATTCACTTGTCCAGTGACGTCTGTAGAATTGTTTTAAATTCACATCATGTCCCTCTCAGCAAATCCCCAGATTTCACATGAAAATATTTAAACTGCATGTCAGCTACTAAGTGCCTTTGTAACCACGCTGGACAGCGTGCCCGTATTTTTCAAATTATAATTATTATAATTTGGGTTAGCATCATTCTTCAGCATTGGTTTGTGTTTTAGAAGAAAAACAATTACTGAGGGGCAAATAATGGGCTATATCTGTTGCAGGCTAATTTTGCTCTGTGAACAGCTCACCTCCACGATGGATAATACATATTAAATCCATTAGTGCTTTCAAATGGCATGAGAAAGGTAATACTACACATAATTTACCCAGTCAAGGGCATTTTCACCTGCTGATCAATTTACATATTCTCCAATGTCATTAGATATGAGCTAGTCATGAGAAGAATAGAAGACAGTATAAATTATAGACTTTGCTCATTTAACTCCAGTCATTTTTATACTAATTACAATCTAAATTATATTTAGGATTTGTTTTGCTTCTAGACTAGAAAGCTTTTAATTAATATCACCGCTGCCTGTATAATATCAGAAATCTGTCTAGTTACCTGACACTACACAACAATGAAATAGACACCTTCTAGAATTCTTCTGCCCTCCTAGCCAGTGGTAGCTCTTTGGTTTTAAATGATTATCTCACTGTAAAAAGAGCAATTTAGCAACACAGAAATGATTGTTCTACTGGGCCAGATCTTTAGTCCAGTGGAGCTATCTCAATTTGCACCAGTTGAAGGTCTCGCTCTAACTCTCAATCGGTAATTACATTCAGCCTTCCTCACATTCCTCATGGAGTTTCAACGGGATGAAGGATCCTTCCTTTCCTTTTCTAAAATTCTAGGTACTCTTTAGTGCCATGACCATTTTCATTCCAGAGGTGACTGCATTTTGTTGGTTGGTAGGGTAATCCTTGCAGGAAGAGCAGACTTACATGGGAATTAATGCAGTCAGCACATTTTTTTTTCACGGCAGACCTAAGGCTTTCTAAGGGAATTCCTGCTATGTTCTGCAGAAAGTTCTGGGCAGTGGGATATCACTGTTAGTTTGCATTCAGTGGGATAAATTTTGCCCTCTGCCCAGCACCTCAATGAAATGCACAGGGACTGAAAATGAATCTGAGGGCAATATTTGGCTCCTTATACACATATATCACTAGACAATGGCTAGTCCCAGACAGATGTGCATGAGATGGCTAAAATCTTAGTCACTGTGTTCTAGCCATCAAGCACTGGTGGTCTCTAGTGGCATCAGATACACTAAAGTTAACAGGAAGAGGCATTGAAGTCAAAAGTGTTACTTCAGTTTTTCACATGTACATATGAAAGCAGATGCTGGGCTCTTGGTACTGATTCCAAAAATGTATTGGGCACAACCCTGATTATCAAACTGATGGAAATTAATGCTCAGCAAAACTGAGTCTCCTCTCCTTTACAATGATGTACATCAGGAATAACTCCATTAATTTAAAAAAACAACAAATGGTCTGGAAGCACTTTATAAACTAACAAAACATGTAGATGGAATCATGAGCTACTCCCTGAAGCTTCCATTAATTTAGAACATAAACTCTTTGGATAGGGACTGCCTTTTTGTAATGTGTCTGCACAAGGACTCTTGGCCCCTCTGTATTACTGCAATGCAAACAACACGTAAGAAAAACATTAGAGCATACTGGTATAAGAAGCAGAAGCATCGGACTCGGAACCTTGGTTTAAAGCATCTGAGCTTTTTCTCTACTTTGTAACACATGTTCCTACTGAATTCTCTTTTTATGCCTACCAATTCACAGGCTAATTAAAAACTATATTATTAGTCACATTTCAATAAAGAAAAATATTTTCTTGGGGTTTGTTTATTCATCTTATTTGCTCTTCCTCAGAGATCACATTATCTTTAAATAGTTAAAACATATTTTGGAACAGAAGGAGGCCTATCTAACACCATCTATCCATCTCCACCTATCCGTCTAGCACTGGTAACCTGTAATCAGTGCAAATGTCCCGTATTACTTTTAGTTTGGCTTTAGTTTAAAGTCAATAGTTTTTAAAAAAACAAACAAACAAAACTTCTCATCTATGAGGGTTAGAAAAGCAAAATCAACAGGAGATTGGTCTATCATTAACCTTTAGTTATGGTATCGTGAGCAGTTCTTCAGGCTCTTACACAAGATGACATAAGTGGCTAAGTGTTTCAGAAAATGTGAAACACTGAAATTTGGTCTCAGAAGACTCAGGGATCTGAGGGTATGTCTAGACTGCAACCCTCTGTCAGCAGAGGGATGCAGATTAGGCACGTCGACATTGCAAATGAGGCAGGGATTTAAATATCCCGTGCCTAATTTGCATAAAAATGTCCACCGTGTTTTGCCGACTCAGCACTTTGTCAGCAAAAAGCAGCAGTCTAGAGGAGGATCTGTTGAGAAAGAAAGCCTTTTTCGACAGATCCCTTATGTTTCCTGCATGGAGGTTTACAGGATCTATCGAAAAAGGCTTTCTTTCTCGACAGATCCCCCTCTAAACTGCCACTTTTTGCCGACAAAGTGCTGAGTCAGCAAAATGCAGTGGCCATTTTTATGCAAATTAGGCACGGGATATTTAAATCCTGCCTCATTTGCAATATCAACCTGCCTAATCTGCATCCCTCTGCCAACAGAGGGATGCAGTCTAGACATACCCCAAATGGATACAGAACTTTTTCCCTCACTTAACTGGTAAGTTCTGACTGTAAATTCAGACAAACTCCTTTTTTATTTGTCAGAATCTATGAAGAATTCTAAAACTCTAAGTTTATAAAAACACTAATCAAGATCAGCCTGAAAAACAATCTATAATCAGAGGGCATAAATCTCATCTTACGTCTCTGCTACATACAAACCTTTGTGACAAACAAAATGCAAGAGTTATTACTTTCCGTGGGGTTAAAATTCAGTTAAATTGCTTAGGCCACATCTACACTAGACCTGCAAGGTTGGGTTAAGGTACGTAACTCCAGCTACATAAAATACATAGCTGGAGTCATCTTATCTTAAGCTGAGTTTGGTGCCATTATCACAGAGGGGATTCATAAGTGCAAACATGCCTGTCAGCTTCCCTTACTCGTTGCAAGGAGTTCTGGTGCTGACTGGAGTCACCCTCAGCATTTGATTTAGCGAGTCTTAACTAGACCTGCTAAATCGAACGCCAGAAGATCGATCTTTAGTGTGGCAAATGAAGACGTGGCCTTAGTCTCCTTGCTTTTCCTAACTATCCCAAGGAGTGAAATGCACTCAAGGGGGATTGACATAACAAGCTGGATCCAGGCATATTACCAGCTGGCTCTGAGAAAGTTCCCCACATTGCTTTGCAAGTGCACCTCAGAAATACACTAGTCCTGGTTCTCTCTTGAGCAGAGATTGCCAAAGTGTTTGACAAGCAGCCTTACTAGTAAACTTTTTGGTTATGCTGAAATAACTCTGAATTCACACTGATGTATCTGTACAGAATATAGCCAGCTTTAGTCAGCCCTATTAGTCTATGGCTAGATTCTGTCATTTTGTTCACACTATGGCTTGTCTTCATTACATGGTGGATCAACATTATGAGCTCTGTATAGCTTACTGAACAAATATGAGACACCAGAACTATAATTAGAAGATGATATAGGTGAGAGAGGATTAAACTCACCCGCAATATTTCTTCCACGCAGCTGGAGTCATTAGGAAGGCTAACCTAGGTTTAAAAAAAAAAGTCAGTCAGTAACAGAATGCAAAGTTTATTGGTTAAAAGCAATTAGGAAGTAAACAGATCTAATAAACCACAGCTAACAAAGAAATGCCCCATTATTTGAAAGCCATTTCATCCAATGATCATTACCAACGGAATTTTCCAATTTAAATCAATCTGAATCAGTTGAAAGATACATCGCTACAGTTCCTTAAGGTATTTTCTTAAGTGTGTTGCTACAAACAGTAATTTGGAACGAGCTTAGTACCTGGATTTCCCCACAGTTAAATACCGTGACTAAAATTGCTGGAATCTTTTATAAAAGTTGATGATATAATTGTTACTCCAATACACAGAGTTCGTGAGAACATTGGATAGATTTTAATGGCAGATGCTGATTCTTCTCTAAGGCTACATCTATACTGCAGACTCCTTTTGGAAGAAACTTTTCCAGAAGAAATCTTCCAGAAAAAGAGAGCATCCACACTGCAAAAGCACATCAAAAAAGCAATCTGCTTTTTCGAAAGAGAGCATCCACACTGAATGGACGCTATCTTGCATTTCAGCTGTGATTACTATCGATAGAGTGGCCACCAGGGAACCTGTGCATTTTCCTTTTTCCTCTTCTTTTGAAAGAACTCCCTCTTCCCAATCCACATACGCCTTTTTCCAAAAGAGCTCTTTCAGAAAAAGGCTTCTTCCTCATAGAAAGAGGATTACCAATGTTGGAAAACCCCCTCTGTTGTTTAGATTTTCTTTTGGAGGAACACGATTACAGTGTGGATGTAGCTGAAAAATGGTCATTTTTCAAAAAAACCCTCTGTAGTGTAGATATACCCTTACTTTGTGGGCCTATTACAGGTTTCATGTCGTCTAAAGACTGTAAAGCACACATGAATTCATCTGGAGAGTTTTGAGACATCTTCCATATCTCTTAACATATGCATTACATCTACACATGTACACACAAAGACAGGCAGATGTTCATAAAATCTTGCAGGTAAGCAGTCTAGTTTTTTAAATCTCACTGATGCTCTTTGTTAATTACCCATTCTAAATGTAGGAAAGAGCACAAATACCCTAAATACTATAAATAAATATATAAGGAATAACTGTCAGGATTTTAAGAGCGCTTGCTGTGTGTGTAAATACACTGTGTAGCAGTTAAGGTGTATGCATCTACAACAGTTTTTATTCTGGCTATCTTGCATGGGTACACTAGACTCAGGGGAGTATGTGTAACCATCACCAGGTGAATTGAACCTGGGGAGCTTAGTGTAGGAACCTCTACAGCTTGAGCTATAAAGGCAGCTGGCTCTCAGGTTAGGCTGTAGAGCTCCCTTGTTCTTATCTCTCGCTGTAAGTGGTCTAAATGCCACTGCATGGGACAATGAACCATACCCACTAGGTGTGTGGGTTACATATGCACAATGAAGCCACTCTGAGTGCACACTGCAGCCACAATTTGGGGGATATTGTCAAAGGTGCCCTTGAAGCCTTTGAAAAAAATACACCTTGCCTTTGGTTACTAGTGCTTGGTAGGCGAAGCTAGCCCATAGCCACACCTCTTTTCCTCAGTCCCCACCCACATCAGCACAGGCTGCCGCGCATTGGCTAGGACAGCCACTAACTGCGTATTCCTCCCAATTCTCAAATCTCGATGCAAGCAGGCTGTTCAACTTAACAGAATTATAGAACCGAGAAACGAGACCAACCTATCACATCTTCTGCAGGACTCTTTTCCTGCAAACGCTTTGACTACTTTGGCCAATCTAGTTCTAAAAGTCTTAGGCTAGGGCACTTCCACACTTCCTTTGAAAGACTATTCCATGCTTTATCGATCTCACTGTCAGGATATTTTCCCTGACAAATAGGCTGTATTTTCCCACATTTCATTTTATGCCCTCGTTTCTACATATAACCCCCTCCCTCACTTTAATTATTCCAATCACCCCATGATATTTACATCATTCTTATTCCTCTTGTATACTGTGCATTTAATTCGTATCATCTTTTCTAATAGCCCATTCTCTCCACCCTCGCTCTTCATTTTGTTTCTCTTTTCTGAACTTCCTACGATGTATCAAGTATCTCAGTAATGAAGTGCCCAGAAGTGAATATGACAAATGTGGCTCTTCGTTACACTGTTTAAAACAGGAGTAATTCTACTGACTTTATCCATCCCACCAGCCCTTATGTTGGATCTACCTGTGGGAACATTTGGGTTAAGATAAATATCCCTTTTCCCCTACATTCTACCTAACTAAAGTCTAGCTAACAAGCTCTGGGGTAAAACCTTGACTTCACTGAAGCCAATGGAAGTTTTGCCATTGATTTCAGTGGCCTGGATTTCCATGCCAGGTGTCTTTGAAAGCATCACCTGCACATTTTATAACTTCTGTTTCACCAATCTCTGCCCTAATTGCCTCCTAACCCACTTTTTTCATTCCTTCATCCTTCTTCCTCTTGATAGCTTCTAACTTCTTTTCTCACCTGCACTTTTGCCTTTTTTCCTATACCATGTACTGCTTCCCAACTAACAAAACCCAAATGCACCTCCCCGGTTATATGTTCCAGATTGAGTGACCACCCATGACTAAACTTTGTATTCCAGTGTGCAGAAATTTTCCATTTGCATCCCTGGAACGATTAGTTTTTTGGGGCAATGCAGTTCTTATTTACTTGACATAGTTCTCCTAACACACCACCCTATATAAGATTAAGAAATAAAAATATAAATACACAATTATGCACAGCACTATATACGTTTAAGAAATAATAATATCAACACACAATTTTACTTTAGTGAAACCTATTTTATATTCCGTAATCACAACCTGCTTCTGCTGACAACACTCACTAATAGCTGTAAATGATCATGCATCAGTTTTGTTAATGGCAAAGGAGATTTCTTTTAATGTCTTGACAGAACTTTTGTTCCCTTTGGCATTGCTTTGCTTAGAATCCTGTGTATTAAGGTAGCACATGATGCCAAAGTGCTGTGATTGTCATACAGGGAGACCAAAGCAGGAGCAGGCACAAAGTGGAAAACATTTAGATTGATGCAAAACATTAAAAGAGTAATTATTACAACAGGGATATCATAGAGAAAATCAATGTAAGTCTTTCAGTACATTATTATTAATGGCTTTTTAATAGAATGAGACCATTTTTTTTTCTAATTTCACAGTGCTGTTCCACATTCTCAGGCTATGTCTACACCAGCGGTTCTCAAACAGTGGAGCCGGACTAGGGATGTTAGATAGGATGTAACTGCATCAAAATTTAGCGGTTACACAACTATTCAATAGTGCCCGGGTGCAGCAGCCAGTGCACTCTGTCCCCGCTCCTTGGAAGCCGCTTTCTACCCTGCGCTGCTGCCTCTGTATCAGAGGCAGCAGCATAGGGTGGCAAGCAGGAGCTGGTCCGCGAGGGGAGTTGGTTTTAAGGCAGCAGGGTGGGGTGGTAGCTCTCCATGGACAGAGGATGCTCTGCGGCAGCAGTCCCTGTCCATGGGGCTGGCAGGGACTGCTGTCGCGCAGCAGCCTCTGTCTGTGGGGAGCTAGAACCCCCAAGGACAGGGGCTGCTGCCAGTGATCAGCCTCTGTCTGTGGCAGGCTCAGGCTCACCGTGGACAGAAGCTGCTTCATGGCAGCCCACCATGCGCTGCTACCTCTGATAGAGACAGCAGTTGGTGGGGGTGGGTCTGGCAATAGACTGGCTAAGGACCAGCGATGAAGCCTGAGGCCCACCACCTAGGACTCAGCATTTGGTTTCAGCCCTGAGTGGCAGGACTCAGGTTATAGGTCCCCTACCCAAGGATGTAGCCGTTGGATTTGGCCCCTCTGTTTGGATGGTCAGGCAGGCTCAGACTTTATTCCCCCTCCTCGGGTCACGTAGAAATTTTTGTTGTCAGAAAAGAGTTGTGGTGCCATGAAGTTTGAGACCCCCTGATCTACGCCGCTACGTAAGTTGGTATCATTTATGTCACTCAGGGGCATGAATAAGCCACTCTCTCAGCAACATAAGTTACACTGACCAAAGCAACAACATGGACAGAGTTATACTGGGAGAAGAGCTTCTCCCGCCGCTCGTTGCGGGGTGGACTAACTAAATTGATGAGAGAGCTCTCTCCTGCCAACTTAAAGTAGCAAAGGCTGCATCCTGTCGCTGTAAGCTCTCTAGGGTAGCCATAGCTTAAGTAACTCAAAAAGCACACCTCTCAGATACTTAGGCCAATGCTACACTTAGGATGAAAGTTGACTTAAGATATGCAATTCCAGCGATGAGAATTGTGTAACTAGAGTCGACGTACCTTAAGAAGAAAGCAGCTTCCCCACAGTGGGAGATCGATGGTAGAAACTCTCCCATTGACTTCCCTTAATCCTTGCAACCCCATGGAGTGCTCGGGTTGACAAGGGTCAATTTAGCAGGTTCTTACTAGACCCACTAAATCCCTCAAGATTGATCTCCAGAGCATTGCTCTCCGGGTAGGTATAGGCAAGCTCTTAGTCTATTCTGAAAAAAGCCCTTTCAAAGTGTGAATCAGAAATTGCAGATTAATTGCCCCAAAACATTTGCAATCAGCTTACAAATCCAAGTGGCATTGCATAGCATGTTACAAGATCCATGCAGATATTCATCAGGACAGAGAGAAATATAGGTAATGGATATTTGTAGTCTACAGGACTATTAGTGCTGTGGGAAATTATTATTAACATTTATAATACATAAATATTTTATTGACACTAGACATATGAAAATGTCCCATATGAAATTCTACCATTCTCCTAATATATAGAAAAATCACGTGGTTTGAGTGCTACAAGACGATATTTTTAAAGCTATCATCAGCAGTCACATATAAGCAGAAACACTCGGACGTTAGATTTATACATACTTTTTTGAACCTGTCTACCTTTGTGAGCAATACAATCTAACTTAACAGGAAGGATCGATTCTAGGAATTACGTTTTGTCAAAACCAAGTGCTTGCTGCTCGCATCATGAACTCTTTTCTCTTTCTGCAGAGTATTCATGAACTTCTGATTAAAGAACAGTTAATATTACATAAGCTGCAGAGATAAGTCCTGAGGTAATGTGACTTCAATCATACCAAAAAGATTTCACAAATTACATGGCATACTGAATACCTCTTCCAATTTCATTTCAATCCACTGAAACTCCTTTGCATCAAAAGATTTTGTGTTTACTGTAAAACATTGCTTCTAGGCGGAAAAAAGAGGTCACACAATCAGAATATTCCACCTTAAAAACCAGTCTCACAAATGAAAGAGCACATGACGTGGAACCTAAGCGTTTAATATATAACGTGATTGGCAACATGTTAAATTCTGGGAAGGAGGTAAGAAGAACACTAGAAGGTAGGGAAAATAGTTTTAATAGTATGCAAATCAAATGACCATGGCTGACCTGTTATAATATCTGATGAGTAATGTTGATATAACCTTCCATTTATTCATTCGGTAATTCCTTGGCCACACTCTAGTCTTGAACAATGTATAACTCGCAAGAGTTTGGATTTTGATTATGCTACATAGCAAAATTATATAATGTGCCTTTTGGTGTTTGACAATATGAAAGTTTCAAAGGAGAAGACACTTTTTTGAAATACCACATTGTAAAAGAGTGGAATAAGAAAGGAGTGGGGAGAAGAACTCGGCTAAGAACTAAAAACTTCCAAAAAGCTTGTGGGAAGTAGTGCATATTATTCTAGTCCTGAAAACTCACATTCAAGTTTTGTAGTCAGTATCAAACGATGGACGATCCACTTGGTAGGACTAAAGGATTGTATTTTAATTAGGACAAAGTGTTCTTGCACAATTCCCCTGATTTTACTGTTGCACAGTTGGCATTCAACAAATAATGTACCTTTCCTATCTCTGTCATATTGGAAACATAAATGTTTCATGTTAAATGCAAATAAGAGCCCATTCTTCAGTTGCTTTTGAGCATCATGAAATACACATATCAACGGATCCACTTCCTGTGTAATATCCTTTATCTCAGAACCCACTGTGGACTCAGAGAGATTAAGCTAATGCTCCTGTTTACCTCTGTGGATATGCATTGATTTTTCACTTACTTGCATGAAAAATCCTTTACACGCACCTTGATCAATCATTTTGATTGTGCACTACAGGGTGATAAGACAAAAACTCTTCTAAAGCCAAGAATGGCAATGACAGGACCCGACTTGACTAATTCTATGGTTGCCTTCAGTTCCTTCAATGTCACCTGTAGTGAATATCGTGTGGGAAGTGGATTAGTCTGTACTAACAATTGCAACTTTGCCAGGTATGGTGGAAAGAAGAGGCTTTGCTCGGGTAAAATTTACAATCCAACCCTTAGTATGCATTCAGCTAAACCCTTCTAGGTTGCTAGTGTGATGGATTTGTTAACAAACAGCTTTCAACCAAAACACCTGTCTGGAAGTGTGGCATGAAGATTACTTAACAAAGGTAGGCAGCAGAAGTGGGGGGTACTACTGAAGAAGACAGATGTCACATCCTCCCATCATTGCTGCATTTTTTGTTGCTCATCTCTGTGCTGGATCAGATTTTGCTATATCTGGACTAAACTGTGTGAACCAGAAATGGTATGTCAGTGGCACGAAGGTTATTTCCCCCTTATATTTATACCCAAAGGCAGTTTTGCCCATTTCTGCAACGGTATTTGCACTGCCAGCTCCCAGTTAGTTTTCCATGTACGGTCATCCTTAAGCCTTTTTCACACTCTTACTTTTCTAGATGGCAGTCTATCCCGCAGGCAGTCTCCGTGCTATTTATTGCCTCTCCTGAGGTGGATTGCTCTGTATTCATGTGTAGTGAATTTCATGGCATTCCATCCCACTGGTCCAATGTCCCCTGGTCACCTTCTAATTTAGTCCTCCTGTCTGTTTCTGACTTCACTAACATTTTATCCCAAAAGGAACATTCAGATCAAAGATGCCTGCAATAAACATCAAGCTAATTTCACTAGCTGGGAGTTTCCTGGGTATTCCTTACTACCTTGAGTGCCAACTGATTAAAACAGGTGCAGCAAATGAACAAGAAGTGCTTAGCTTGGTGTTATTTCCTTCATGAAGTCATCACCAACATATTTCAGGACTGTGTGCGTTTGGGGTACTCAGGAACCCGAATGGAATCAAAACAGCAGTATTCAAATAAATCCAATTTGAGCTGACTTGTCTGGTATTCAGACATGTTATGTCACAGGGCTATTTATTCCTCAGAGAGTCATTTATGGGTCTGAATTAACATACATCTGCCACCTTCTCAAAACACCTCCAACATGCAGGAACTAAAATACAATGAGAAGACTAGATTGCACAAACATCTCCCTGCGGCATTCAAAAGTCCGTGAAAAAAACCAAACATGTAAATACAATATAAAAAAGCAAATAATAAAATTCATGCCTGCAGCACAAATAGAACAGCATCCCCCATACACACCGTTTACATAAATGTTGCACCATGGAGATGTTATGTCAATCTCCAAAGTTACTAAAGAATCTGAACAAGTTGCAATTACTGAACTAAATTCTAACATCAGTTCACTGATACAACCACATCTACAGCCCATTTCATGGGAGAAGAATCCAGTCCTATTTCATGCGTAAAATAAGTTAACTATGAAAACAATTCTGGGACCTGATCAGAAGCCTGTTTAAGTTAATAGAATGATTCCTGCTGAACTCAATGGGATCTTGGGGGAAAAAAAACCCTAGTTCAGGTGTCAAAGCTGTTAACTTCAGGTAACTTCAATTTTCTACACAAAGCTAATGATCCTAATATGCTCATCTCCAATAATTTCCTCTATCTGCTGAATAAAATGACAAGGTCAGTGCATACATATAAAAGAATAGTCCAAAGTTCTGAAAGAATTATATGTCATTTATGGATACTGACTGAAATAGTTTGGAAGTTCAGCAGTACAATAATACCAATCAACATATCATCGCACTGCCCAGCCTTAATCAAGTAGGCATTTGTAACACTTGCAGTAGTTTTACTTGTGACCAAAACTTTCTGTTTATTTCAATCCAAACTGTTTTTTTAAGGCCCCACCGATATTGGAAAAGAGCAAACTATTACAAACTACAATCTCTTCAGAAAGATAAGCACTCGAGTTGGCTTGTATCCAACTAATAAAAGAAAGTTCTAAGATTAGATCTAAGAAGAACTAATAAAAGAAAGTTCTTCACTCAGCGCACAGTCAACGTGTGGAACTCCTTGCCAGAGGAGGCTGTGAAGGCTAGAACTATAACAGAGTTTAAAAAGGAGCTACATAAATTCATGGAGGTTAGGTCCATAAAAGGCTATTAGCCACAGGGTAAGGAATGGTGCCCCTGGCCTCTGTTTGTCAGAGGCTGGAGAGGGATGGCAGGAAACAAATTGCTTGATCATTGTCTTTGGTCCACACCCTCTGGGTCACCTGGCACTGGCCACTGTCAGCAGACAGGATACGGGGCTAGATGGACCTTTGGTCTGACCCAGTATGGCCATTCTTATGTTTTTATCCAGTTTGACTGGACCGCCCAGACAAAAAGGGACTCTGTTGGCTCCAGTCAGTATGGATGACTGGGCTGTTAAAAGTCCAGTCGGCTGCACAGAAGAACTAAGGCAGGGTCTCTATCCAGCTCTGTGTGGCTGCTGGAAGTGGATGGCATAGCCTTGTGGTCCCTAGGGGGTGCTTCTGGGAACCACATGAGGCTAGTGCCACCTGGAGCCTGTACCCCAAACCTCACCCCAATATACAGCCCTGAGCCCCTCCCAAGCCCAGACCCCCTCCTGCACTCCAAACCCTTCAGCTCCAGCCCGGAACCCCCTCCTGAACCCAAAATCCCTCAGCCCCACCAAAGAACTCGCACCTCCAAATGGAGCATTCACTTCCTGCCACACCCCAACCCATTCCCCTGTCCTGATCTCCCTCCTGCACCCCAACCTCTCATCCCCACCCCTATCTCTGGCTCACACCCCAAGCCAGAGACTTCACTCCTTCCTGCCCCCCAAACCCGATGCTCTAGCCCAGTGAAAATGAGCAAGTGAATAAGGGGCTATATCTACGCTACAGAATTTTTTCGGAAAAACAACTGTTTTTCCGAAAAAACTTCACTTATGTCCACACTGCAATTGTGTTCTTTCGAAAGAAAATAGAACAGTGGATTTTTTTCCGACATCGGTAAACCTCTTTCTACAAGGAAGAAGCCTTTAAAAGGTTAAGAATCAGTGGTTGTGTGTCCGCGTTAACAAAATGAACTTGCAGATTTTGTTTGGTTAACTCTGTTTAAAAAAAACCAAGCTAAACAAACAAACAAAAATCCCCAAAAAACAACAAAGAAAACGACCGAAAACTTGCTGAATGAAAAAGAAAGTAAGTTGCTCCTATACAAAACATGAAAACAGGGAGAGTAGGCTCATGTCTACACTCTGGGGCAGATCAACAATGCCGCAATGGATCTTTTGGAGTTCGATTTAACAGGTCTAGTTAAACCCACTAACTCAAACTCATAGGGCTCCCCCATCAGGGATGATATTCCTGCTCCTGTGAAGAGTAAGCAAAGCCAATGAAGGCAACGGCTCCTGTTAGATTTCTGTTGTAAGGATGGAAGGGAAACTCGAATCAAGGTATGTCGACTCCAGCTAAGTAATTAACATAGCTGGAGTTGTGTATCTTGATTTGACCTTCTCCTTAAGTGTAGACCCGGCCTAGCGTTTGCAACTTAATGGGAAACTGATCTAAATTCAAGCAGCTCTCTAAAAAACCTGGTCTTAGCCTTGTTAAATATGAAAAAAACTTCTGATGATCTGAACTGCCACTGGATGACACTTATCAAACCTACACAGTAGCCCTTTTTTGACAGTCTATAACAAAGACATCTGAAATGGAATAGGATCTTTTTACTACCTCCCTTTTAGTTATGTTTGAAATTAAAATGTGTTGTTCTATTAATGCCAAGGGACACTGCTAAAGGTATTCCATGCAGAAGTCATATACTTTTCTTGAGCTTCAGAAATCTCTTGGATCTAGTCTATGTGCATACTTCTGGTATTTCTGCTTTAACTGCTCACTAAAATAAAAGGATAGCTAAGAATAACTCACTTCCATTAGATTTATAAATCACATTAATTAATTCTACATCTCCAGTGATGTAAAGACCACACTCTAATGCAAGATCTAATTAAAGAAAAGAAAAGGGGGGAAAAACCCAAACACTGAAATTGAAACACAGAAGTAACTGTTTAGCCTCAAATTAATGAGGCGCTATACTAAGCAAGAATGTCCATAAATCCCTAATGAGGATTTTAAACACATTAAAACTTCCTAATACAAAGTGTTTGCCTTCCTTTTATCCAATAACAAATAAGCCAATAATTTTCTGCCTCTAAATGACACTATTAACTGTCATGGCATGTTTTATTTGATAAACCCTCCATTCAAATACAGTAAAACCAATTAATTTGCCTGCTGTGAAATGTGTTTCTTGATAGCTTTTATGTGATTTTTATTCTCAAAGAAATGTAAATAGGAGGTCAAGGTAGGTGCCTGATTTTGCTTAAAAAGATACCACAATAGCTATAGATTGGCTAGTCAGTTTGCATTTCAAATGAATTGAAAGATAACCTCCATTTTCAGGTCATCAATCACATAATGGCCTCCTGATAAGTAAACAGTTACAGATTAATAGTTTTATTACTAGGAAAACAGTCACATATTTGAGATGCGATCCTTACAAAATTACCGCTTTATTCCCTTGCAACTATTGGTTTGCAGCCACACTGCTTAGCCTCTCTGACTAGCTATCTCCCTATCTCCTCAGCCCAAGTCATTCAAAAAATGCACCCTAGATCTTTGTACTAAAGAAGCTGGTCTTTAACACTGGAGTATGATTCCACGGCTTTTATCTGGAAACACGACAATGTGTTAGCTTTTTGTGGCTGTTGTCATTGTCCGAAAAATCAATAGAACAAATAAAAGATATTTCTGGGATTTTTAAGGTTCCCATGGGACTTAATAGATGCAATTAGGGTACAAAGGCAACACCATGTTCCATCTGCCCCACAATTAAGGCGTATGCGAATCTCTCAGCTCTCCCAAGGCCGTGTCACTTAGGAAGATCAGTCTGCGAAAGGCACACACTTGACACCGTGCACTTCATAAAAGTGCTTTGCTGCTTTCAGTCTTTGCCCACGACGTGACTTGTATTGTGTTGTAAATAGAAGGCAAAATAGAGGATAATGCACGGCACACTGTGGTTTATGAGGCCTAACAGAATGCCAATTACCTTTACAACATGTGCACAGTTCCATCAGCCAGTGTCTTGCATTGTGGTTACACAGAGCAGTGGTTCCCAACCGCTGGGCCACCGACTGGTACGGGGCCGCGAACCGCTGGCTGGTGTGCTGCAGCAGGCTGCAGCGCAGCGGATGTCACACAAGGACCCAGCAGCCGTGGGCAGGGGCTCTTGGTGTTGGGGTCTGACAGGGGCTGCAGCAGCGCAGATGTCAGTGGCTCAGGACGGGCAGCAGAAAGTGACTGGCAGCCATTGCTTACGGTGGCTCTGGGGCCAGGGTCCGGGCTGGATCCCTGAGCTCTGGCAGGGCTGCTGTGGGGCCCTGGAGCCTGGGCAGCAGCCGGGAGGGGGAATCTCCAGCAGGGCCAATCTCGCTACAACCCAGGAGCCTCTTCCAGGGCAGTGCGCCCCTGGCCAGCCCCTGCTCGGGCAGCACTTGGGGAGCAGATAAGAGACATCCCTCTCTTGTCCCCTCTCCCCCTGGGAGCGGGGCCCCTGGTGCCCTGGGGCTACAGGAGGAGGGTCTGGCCCCAGGCTACTTCCAGCGGAGCTGGCTGCGATCCCTGCCCAGGGCCCAGGGGAGCTGTGGGACGAGGGAGCCAGCCCTTGGGGGTGGGACTGGAGGGGGCTGAAGAGGGGCCCGGGCTGATGGGAGTGGTGAGTGGGAACAGGGATGTGTGAGGCAGGAGGAGGAGGATACAGGAGATGCTTAAGGGAGGTTGGGGGGGATTCAGGGAAGACTCATGGGGCAGATGGGGGCAGGGTGCAATGGAGGGAAACTCTGAAGGGAGGTAAAGGGAGGATACGGGGAGGGGAGGCTGGGGGGAGACTATGGGAGTAAGAGCAGCCTGGCTGGGGAAGAGAGAGACACAGAACAGGGGTTGTACTGAAGGAGACAAGGGAGATAAATGGCAGCTCCCACACCCCATGGGGCAGGAGTGGGGGAGGGCAGAGGTGACTGGTGGTAGCATTTGGGGGCACCAGCTTCTAGGCCCCTGCAAAATTTCAGTTGCTATATAGCATGCCCCACATGCCTGTGCAGGTGCCCCTCCCTCTGCTGGCACCAGTCACCCCTGGGGGAGGGGCAGCCAGTGGGGAATTCTTTCTGTGAATTTTTTTTTAGTGTTGCAGATATCTGCAAACTGATACAATGTGACGTGTATTGTGTGCATACTGATGCCATGTAAAATAACACGTGACCTCTTAACATTAATTACCATAATGAGTATGCAAATATGCAAATGAAATGTTACCAGTCCACCAAAAGTTTGTGAATGGTTTTGTTAGTCCATGGTATGAAAAAGGCTGGGAAACGCTCACATAGAGAGGACACTTTATTTATTATAAACAAGAAAGAAAGAAAGAAAGAAAGAAAGAAAGAAAGAAAGAAAGAAAGAAAGAAAGAAAGAAAGAAAGAAAGAAAGAAAGAAAGAAAGAAAGAAAGAAAGAATCATACCAATACTGAATTTTAACCCCATAGCCCACTGCGGTGTCTACACTGCGGTGTTCTTCCAGAAAAAGGTACACAAATTGCAAATTGCAATTTGTGTACCTTTTTCCACTTCTTTTGTCAGAAGAAGCTTTTCTGACATTTGGCCCATCTACACGGGGCCAAATGTCAGAAAAACTCCTTTCTCTGGCACATTCCTTCTTCCTTGTGAAACGAGGTTTACAGGGATGCTGAAAAAGAAATTTCAGAAGAGCAGACGCATTTCTTGGACACGGCAGAGTTCTGGTATCCCGGAAAAACTCTGCAGTGTCGACATAGCCTTATTCAAATGACTGCTATAGATTATAAACCAGAACACGGGGTAATTCACGTATTGTAGCTGATTTTCAAACCTGTGCTCTCCTGCATGTGCACATTTCTTATTGCAGTAAGCAAATGTAATCTGCAAACTATCGCTGAAGATATCTGCCAAGTCTTCTTGGCACAAGCAAGGTGTGTTCATGGAAAGCAGGACGATGACAAATCAAAGATAGTGAAAATGCTTTGCAATTCTGTTCGCAGCAAGCTTAACAATCTGTGTTCCATATCGGACCAGATTGTTCTTTGAGCTGCAATCACCATCCGTGGAAGAAGTTTCTGCTGGAATAATCTGCCCCTTTGCTGCTTGGTTGGAATTTTTATACATACTTTCAAAGGAGTAAGCAAATCAACAAAATCTGTCTGCTCTTTAAACAAATTCCTAACTAACAGCTAAAATATTCATTTGACGCGTTTTTGACAAGTGTCTTAAAGTAATCATCTCCCTGATCAACAGAAGTAACAACGGCATGCTCGTCTCAAACCCTCAGCTTATTAACATGCAGGCATACACCACTTAAAAATATTTCTGTGAAAATGCAGTTTAACAGACAGCCAAGTACCCCACTTATTCTCTGGTGGACTTTAGAACCTTTTTTTCCATCATACCTGGGTAAAGCAGGTGTAACTCCATTGAAATCAATGGAGATAGGAGAGTATGAAACAGGTGGTAAGCTCAATCGGTCTCACATAGGGATGCGAAAGGTTAACCAGTTAATGGGTGATGCTTACCAGTTCCAGGTAACAGTTAACTGGTGAGAGCTGGAGCAGTTCCCCATCTGGAGGGCTGCTCCAGTCTCATGTTGGGACATTCACCTGTCTGTGGGGAGCCCAGACTTCCTGGGGGAAAGGGAACTCCAGCCCAGCCTCAGCAGGGGCTGGAGTGTGCTCCCCGCCATCCCACTCATGCCCCTTTTAATCAGTTAATCTGTTAAACACAATGTTTAACTGGTCACCCAATTAAACGGGATTTTACATCCCTAGAATCAGACTCAGTATGTTGTTTACACAGACCTAGTTCTAAAGGTATCTGCACCATGCAACCTATATTTTGCACATCTTTTTAAAGGGAGCTTCCTCGTGAAAGTCTGGACTGAGCTTCAAAGTGGCAGTATGCAGCCATCTGGAATTAACTGGGTGGATAAGCTCTAAATGAAAACATATTTAGAAATGATTGTTTTAAAAAGATCTGTGATGATCGCTCACAAGAACAACTTTTACATCTATCTCCTAATCAAGATTTTGGATGGGGCTAAAAACCACCTGACATCATTTCACTGGCGACCTTTTCAACTGTCAAATGCAGACAGATTTTTATCCTACAAGATTCAGGCCAAAGCCTCAAAGGTGCAGTGCCAGAGCATTAATCCATTTCACTAGACAGTCATTGAAATTATAATTCAAAGTTCAACTTACTTTAGCATTTTCTGCTGAAATACTTTTGGCAGCCCAGGGCAGAAAGTCGAAATCTGGTTTCCAATGGAGACCATTTCCAGTGGTTTCTAAATGTTGGCAGCGAAAATTCCTTATTGTCAAAGAGATCAGCAGATGCCGGCTTCCATTAATTTACTTTCTGTGACTGCTGCTCACTTTAGGAAGCCTTTCTTTACCTAAGGATGTTGACCTACTGCTGGACCCCATCAGAAACAGACAAGAAGAGACACTGATATATTAGGGGACTGGGGACACTTCAGGGAAATTTCCTACAGCAGCACTGGCAGATTCCACTACTTCCATTTATTCTGACTTATGCCATAAGCAGAAAAACAAGATTTGTAGAGAAGACACATAGCTGGAATCTGTAAAAGCTCCAAACTCAAGATAAATAAACCTATCCATATATATTACACTATCAAGAGCAATTCAGGAGTCTAGAGAATCAGTCAAAAGCCTTTCCTCTTCACAAGCAGCTTGTCATAAAAGCAAGGGAGACTTCTGGATCTGAAATAACATCACTATTTAAACTAGCCAATTGGCAGTGACTTCTTTGTTATAACGCATCTGGGTGGCCCAGAGGTCTTTGGGGAAGAAGTCTCCAATAAATCACAATGCATCATTAATGCTCATCTCCATCTATCTAAGCAAACACCTATGTGTACTTGTAAAATATGTTTCATTGAACCTGAAGTGTTTTCTTTCTTCATTTTATAGGTGGCACAGGCAACGAATGCATGACATTTTGTCCTCATTTTACAAGGGCTCTTTTTTAAAGGGCATCTCCTATTATACAATGACATGCTAGTCTGTCAACATTTTGAAAACTACAAATCTAACCGCTCTATAAATTATACTCCATCCCTATCCGTTCAAAGTTTCTTTAATCCTTAATGCAAAGACATTAGTCCCTTAATGCAAAATAATGAGACTAACACTGTGATGTAGGGTTTTGCACACTGGTGGATATCCACTTTATATCCGTGGGTATCCACGCCCGTGGATCTGAATGCAAGTACCTGCAGCTCATTTTTACAGATATGGATGTGGACGTGGATACAAATTTTGTATCTAGAACCCTGCAAATGTATGGATATGTGCTTTATATCTGCAGGTAGCCACATCTGTGGAAGTCAGTGTGGATATCCATGGCTCATTTTTGCAGCTGCAGATGTGGATACAAATTTTGTAGCCACGCAAGGCTCTATGTGCAAGCAATGGAAAGAAAATGGAAAACAATGATAATAAGAAGTGAATATTCATCATGATGTATATGTGGAGCGGGGGTGGGGAGAGGACTGAGTCATGGGATTCCGACTAATGTTAATTGGAGTTGAAAAGTTAGTTCACCAGGAAAAGCACTGAAGGTTTACCACAAAGACAGCATTATCTGGATAGGTACTGTTCCACTGAGAAGAAGGGATCTCATATCTCTGTTCTCAGGGGCAGATTGTTAATTAAGGAGAAAAGTGGCAGGTCATGCTGGACCGCACACCTCGCCTTAAAGAAATACATATTAGAAAAATGTGCACGCACTGAAAAAAATTGCAACATTCCAAAGGAACATCGGGCAGTTACTACAGGTTGAACCTCTCTAGTCCAGCACCCTTAGGATCAGACCTGTGCCAAACCAGAGAATTTGCCGAACCGCAGGAGGTTAATATTGTCTAGCAGCATCACCAACACTTCCGCTGATTACAGGGCTCTTAGAAGACATTTAGGGGTTAATTAGAGCTAAAGATCAGCACAGAACACTGAGCGCCAGAACTAGTAACTGTAAACAAACTTTATGGGACTGTGGGAAAGTTGGCCACACCCATGATAAGTGGACATCCAGTTAACTAAAATCATGCCGGACCACGGACATTGTTGGACCAAAGAGTGCCGGATTAGAGAGGTTCTATCTGTAGTCATCTTCCTGCACCCTCAGAAAGCATTTTCTTGGTACTTCCTGTTTCTGATCCTAGTACCTTGATGCTGCATAATCAGCCTGCTGTTATTCATATTTATGTGTGTGCACGTGCACGCATGTACACCTCTCCTGTTCCTTTATTCCTTTAAAAAAAAAACAGAAAAAGATCTGACTGCCCTGGAAGAGCCAGTGATCTAGAGCCAATGATCCAAAGTCTGTTGCTAACTTTATTTCCTATATGCAGCATGAACCTTAAACTGTAGCTCTTCATGCATCTCGCCTGCTGAAGCAGCACATGCATCATAGAATCCTAGGGCTGGGAGAGACCTCAGGAGTCACCGAGTCCAACCCCCTGCCCAAAGCAGGACCAACCCCAACTAAATCATCCCAGCCAGGGCTTTGTCAAGCTGGGACTTAACTTCTAGGAATGGCGATTCTACCACCTCCCTAGGGAACCCATTTCAGTGCTTCACCCCCTCCTAGTGAAATAGTCTTTGGATTCAGGGTTCCAGGAAGTGCCCCTCTATAAGCAATTTACCATGTTCTAGTTGACCCACATGTACTGTCTTCCATCCAAAGTGCAACTCCCTCTCTCAGCATTGAGATCAAGGGCATAATAAGTCCTTTAATAGGCAGGATGAAAAGGGGCACAACGTTCATTTTAACCCCTCCTTTTTTGCATTTAAGAAATGTATCATGTACATTTTTAAAAACTAATTTATTGAAATATTACAGAATAAATATGGAACAAGAGAAAATGGGAGGAAATTTTGGACCTATAAGATGGCTTTGTCATAGAATTGTTATGTGACCTCAAGGAAATCACTTGAACTTACTTCAGAGGGGTAGCCGAGTTCGTCTGTAACAGAAAAAACTTAAAAAACTACAAATAGTTTAGTAGCACTTTAAAGACTAAGTAACTATCCTCAGATGTTGTTAGTCTTTAAAGTGCTACTAGACTATTTGTTGGTTTTTAAGTTTTTACTTGAACTTACTGTTACCCAGTTAAATGAGATTTTACATCCCTAGAATCACACTCAGTATGTTGAGACTGGGATTTTTCAGTTTAGAAAAGAGGAGATTAAGGGGGGATATGATAGAGGTCTATAAAATCATGACTGGTATGGAAAAAGTGAAAAAGGAAAAGTTATTTACTTGTTCCCATAACATAAGAATTAGGGGTCATCACATGAAATTAATAGGTAGCAGGTTTAAAAGAAACAAAAATAAGTATTTCTTTGTGAAGCACACAGTCAACCTGTGGAACTCCTTGCCAGAGGATGTTATGAAGGCCAGGACTTTAACAGGGTTCAAAAAAAGCTAGATAAATTCATGAAGGATAAGTCCATTGATGGCTATTAGCCAGGATGGGTGTGACTGGTGTCCCTAGCCTCTGTTTGTCAGAAGTTGGGAATGGGCGACAGGGTCGGGATCACTTAATGATTCCCTATTCTGTTCATTTCCTCTGGGGGCACCTGGCATTGGCCAATGTCGGAAGGTGGATGAACCTTTGGTCTAACCCACTATGGCCATTCTTATGTTCTTACGAACTTCCCATGCCTTGGTTTCTCCACCTGTAAAATGGGGTGAATGACATTAATGGTGGCAATTGGGTTTGAGACTTACTACACTCAAGTGCTCTAAGACAGCGGTGCGCAATTCTGTCCTCCGGGGGAGGGGGGCACAGCGCCTTGATCCAGGCTGGCCGGTATTTTCTTTTCCTAGCTTGGCGCCTGTACATGTGGCAGGGGTCGGGGGAGTGGCAGGAGTGGAGCGGCAATTAAAGGGGCCGTGCTTTTTTTTTGTTCAACAAAAATTTTTCTGGACCCCTTTTTTTGGGTCCAAGGTTCGCAAATTCAAAAAGGTTGTGCACCCCTTCTCTAAGACCCTGTAGTGGGAAGTAATGCATAGGAATGACAAGCATCAGTGAGACAGCACACAAATGGAGATCCCTGATTGGCTGTAAATGTCAGTCCTCAGTAAATGGTCTGAACTGCCCCCCCCCCCGCCGTTATTTCCATTTTATAACTGAAATCAAGCATGACAGACTGATCATTTCAGGAGGAAAATGGCTGTTTGGGGATGAGTTCACAGCCTCATGCCCCACATCACACCTTGGAAATCTCCCAGCGATGTAGTGCTGCCATGCTTTTGTTCTTAAGCACAAAGAGCCTCCCAGCACCTGTCTGCTGGCTAAACTAACAAACCTGTGAGCTCTTTGTGCACGTGCCACTGTCATCCAGGGAGGTCTGTTTTTCAAGGCTCAGATTCTAGTGATATGTCCGCTAAACACAAAGCACGCAGCACAGTTTCATCTGTAGTTCACACCCCCAAGCAAAGCAAGGCGGGTCATGTAAGGTGTGCGTCTTGACTGCATGTCTGTGACAGGAATGGAGAAAGCACAAAATCCAAAAAGCCTGTCACAGGATCTACCTCCACATTTTGATTATAAGGCTGCAAACAGGAGGCATTCCCCTCCTAAGCAGTCCTGAGAGTAGGCTAATATAAGAACAGCAATACTGGCTCAGGCCAAAGGTCCATCTTCTCATATCACAACCTTCTGCCCAATCAGCACTGTCAGCCCCACCGTCCTGCAACTCACAGCCCAACTTGAGTTTCCATCATAAAATAGAACTAGAGGTAGGGACGTAAGCGACTAGTCGAGTAGTCGACTATCCACTCCACTAGTCACTTCTCCCCCTCCCCCATTGCTGCCTCTATCAGAGGAAACAAAGGAAGGAGCAGGAGCTAATGCTGGGCGGGGAGGAGCCAGCTTAAAAGCCCACTGCAGCTCTGTAATTTCCCCCTTTATTGACTAATCGAGTAGTCGATGGAAATTCCATCGACTACTCGATTAGTTGATTAAACGCAATATAACGTCCTTAACTGGAGGTGAGAAAACTCACCCTTAGATACTTCTTTTACTATTACTCATTGATAGTCCTGTCTGCAGCATGAGCACCAAAACTCAAGGGTGAGAGCTAGGGATTCCTGAATTCTAAGACTTGCTCTGATGCTTCAGATGCACCCACTCTGCCTTAGCCATGGGAAGTGAGACTCAATCTCTCCTTTGCAACTCACAAGCCTGTAAAAAATCCGGCCTCTAGTGTCCTCAGAGAGATGGATGGTGTCATTCCAATGCGAATAAATTAATGTTTGCAAATTACTATTCAATCCCATGAAATGAAATGAAGAGACCCTTAGAATGGAACAAACTGCCAAATTCTGATTGGCTGGTGAAAAATAAGGAGTTTTGTTTTAATTGGCTGAAAGGAAAAAGCTGTCATGTCCCGAAGGGCTGACAGGGAGAAACGGCTGGCATAATGATGCCTTCCCAGGTGATGAAGCTCCAAGACTTAATTCCATGTGTCACTGCAAGATAACACAGTCTCATATGCATATGATCTCATCAGCCCTTCAGCAGACAGGATTTTACTTGACATTTGGTAATATTAGTTTGGAGACATTCTTAATATGTTTGAAAAATACACAAACAAGAAAAAAGCAGCCCAATAAGCTAGAGACCACTTAAAGGAATAGCCAGTCACAGTAGTAATATTATTAAGTACAGTATAAGAATAGATAAATGACTGATAGGAATGCCAGGTTTTGGGAAGGTATTCGGCTTATGTCACTGATACATGCACATCCTTCTGGGTCTCTCGCAGGTGTGCCCACATCTGTACCCAGGCATGTGTTTGAAATAGCTATGCTCTTGTGTGTGTCTCGGTGTGTGTGAAGACAATACACAGATGGTGCGTGTCAGTGTGTGTGAAGACGTAGATAGTTAGTTAATCTTACCCCTACCAATGTGAGGACTAAGCCTACAGGAAGAAGAATGTCAGGATCGCTTTGGCCATTCTGGCTAACGAGTCCTCCTGAGCTCTGTCTGTGATCTCCAGCTTCCATACCTACTTCTGTCTAGAACATTGGTGGACCACATGCAGGATAAGCAGCTGGCGGGTCACCAGACAAGCCGTTTACCTCACATCAGCAGGTATGGCTGCCCACAGGTCCTATTCGCCATACTTTTCTGTCCCCAGCTAACGGGTGCTGTTGATGGTAAACAACCTCTCTGGTAGGCCACCTGCAGCTTACCTTGATGGGCCACATGCTTGAAAATTTCGGATGAATTTCAAGTCTTGTCCCTCCAGCAGCTCTGGCTTCTATAAAACCAGAATGACTGTTCTGTCTCTCATTCAAGAGTGTCTTGGCTACGCAAAAGGAGTGTGAGTCTCTGCTACGCTATAACTTCCCAACCCCTTGGCTTCTGTAAATGGGTAAGGTGAAAGGGACATCTCTGCTATTTACTCACCCTCGTCTTTCTCTCTGCGTGGGCTGTCTCTGTTAGTCTAGCACAGGCCTGGGCAAAATACAGCCCTCGGGCCGGATCCAGCCCACCAAGCCACTGGATCTGGCCCATGCACACAGTGTGGAGCCCCAGGCTGGCTCTCCTGCTTGCCCTGCACGCCACTCAGAAAAACGACTGTGGGGTCATTTCTCTTTAAAAACTGTGAGCCTGGAGGAGAAGGGGAGAGAGCTTCAGGCATAACTCCCACCTCCAGCACAATCCCATTGGCTGGCTTTTAACCAGAAAGTGGCAAATGGGAGCTGCTTGTTTGAATAACAGGCAGCACACGAAGCACCATGCCCCCTCCCCTCCAGCTCAGTTATTCACACAAGCACATGGTCGTGCAGCCTGTGCAGGCATGGGGGCAGGCTGGCTGAGAAACCTTTTAAGCTCTGCAGGCATTTAACTCTGCGGGCAAGCAGTCTGGCTGGGCTGCTGGCTGTTAAATCTCCTGTCCAGAGCCTGCCTCTGGCACCTCAGCCACACTCTTCCCCAACCCTCTGTCCCCCTCCCCCAAATACCCAAACCCTTTGCCCCCTGCCTGCACCCATATCCCCTCCCAGATCTGGCACCCCAATCCTTTGGTCCATATCACAATCCCCTCCTACCCTAGGTCACAACCCAAACTCCTGCACCCCAGTCTCCTGCCCTAAATCATACTCCAGAACCCTGCATCCCAGTCCCCTGTCTTAGGTCACAACTTCCTTCTTCACCCAAACTCCCTCCCAGACCCCACTCTCCCTCCTGCTCCCCAATCCCTTACCCCAAACTCCCTTCTGCACCCAACCTCCATCCCAAACCCTGCACCTCCTCCATTAATATCATGGAAGAATGCGGCCCTTGACCACTTTCCAATATCTTGGAGTGCTCCCCTCCATCAAGAATTATTGCCCACCCCTGATCTACTGCCATCCCGTCCCAAGATTCTGATGTTTAAGTTCTCCCCAGGGAGTAGCTGAATGCATGCCTGTCCTGTTGCTCAGAGCTTTCTCAAGAGCATCAGAGTGAAACTGACCTGATTCTTGTCAGTTTCATGACTGCCCACAGGGTTCTCAACAGGGTAGTGAAAATTGACAAGACTGGTTAATTGTCATTCTGCTATAGCTCGGGGCATCTGCAAGCACAGAGGCTTGGAGTGAAGCATTTGCAGGCAGGAAGAGAGCTGTGCATCACACTGGGTTCACGTGCAGAAGTTTTTCATCACAACTGTAAAGGCTCAGGTAGTGGTCTCCGTTAGGTTATGGCATTCTGACAGTGTGAAGGGACTTACTGGAGGTAAAAGAGAGCACTGCTATAGAGGGAGTGATCCTGGACAGCGTAAGGCCTAGCCCTCGTCCCACTGTAGCATGCGGAGTGTGGCTGGATGCACAGCACAAGAGCAGTTCTTTGCTGTCCCTGGCTCAAACTTGCCCTGGGGGCTGAGAAGGCTTCTACCCAGCCCTGCAACATGGGGAGCACAAAGCTGACTTGAAGCCTGTCATGTCCCTACCCCATAAGCAGGACCGAAGCAACTGACAACTGGGCCTTAAAAACCTGCATATTTAGTGGCTTCTGCATTGCTTGATGGCACTCATGCAGGAAAGCTTCCTTTTCCCTCCAGGCAAGTAGAATTGTCAAGCCCTAGGTAGACAGATATGTCTCTGTGTATATTGATATATAATGTCACACACACACACACACACACACACACACACACACACACACACACACACACACACACACACTCATTTTGTAGACTTATGCTCCTCACCCACCCAAATGGATAATAAATTATTCCCAAAAATGACATTACGCCAAGAAAATAATTAGACTGCACATAAAGGCACAAAGTATAAAATAGGATGTAAATCAGTATTTAAAAAAACAAGTAAAAGTGAAGCTATTTACTCCTTGAGGATCTACACTGCTCTAACATTACAGCAATAGCCTCCAGGAGCGAATGTGCTGCAGGAAGTAACTGAGAGCAGTTCAGTAGATGAAACAAAGAGGACCTAATTACCATGCGAAGCACAACATCCTTCAGATGTGATGAGAAACGTGACTGCATGAAAAACTGGTCCTGGGGAAATTTCAAAATATGACCACCCAAGCATAAAAGAAGAGAGTGGTGAAAACCAGGAAAACTGAAATACAAAGCTAGAGCTTTTCTATACATAGAATGCTAGTTTAAAGATACACACAGAGATTTTTAATATGTATATATACACGAAAGATAGAGAGAACTCTTTGTGGGTTGAAAGGTATATATTTTTCAACATACACTGGTCTGTATTAATAATATTTTGCAGAAATTCCTGACACTTTTTTCCCCATCCAGCTTCTTAAAGAACAAACAAACAAACCATTAACTGATCACCCTGGAAATTCAGAGCTAATTCTTCCATCTTTATCTTGCTTGGTCATTTAATATTAATCCCTGCCTACAATTCTACAGTTTGAATGTAAATATTGAATGCGTGACAGGATACATTTTTGGCTTTGTTTTTTGTTTTTAAAGATAAGGAACACTCTACATCAGGGGTGAGCAATAATTTTTGAAGGGGAGGGACCACTTCAAAAATTTTCCAAGTGGTCATCGGTTGAAAGGGGCAGGATCTTTAAATAGAAACAAGTGAGTAGACTCACATCTCCCCGGTGAGTCCCAGGCAATGCGGTGGAGCCGGGAGCTGCAAACCCTTTCAGTTGCTTCTACTTAAAGGGATCATGCCTTAGCAGCGGCTGGGAAGGCGCGAGCCCTTTAATAAGATGCAGTTGAAAGGGCTCGTGCATCCCCAGCTCCCGGGCAACGCATTAGGGGGCAGGGCCAAGAACTGCCGCACAGCCAGATAAAAGAGCTAGGCGGGCCAGATCCGGCCTACTGACAGGCTCTTCTCTGGGCCTGCTTTACATAGACACTGACATTTTCATGGGGTGACAGGTTGGGGAAGACACTGAGTTTTGAGTCGCCTTTGTAAGTGCAGGAGGCAAGAAATCTGTGGGTTATGCTCCCACAGGTATTCAGTCCAGAGGAGGCCCATCAATACAGGTGAACTAGGTGGTCACCTAGGGCGCCAAGATAAACAGCCATTGAGGGCTTTGGAGGTGGGGGCGCCGATCGCGTGCCGATTGCGCATTTCGCCTAGGGCGCCAGTTGCCAGCAGCTTGTCTAGGGCCGCTCCTCATTCAGTCTATGATGGGGATAAAGCCCTGGTAACCCTGCCATTCTCCTCCAAAACAGGGCTAGGTTTCACCATGGGTGAGAGGCCCTAACAGCCCCTTCCACACTACTAGTAAAGGCTTCCCAGGAGATGTGTTGATCCCGCTGCAACTAGCCTCATCCACTTCATCCGACAAAGACTGCATGATGCTCACACCCTGGTCTGCTGTGACAGATGGATTTACCCCCACCAGGCCAGCAGATTGTGTTCCATCCGGGAAGTGAATCAGGACCATAGTCAGCACGTTGTACACACACAAAAGATGCGCTGAGGTGCTACATTCAGAGAAACAAGTGTCATGCTGTTTTGTAAATCTGATTGACCAATGCAACGTATTGGCCCCTGCCAAACAATGAAGGTGCCAATGGTTCTTTGTCAGTGTAGAATCTGGTGTTAGTACTCTTCCTCTCTAATTGCTTCTTATCTGCTTAACTATCCAGTCTTTAGGTGCTTATAGACTATCCGTTTTGTCTGTTAGGGTACGTCTACACTTGCTCCCTAGTTCGAGCTAGGGATGCAAATTTAGGCGACTGAAATTGCTAATGAAGCGGGGATTTAAATATCCCTTGCTTCATTAGCATGATCTCGCCGGCATGTTACTCTGCTCAACAGCTGATTTGAACCAGGAAGTGCGCGCCGGGACGCGTTAGTTCGAACCAAACCCCTTGGTTCGAACTAATGTTACTCCTCATTTTTTGAGGAGCAACGTTAATTCGAACCAAGAGGTTTGGTTCGAACTAGCGCATCCCGGCGCGCACTTCCTAGTTAGAATCAGCTCTTGAGCAGAGTAACGCACCGGCAAGATCATGATAATGATATTTAAGTCCCCGCTTCATTAGCGATTTCAGTTGCCTACATTTGCATCCCTAGCTCGAACTTTAGGGAGCAAGTGTAGACGTACCCTTACATATTGCTCGGCTTTCCCTTTGATATTTATATACCCACTGCCTCTTCCTCCCCCCTCTTCCTTATTTTTGGTTCTGGACTTCCAACACTCTGGTCATCTGAAGAAGTGGGCCATGCCCACGAAAGCTCACGATACCATCGACATGTTTTGTTAGTCTTGAAAGTGCTATCAGACTATTTGTTGTTTTTTAAGTTTATCCTGTACAGAATAACTCTGCTACCCCTCTGAACCCTTTTTTCTAGTGAGCCTGACCAAACTAAGGGTACGTCTACACTACATGCCTCTGTCGGCAGAGGCATGTAGATTTGTTTATTCAGCAAAGGTAAATGAAGCCGCGATTTAAATGATCGCAGCTTCATTTACATTTACATGGCTGCCGCGCTGAACCGACAAACAGCTGATCAGCTGTTTGTCGGCTCGCCGCTAGTCTGGACGTTCCCCCTGTCGACATCAAAGCCCTTTGTCGGCAGCCCCGGTAAACCTCATTCCACGAGGAATAACGGGGCTGCCGACAAAGGGCTTTGATGTCGACAGGGGGAACGTCCAGACTAGCGGCGAGTCGACAAACAGCTGATCAGCTGTTTGTCGGTTCAGCGCGGCAGCCATGTAAATGTAAATGAAGCCGCGATCATTTAAATCGCGGCTTCATTTGCCTTTGCCTACAACCCTAATCTACATGCCTCTGCCGACAGAGGCATGTAGTGTAGACACAGCCTAAATGTAAATGTATAAATGTATTCCCCATGCTGGGGGAAGGAGGGGAGAAAGCTAACGATATATCTTTACAGGGTTCTGTTGTAGGCTTAAACTGGGCAAGAACTGAGAAATGGAGTTTGCAAATTTCTCTGAGCAGATCAATACTGCTCTCCAGCTCAAGATTCCCTTTATGGCTGACAGTCCCTCACTGCAGCGATGAGAGATTCTACTTCTTTTAATCACTACGAACATGACAACTACACCTTATCTACCGGCCTGTGATTTACAGGAATTGATGCAGTATTGTAAGTGTGTCAATGCCATGAGTACTGGGGGAGAGGGGGGGGCAATCCAAATAATGTCTGTTTGAAAGCTTATTGTGGCTGTAACGTAAACAGACACGAAAATAGGAAGCTGGAGTTCACTGCTAATTTTAATCCACCCAACAGACCTTCCTGGGCTCTTTCTGCCCTGCTTGCTTCTGATCAACCCTTCCTCTGCGTGAAGTCCCTTCTTCCCACAAGCCATGCCAAAAGAAAACTGAGTGCAGATGCAGCTCCTGAACCTAAAAAGAAGAGGGACCTACGAAGAGGCAGGAAGGAGTTGTCACCAGCCTTCAGCCTCTGATTGGGCGAGGCTGATTCATCACCTGTGATACTGTGCTGTCCCGCAGCTTGGAGGGAACACTTCTGCTAATGTGACGGGGGGGAGGCAGCCGTTTGGAAGGTACAATGCACAACGCATCAGCTTTATTTGAATTTTCTGGATTGTTCCCAGTTTTTACTCCAGCTTTTTTTTTTCCCAGTAGGAAAAACTGTTTCAAGCTCTGGAAGGGAGAGAGAGCATCAGCTAGTGGATGGGAATGAGAGGAGCTGGGGTCCCAGGAGTCCTGCCTTCTGGCGGTAACACTGACTCACTGAGCAGCCTTGCAAATATCATATCAACTCTTTTGCTTCTCTATATATCTAAGGGTTGGTATAACAGGTCAGAGGCCAAATTCTGCCCCAAGCTAACCCCACTTGGATCACTGAGTTTGCACAGGGTATAACTCAGGGCAGAACATGGTCTGTTATATGTAGGGAGGTATGAACCAGTTCAGGTTAATAATTGACCTGAACCATTGCCCAAATATGGGATGATTCAGTAATGAACATTTATTGGGGTCCAGAAAAGGTCAGCTGGCTTCTCTGTGTGGACCAGACCATGCCCCACGTTGTGATGCCTGTCTAAATACGACAAGCTACTGTTCTATCCCAGGGGAGGAAGAGTTTGGTCCTTGCAGAAGAAAATAGAAGCCCAGCCCATAAACTGCACAGATATGCTGGAATCTCAGGCCATGTCTTCATTAAAGGGAAGATCGCCACTCCCGGGATCGATCTTCCGGAGTTTGATTTAGTGAGTCTAGTTAAGACCCGCTAAATCAAACTCAGAGGGCACCCCCTGCTGGCAGCCAGTACTCCTGCTTCTGGAAGGACTAATGAAAGCTGATGGGAACTTTGCTCCTGTCAGCCTTCCACTGTGGGAATGGCGGATAACCTCGAAACAAGGTATGGCGACTCCAGCTATGTAATTCACGTAGCTGGAGTTGTGTATCTTGAGTTGATGTTCCTTTTTAGTGTAGACCTGGCCTCGGTGATGAGTCTGTCCCATTCACAGGAAAGCTCTGTGTCCACATATTCCAGGCCTCAGTGACAAGTTACATTTTCCTTGGCACATTTTTTTTGTGCTGGGAGGTGCCCAGAAATGCTATATTTTATGGGTCCCTGTCCCCTCTGGTCATCCTTTGGCATGCCTACTGCCTACCTCTAAGCCTGTGAAACAATCATCCCTAATCTCCAGGAGACAGCAGGGATGTTATTGAGGCAGCTACTGACCTCCCCACGTTTCTGCATGGGAAGAAAGAGACCCCTATTTTCAATGCTATATCGAGGAGGTGGCTTCTTATCTCTCCTACTTGAGAGTTTAAAAATCACGGTCCTATTTTTTCTCTTCAGATGTCCCTATTTACAGCTTTGGAAGGCTGGCAAGCATGCCCGTGGCACCAGATCCAGCACACCTCACATTCATCTACGCAGCCGGCAGGCCTGGCAGCGCCTCTAGCAGTGCTTTAAACACAAACAATGCAACCAAAGCTCATTTGGTTGACACATGAGGGACTGGGGAGGTTGTCGTGCAGCTGGAGAGAAGGGAGAAAACCAAACCTGGTCTTGGAGGGGGATAATGAGAAAATCATTGTTGGGGAGACAATTACCACCTGGTGAAGGAATGAACAAGGCAGAAAGGAAGAGTTAGGACCATAAGTATGGACTTAATGCCGGGATCACTGAAAGAAAACTTATGCTCTGTGGTATGCAGTCAGACTCAATGACCGTGGTCTGGTCTGACCTCATAGTCTATTCATCTACAATGGTGGAAGAGGGAAGTCAGGTTCTAACTGGGCAGAGCCCAATGCCTTTGGGGGGAAGAACAGGGTCTGTGGTTTCCAGAGATTGCCAACGCCCCCACTGTACAAGATCCCTGGAAAGAGACCTGCCTGCTTCCTCCACCGTTCACAGCGTTATATCTTCATATTGCAAATCTAGCCAGCCACCAGCTAGTTTGGGAGCGTCCGCTTGTGGGTGAGGTTACGGAGAGCACCATGGTGAGGTAATTCTCCCTGCACGCAGCTGTCTCAGAACTCCATGAGTCTGGTCAGGCTGGGCATGGTACTGGCTTGGCTGCATGGGTTGGAAGCCTCATCCGCGTGAGGGACCACACAAATTGATGGTTGTATATTTAGTGTGGTAGCACGGAGCTACTTGGCAGGGTGCTCAGTGTGGATGTGTGGGCGCTTGTTTAGTGTTCTAAAGCCAAAGCCAACAAACAAACATCTTGTTTAAAATAGCCATTTTGTTCCTTTGAAGCCCCCAAGACCACACGGACTACGGAATGGCACTTCTAGAATAAGTGCTATCTAATCACAGCTGCACAAAGGGCCCAAGTGCCACTCCAGTGCTTTGGCAGACTAATTTCGAGGGCTGTTGTGTTATGGGGCGGGAGGGGGGACTTTTCTGTTTGCAATCACAATACTACTGTGCTGCAGTTTCACTAAAAAACAAGGTACACCCTCCAAGGCACTATGCTCTGACTGTGATGGATTAGCATACTCTCCCCTTTGGTCGTCTATGTGCTCTATTTTCAAGTACCAATTGTCCCCCTAGGCAAAGATTTAGGAAACTTGTTTTAGGCAGCTGCTGTATCCTTTCCAACACAGATATTCTGCTTCTTTATATAGCTCTCCAGAATAACCCATGGTTGCCATTACAGTAAAATAGTGCTGGTGGTTCTAATTACAGTATTACTGATGTGTCTTTGTATTGCAAGTTTCTTTTGTCACTGGTTCTCTTGTACATTTATTTACTCAAAACAGAATATTGGAACCTAGAGCCAGCATGATGTTTTCACTGAGCCTCTGTTCTCTTTTCAGGCTGTTTTACAGCTTGGCTGACAAAGGCAAAGTGGACCATGTATCTTGTCCATGATCATTTCTCCACTCGGACTTTGGAACTTAGGTCATGTCTTCACTCTGGGAAAGATTGATGCTGCTGCAATCGATCTTCTGGAGTTTGATTTAGCGGGTGTAGTTAAGACCTGCTAAATCAAATTCAGAGGGCGACCCCATTGGCAGCCAGTTATCCTGGTCCTGCGAGGAGTAAGAGAATCCGACGGGAGCATTTGCTTCCCTCAGCCTTCCCCTGTGGGGATGGCAGGGAACCTTGAATCAAGGCACATCAACTCCAGCTATGTAATTAATGTAGCAGGAGTTCCATATCTTGATTCTACTTTCCCCTTTAGTGCAGACTTGGCCTTACTCTTAAAAGGGAGATGGTCTTTTTATGTGCAATGGTTTTATCTCCCACAACAATCTCAGGGTCGAATCCAAAGCCCATAAAGTTAGATCTAGTCCCACTGTTCCTATTAATCAACAGGCCATGTTAGAAAACTCAGGTGGATATTTTGGCACAACCCGACAGGTATGTTGGAACAATTTCTACAGTGTGTGTGTGTGTGTGGGGGGGGGGGGTGCTGAGAGCCATTGAACCAAACTGTGAGCCCTGTCTATAATGAAAACCGATTCAAAATGGGGGTGGTGGTGGTGCTGCAGGACCCCCATATTCCTATGGGTTGAACTTCCATAAACTAGGACTTTCTGGTCTGGAAATATCTATGGTCCAGTAGGATCATGGATGTTCCAGGAACAGAAAGTACAGTGGAGGACTATTGGCTAGGAGCTCTGTGGGCAGGCAAGGCAGCAGGTTGGAGCCTGGCTCCCTGCCCCACTGGGCTGCCTGGCACAATCCAGATACGCAGCCCAGCCAGGAGCTGAGCACGCAACAGCAGGGCTGCTCGGTGGGGCAGGTGCCCGTGGCACTGGGATTTGGGCTGGTGCTGGGCTGCCTGGCATGGCAGGAGAAACGGGGAGCAGTGGTAGGTCAGCAGGGCTGATGACATGGGGGAAACCAGCCGGGGAGCCAGCCAGGGGTGGGGGGGGGGGCACTAGCAGGAGGTCAGATATGATCTCCTCTGGTCCAGCAAAATCCCTCATCCAGTACTAGTTAGGTCCCGAGGGTGCCAGACTAGGACGGTCCAACCCAAAGTTACAACAACTATAAACCAAATTATCTTCAAGGAGAGCCCGCGACTTAAAACAACAAAATGACTCTCTGTGCTGTTCCTACGGGTCTGTTCTCTGATTGGTGCCAGACAGGGAAACTGCAGCTGCCTACCCACAGCCTAGGCCAGTGGGTGAATAAACAATTTAATGTTCAGTCAATTAACCTTCAAGGACACAGTGACTCATATATTAAAAGGGAAAAAAATGACTGTGTCAACCTCAATAGGATAACAGACAGCTGTGAAAAGCACATTGTACTTCACAGGTGACAACAGCAACAGAACACCACCACACAAGAGATCAGCTAATCACACTAATAGGGTCAGTGACCCATTAGGCATATTTTTAGGAGCCTCACAGTATCAAGTTGTAGCCTTTAATACTTGATACAAACCATCTGAAAATAAAGAAGCTGGGTGATTCATCCTAGACGCAGTGATCATATACAGCTTGAGAATATGCCCTCTAAGGCTACATCTGCAGCGCTATTTCAGGATTCCAGAAGTATCCCGAAATAGCTATTCCGCGTCTTTTGATTTCAAAATAACGGGCACGCTATTCCTGCATCCCTGTAACCTTCGTTCCACAAGGGTTAAGGGACGTTTTGGAATAGCATGTTGTTTTTAAATTTGGCATTGTGTAGACAGCGCCAAATTTCAAAATGACCTCAAAATAAGCTACGCAATTTGCATAGCGCAAATTGTGTAGCTTATTTCAAGTGAAAGGTGACGTATAAATGCATCCTAAATTTCTAGGATTATCACTATCATTTGAGATTAAACCCAAAACTCATTTTTATGCTCTGTTTTGGACCACTGTAAGGGTATGTCTACACTACCACCATAGTTCGAACTAGGGTGGTTAATGTAGGCAACCGGAGTTGCAAATGAAGCCTGGGATTTGATTTCCCGGGCTTCATTTGCATATTGCCGGGCGCGCCATTTTTAAATGTCTGCTAGTTCGGACTCCGTGCCCGCGGCTACACGCGGCATGAACTGGGTAGTTCGGATTAGGCTTCCTATTCCGAACTACCGGTACACCTCGTTCCACTACCTAATCCGAACTACCTACTTCGTGCTGCGTGTAGCCGCGGGCACGGAGTCCGAACTAGCGGACATTTAAAAATGGCGGCGCCCGGCAATATGCAAATGAAGCCTGGGAAATTCAAATCCCGGGCTTTATTTGCAACTCCGGTTGCCTACATTAACCACCCTAGTTCGAACTAGGGTGGTAGTGTAGACATACCCTAACAAAGTACATAGAGGAGAAAAAGGAAGCCTTAAGCTAAGCAGGGACACTAAAGGTTTGACTATGTTTCCCCACAGATTGTCTCTAGGTTAGGATATTTCTTATATACTCAGACATAAGAACTGGGAGCTCAGAATAGACTGGGCCATCATAGGAGGTAGGCCATTCCCCGAAACACTTCCTCTGCAAATGACATCCTGTTGCCAAACATGGCAAGAGTGTGTAACACTGGTTTCACTCCTAGGATAGAGAGAAAGCCTGAAGGCCTGGTAGTTCCAACATGACAGACAATTTGGCTGGAAGCACCTTCACCCTGAGGGATTAGAGAGCACATGTGGTTTTCTCCAGATTGGCCAGAGAAAGCAGTGGAATCAGAAACTGAATCCAACAGGCAGTCTCAGTTGGTCTAAAATGTCATAGTGCCAATGACTTTAGTATATTCCCCCGGGAGTCCTGCATTCCAGTCCTCTGTTTTTACCGTTAAAGATCAATGTCATTTACAGGTTAGATTTTTTTTTTGCTAGACTCAGATTGCTTCTTGGCACGCCCCTGAGATCAAATCAATTGTTTTCCACTCTAGCCACCTGACCAAAGTAATTCTAAGGGGACAGAAAGCAGAAACTCAGACAAAAGAATGGACAACATTTTTCACTGTTATCTCTTTGCTGAACATGATAAACAAGGAATGAAGGCTGAAATAAGGATCACTCTTAATAATTCAGGTTTACTTAAGAGCCATGATTTTAAATGCCCCTTTGTCTTAGTTTTTGAGATTGGGGAGATGAGTTTAAACAGAAGATGAACCTTCACTAGAGCATTTATCACAGAAATCCCTCTTCTCCGATAATATCTAGGAAAACTATTATTTTGGAACATGATTGCATTTTTCAGCTACCTCAATACCATTTTTACTGTGCTGCTGTGTGAAAAATCACCTAACCTGTTAGAATGAATTTCTTGACCCACACATAGCTACATTAAAGGGTGTAATTTAATGCAATCTAACTAAATTAGCACCAATTAGACAGGCTAAATTAAAGGGCATGTCACTAATAAATTTTATGCTAAACATATTACCGATAATAAGCTCACTAAAAATTGCATAATGAAATAAAGTATTCTTTTAACACTGTTCAGTCTAAATATGAATATATAAAATCATGATATAATGAGATGCAGTATGCTAATTCCCAGCTGTCTTTTAGGATGACATCACAGATATATGCTAATGCAGTGATCAGTGTGGTGGTTAAAAACAACAGACCAAATCCTGCATTCAAAAACAGATTCAAGCCAAATTCCTCATGAAGTTGATGGCCCTGATCCGGCAAACTTTCATGCACATGAGTAGTTCCTCTGAGCTCAGTGAACTTCCTCATGCACATAAATTTATCGTCCTGCCACAGTGTCCACTTGGGGAGCTTTGCTTGAAAAGTGTAAAATGTAACCTGACTTGCACTAAAATAATTTTCTAAGGATATTTACAGAGAAGTCGTTTGCTAGGGAATCTTTTTAAAAAGTTAATTCTTAAAATAATTACTGAACTGAGAGTGTGTGACATTTTACATACTCTCCGTGTCACTTGCTAAAGTATCCCAGGAACTGAAAGACTTATGGGCTGTCTTCCATATCCACATGTGATCATGCCTTTAAAAATGTTTGTCTTGGGCCAGATCTTATTTTTCAAGAACCAGCTGATCTAAGAATTGCTACATATGAGTGTCCCTATTCTGGGTGTGCCCATTAGGCACTGGGAAGATTTTGGAAAGTTGCAAATGAGGCATATGTGACTCCTGGATCCTCAGATTGTGTCACGTCTTCAAAGAGAGATCAGAAAACATGCTGGATGTCAATGGCTCCCAAGAGCTGTTCTGGCAACTAGGGACTGCCAGAACCCAGACTTCTGGCCACTCCCCCTGCAGTGGGGCCACGAGGAAAGTCACTATGCTAGCTCTATGCCAGCCAATGAATCCCCCTCACCAGTCATTAGCAGGGTTTAATTACCCCTTAGCACTAGAAACCTGACACAAAGAGGTCAAAAGTCTGGTGGAGAATCTGGGACTTTCTCTCCAATTATCTATCAGAACGTAGGGTTGCCAGGTGTCTGGTATTGACCCAGACAGTCCAGTATTTTCACCTCCTGTCCAGTAAAAAACATTCAGAAAATACCGAACACCTAAAATGTCCAGTATTTTCTGATTTTTTTCCCGACCAGGAGGCAAAAATACCGGGTGCTTACCTGGTTCCACAGGGGAGCTGTCTGGCCCGGAGCAGGAAGACAAGATGGTGGACGGCCACCGGCACCCAGCAGCCTGTTAGGGCCAAAAAGCCTCAAAAGCATTTCTTAAAGGAGCCATGCTGGGTTTGTTTTTTAAAGTTTTTTAGCTTAATTACTCTTGGGGTCCTTTTTTTTTTGCTCAAAATCTTTGTTCTCCCCCCCCCCTTTTTTCCCCACAACAGAATTTTTTTTGTTTGTTTGTTTGTTTTGGAGGGGGGGAGTTCGGTATTTTTGGTTAAACCATCTGGCAACCCTAATCAAATGCCGCAAATAAAGTAAATTGCTATAGGAAGAAAGATGGCAACATCCATATTAAGATTGACAAACAATTCCTTGATAAGACTGTGCTTTGAGAGCACTTTTTCTGCGGTCAAAAATTCTTTCGGGTCCTCACTCACAAAAATGGTCCTTAGTTCCACAGGTAGTCTCACTGAATTAAATAAACATATGTTAGCTGGAGCACGCCCTTACCCCACCATTCCCCTTTGTCACCTCTTCTAACAGGCAAAACATACTTCTCTTGGCAAGAATGCAGCCACCGTCCAAACAGAGCAGAATAACACTGAACACCAGTTTAAGGCCCTAATCCAGCCATGTTATCCAGTAGCATTGACCCTTGCAATGGGTAATTTTAATTGCCCTCAGTGACATTCTCTACAGAAGCAGGGGTCTGATCTATGGGATACTGATGCAAGTTTGGGGCTTTCATCATAAAAAAGGACATAATGTCCAATTGAAACTACCGAGGGAACGTAGGTAGGTCAGATGCAACTGTCCTAGCTGGATATGAATATTGACCAAAGGAGATTTTGCACAGTTCTACAGCTCATCACAAATGTGCAGGACACAAAATATGGTTTTTAATAAATATATATCCTCCCCCCAAATGAAAAGGGTTCCTTGGAATCCTTCCAAGCCATAAAATAAAATCATGTAATTAGGTGCTGTGTACATTAAAAATCATTTAAAAAAGTACTTAAGTGAACATGCAAATTATGTCCTTTCAGCATTCACATCTCAGCTGTTCTAAAATGTTTGCACAATATCTATACCAACCATGTTATGTCCAGAAAAACATGCCAAATTGTTTTTTTTTTTTTTTAAATCAAAGCCACTTTTTCTCTTTACTTGTATGACAGCAACCTGGCACCTGAGATGAGTAAACTTTAATACATGCATATTTTTCAACTTGAATGATTGAAAAATAACTGAGCCAACGTGGAGTGCAATTTGGGGAAAAATGTTGACTTTCAGTAAAATAAAAATTGGATGCCAATTGCTTTTTGGGTGGGGGTGTAATCAAGTTCCAGATTCCAGAATTTAAGCATGTTGTCACTTGCACTCTGAGCCAGATTCTCAGCTGATGTGCCTTGGCTTCGGTTTATTAATTTCAATGGAAGCCTCTGGGAATTTGGGCCCATATTTCAAAGATCCCTAAATGCCTCAGTATTATTCTGTAACACTTTCTGTGGCTGAACACTGTGTCACACAAAGCCCAGCAATCAAAGTTACCTGTCAATTGAGAGTTCTTAATAAAGTAAAGGCAGCCTTCTAAATATGCTTATTCAATTTAATTTCAAAAACAATACATGAACGATTTATTCTTTTAAAAAATTATCCGTTTGCTTCATTAACCTATAACTGTACAAAAGCAGGAGTCAATTACGTTGCCACATCAGATGTGTGTAAAGATAATTACCCTGAAAAGAAGATGTAAAGATGTCCATAAAGGCAGTGAAATGTGACCTATTAAATCAAGCTGCAGCCTATTATGGGTCAAAAACCACATTTGTTGGGCCAACGGTCTCATGGCTGTGGCCAATCTAGCATGATTTCTGCAGGTGTCTTTTTAAATCCATCGTTTCAGTTTCTGTTTTTACACTCTCCCTGTTATCTTACCTGACTGTGCTCACACCAAGAATTTGTATCCCAAATGCCATTTTTGAATAAAAACAACAGCACTTTCTGAGACCACAGGAAACTTGGTCACACCCAGGATTCAGAGACACAAGGCTAACAAAAATCATGCTGGACCATGGATGTTTCCGGACCAGAAAGTGTCAGATTAGAGAGGTTCAACCAGCACTGTATAAAGAAAGAATCTGCATTACCATTAGGGGTATATACTGGCTTGCTTAGAACTGGCACAGAAACGCCTAAAGGTTGTAAGTGACACCACTGAAGATTGCAACGAGAATATTATGCACGAATGACTCTTTGAGCCAAATTTTCAGTGGTCATAAACAAACATAGCACAATTCACTTTAATGGGGGCTATGCCAGGGGTGGCCAACCCACGTGTCTTCTCCCCCTAAAGTGCTCCCGTGCCCTCTGTGCTCACTGGGGCAGCAATTCAAAATGGCACCCAACTTGGGGACCATCGATGGGAGCCTGACATGGCCAAAAAGCCTAAGCTTGTTTCTTAAAGGGGCAGCCATTTTTTTTTGCTTGACAATTCTGGGGGGGGGGGGGGGGGGGCGCTCCTTTTTTTTTTTTTTTGCTCGAGAATTCTGGTGCGGCTCTTTGCATTTTTTCCGCCGCTGTTTCGGTTCTCTTTGTTAAATGGGCTGGCCACCCCGGGCTATGCCAACTGAGCTCAATGTAAGCAACTGGAGTTAAGCTGGTGTAAAAGCTATGCAAGAAGGAAAAGAATAGAACCCAGGGCATTAAATTGTATCTTTCAGAGCAAATATGCTGTCAAAACATGATTTAACCAGGCTATCTGTTGGGAGGAAAAGACAATACAATATTTAATAAATGAAGCATTACATAGTGACTTTCAACCTTGAATGTAAAAGGTATTACAAGAAATGCTACCTGTACACCTATCTCTTTCTCTTAGCTTGTGTTTTTATGCTTATTGATAATACTTCATTCTCCTTTATATCACTCACACTGCCTTTTAACTGTTCTAAATTCAAATCAGCTCCAGGTAGGAGTGCTATCCACAGTCCTGTATGCATCAAGTACATGAGTGCACAGCTCACATTTGGGGGATTCACATAATCTCTCTCTTTCACTTTTTGAATTAACGAGAATGTTGTTTGCTGCAAAAGAAATTGAAATGCCTCCTACTCAGTGCAGGGGAAATTTAAAGTATTGGTCAGTAACATAAAATCATTCTGCAGCGGTATCTGTGGAGATAAATTGCTTACCTGTCTGCCTTAATTTGTAAGCCATCAGGTGCCATGTTAGACATTGTTCCTACGGGGATAAGTCACCTTCATAATCATGCTGAGGTGAGAATATTGGGCAAAAACTAACAAAATCAACAAAAATATTCTTTTCCCAAAGAACAATCTGTGGCAACTGGTAAGGCATTCAGAAACACAGCACTGGGCACTGAAGGATATGTAGTTTCTATTTTTTCTATTTCTATCTCGAAGCAAAACATATTTATTTCAGCCATTGCAATAGAAACACTGCGCTCTCCACTCCCGCCTTCTCTTAATGTATTTTGGAGAGACACTAGGGTACAGGATCTTCTGCTACATGCATTTCCCCAATCTTAAAGGATTTATTCCTTTTGTTCCACAAAACATTGGGTAGCTGACAAGCAGAATTACATTTTCTTAAGGGGATTCTAATTTTTGTATACTTTGATTTGACTCATGACTAACATGTTTTTGGCACTCTCATGATTTCACCCAGAATACTGAGATAGATGGTACTTAACTTAATGAAGTAAGTCAGGTGGTTATAGGAGACCCTTAGCTTTCACTTTAAAATTATGCTCAGATTCCAGCCCTCGCAGGGGTGGAGAATAATTTAAATCATTGGACCTGAAAGGCTCAAGAGATAAGAAGGAAAATCAAATCTTGTTAGTCTTTAAAGTGCTACATAGTCCTGCATTTTGCTTCAACCCTAAAATGTATGATTTTAAGCAAAGCTCATGATTTCTTTGAGGTCCAAAACTCATGGTTTTGGAATGGATGAAATTGGCAATCCTGCAACTATATTAGCAAATTCTGAACAGTCCAGCACAGAAGGGAAGAGTGCCTTTGTTTCAAACCTACATAAGAATGGCCGTACTGGGTTAGACCAAAGGTCCATATAGCCCAGTAGCCTATCTGCCAACAGTGGCCAGCACCAGATGCCCCAGAGAGAGTGAACACAACAGGGAATCTTCAAGCTACCCCTCTCCCATCACCCATTTCCAGCCTCTGACAGAGACCAGGAACACCATTCCTACTCACCTGGGCTAATAGCCATCGATGGACCTAACCTCCATGAATGTATCTAGTTCTTTCTTGAACCCTGTTAAAGTCCTGGTCTTCACAACATCCTCCGGCAAGGAGTTCCACAGGCCGGCCCTGTGCTGTGAGAAGAAAAACTTCCTTTTGTTTGTTTTAAACCTGCTCCCTAATCATTTCATTTGGTGACCCCCTAGTTCTTATGTTATGGGAGCAAGTAAATAACTTTTCCTTATTCACTTTGTCCACACCAATCATGACTTTATAGACCTCTAATAACCTGCCTTCATTAATATGATGGGAATGGGTTGTAGAACTTGCTGGAGCCCTCGGCAGAATTAATCAAATGACCCAAAGGGAGAATGATTTGAATAGAATTTACCAAATCATGGTATTACACGTAGAGGGCCAAAGATTAACGAAATGACACTGGATTTGGGCTTGCCCAGATGCACTGCTTTGTACTCATGAATCAGGTAAGGTACCTATTTAATGCTCCACCTATACCTCTTTCTCCAGCCACATGCTCTCTATAGTGGTGGGGGAAGTCTATGAAGGGGAGCCATAGAATGGGCTGTACTTGTTCTACATCATCTGGAGTAATGCATAGCTTTCCTCAATTAGATCAATCTTACTGCCTCTTTGCACCACTGGAGCAGCACAAAGGGACTAGAGGGGGTTCAAGATGTGGCCCTTTTAATCTGATTTTCTGACTGCTTTTACCCTTGTGGACTTCAACAGCAATCCTCTCTATTTATGCTGGTATGTGTAAGGGTTAGGAGCATGCATTTCCAGCACAGGTAGACAGACAGCTCTGCTCCAGCTTGCACTGTAAAACAGCAGTGTTGCAAGAGGAAGCATGGCTAGCAGCTTAGACTAGCCACCTGACTACAAATCTGCCTGGGCTAACCCAGGCTATGAGCCTCTTTTTAGCATGCAAACCTTGTGTGCCTGTCTAACTTTGTTGGGAAGCTCCCAGATGCAGTGTAGACTTTTCCTTAGTGGAGAATCAAGCCTTTGGGTGTAAGGTCACTGCCTAAACAGCAGAATACCCAGTGATATTATTACCTTACATACGGATCAACAGCTGACTCTCCAAATTCTAGTGGATCAGGTTTTTAGCTACATAACTAGCAAATAAATATTCCTCTGTGACTTGATAATATATATTAAGTAACCTATAACTCTGAGTCCTTAAAATTCCCCCAGTCCTGCAAGAGATTGCCCTTGCAAAGAGAATGCTATAGAAAACAGAGTCACTTGAAAGAGAATCCTCTGAACTGTCATTCATGCTTAAATTCGACACTTTACACCTAAGTTTGAATAAAGACTCTAATTATCTTACCCATTACAAAGATTGCTTCCCCAATTATCACCTCTAATGTCATTAGCTCTCAGACATTTGCCTCCCCCCCCATTCTCCTTCTGTTCTGAAATTTGATTTGTCCTTTTCATATGTGTTAATTTTTTTAATTGTATCCTTTGGTATATATGATTGTGACAATTTTCTTCCACTATTTGATCTGAGGAAGTGGGTCTGGCCCACGAAAGCTCATCACCTAATAAACCATCTTGTTAGTCTTTAAAGTGCTACATAGTCCTGTTTTTTGTTTCAGATCCTTTACAAGGTATCGGTTGGGTACTTCTATTAACTTCAATGGAGCTATGCCAATTTATACTAGCTGAGGACATGGTTTGAGCTAAAGAATTGCTGCCTTCCAGGAGAGGTTGAATTTTAAATCTTCCCTAAATAAGACAGTGCTAGTGACCATAGAGACACTGGTGCCAAGAATCGGACATATCAGCTCTGCGCTGTACCTCATTCCTAAAATCTATTAACGCAATCCTTAATTTGATTTGCAAAATACTACAACACAAACCCATCTAATTTTGCCTTAAGGGATACAAGTCAGGGCTGTTGGATAAATTAACCTGGTATTTGTAATATATCAGTAATTTTTAACCTCTTTTCATTTGCAAACCGCTAAAAAATGTTGATTGGTAGTGCAGACCCCCTTGGAAATCTTAGACATTGGCTGTGGACTGTCAGGGATCCATGAACAACAGCTTGAAAACCACTGTCCTGCACTACAGGTAGAAAAGTTTGTCCAATCATACCGGCTAACTACGTAGTAGTTTACTACCCAGAGCATGCATAATGAATCTGGGCAGCTGTCGAAAGGATGTTTTGGTTTAAAAATCTAGCTCTGTAGCCATGGGTCGTTAAAAATGTTCCAGAGTTTGGCTAGAATCCGTACAAAACATCTCAAAATATGGCACCTGGCAAGGTTAACTTTACAGAACCAAACAGCCTTGAGAAAGTGTTTTTAAGGAAAAACAGGAACCTAGTGGACCATTTTGCCCAATGTGTTCCAGCACAGGGAATTCCCAGCATGCATTGTTTTTACCTGAGTAAGAATAGTGTCATTTTTTAATGTAACCAGGCTTATAGCTGCATATTTCACTGTGCAATTTGAATACTGCACACACACATGCGTATCTTTGCATTGTTGACTTAAACGAGGGTGCTCGTAAGAGTGAAGGAGAACTTATGCACCTACTTATAAAAGTGTTTGTGGGACAGGGGTCTGGGAGAGGCTAGAATTCAGGTTTATAGCCACGCAGCTTGTTTTTGTTAAATCTAACTTAAAAACTTACTTCTGCATTCAGCACTAGGGGTAGTCATGTTAAAAATATATATATAATTCTGAGATGGTCACATGGCAGTAGCTCTTTAAATCACAGTTGTGCGCTCTTCCGTGATGTAATTTTCTCAAATAAATTTCTTTTTCTTTAAGCAGGTAATAAATACACAGAACTCTCCTATCTATATATCTTTTAATCGACTGCAGTCATTTAACCCAGACCCTCTAACCAGATTAATAATAGAAAATGTGTCATAACAATTCCTTACCACAGGATGAATTATCATTATTGTTTTGGCATTGAAATTCCTTTCTGTTACCTCAAATTACCCTTCTTTTCAACAGTACACAATACATGAATCACTTCCATAATCCTACATGTTAGTAAAAATCACATCTCAGTACAATAGAATCATCTGACAAGCTGCATTCTGACAGCATACTAAACTATCACATTGGTGAAATCCCAGAGAGCCTCAGGAACTGTTTCTTTCTTCTTTTTTCATTAATAGAAGTTGCAAGTGGAAACCAAAGGCAAAACTGCTCAGAGTCGGTGAGAATCCACCCAATACTGCTCTCCCCTTAATCTTTACCACTACGGCAATGGCTTCTCTAGCGTCAGACAAACACCATTAGATTTCAGTCCATAGTTCTTTGGAAACAGAATAATCTAATCATCTTAATTTCGTGCAGACCAGCGAGATAATCTGGATAGTGCCAAAATTATAAACACGTGGGTTTATGGAACAGGCCCCAGTTCTCAGCTGATGGAAAGCTCAATGGAAGGATATGGTGTAGTCTGGATTTAAAGCAGCTCATGTTCTTGCCCTCTGTTTTTTCAGTGTTTTACTTATTTGGCAAACCTGTGGGAAAGGAAGGTAAGATCTAGTAGACTCAGCACGACTGAGAACCAAGTGGAATTAATGCCTGACATCGAACTCTTGGTCTGATATTGACATCCTTTGTGGCTGTAGGCAAGATCTGTCTGTATCCATCTCCCCTAAAAGATGAGAATGCTAAATATTACCTTCCCATGGGTACAAGAAGAACTGTTCCTGACCCACTGAAGCCAATGGCAATGCTCCCGCTGACATCCGTGATAAGGAATTAGGTCCTTGGAGAGGGTTAATTAGTGTCTGTAAGCCACTTTGAAGACAGATATCTTACCAATACTAGCAAGGGCACCAATAATGGTCCTGTAGCACCTTAGGTCTCATCTAGACTACGCGGAACAGTCGAAAGAGGATATGCAAATTCCGTGGGAATTTGCATATCTTCTTGCGATCGCACTTTCGAAAGTGAAAGTAGTTTAGACGTGGCTTTTTCAGCAACCCCCTCCTTGTCGAAAAGCCGCTCTTCCTCAAAAAAGTGAGGTTTACGTGGCTTTTCGACAAGTTCAGGGGATTTGCCGAAAAAGCCACATCTAAACTACTTTCACTTTCGAAAGCTCTCAAAAGTGCGATCGGAAGAAGATATGCGAATTCCCGCAGAATTTGCATATCCTCTTTCGACTGTTCCGCGTAGTCTAGATAAACCCTTGGAGACTAACAAAAATACATAAATAGTATCATGTGTTTCTGAGGGCAAAACCCACTAATCCAGATGACAAATATGGAGGAAGGGGCCCAGATTTTGAATTATAAAGCAGAACAAGAGGGGAGCGGAAGAGGAGAAACCCCCTCCCCCCAAACTGTCAATTAGCGTGTCTGTGCTAAGTGAGGCTAATAGAGTGGGCTGTAAGTGCCTGATACTTAGCTTTTGATGTCATTTGGGTGTTGAATATAATGGCCCATCCCATTCGTGTCTTTGTTCAAGCCATGCAAGACAGTATCAAATTTGCATATGAAGGCTAGTTCTGTGGATTCTCTCTAGAGTTGATTGCATTAGATAGGTGCAATCTGGCAAAGTAACAAAGACAAGAGAGGGCACTCAGCACTGCACGGGATCAGGCCCTTTGTTCAGTGACTCATGAGCCATCCTTACTACAGAGAAGCTCTCTGAAACTCTAACACACAGACACAGAAACAGACACACACATACACTCCTGGATTTAGCCCCAGCATAGAACCTAGGAGAAATCACATACACACAGATGATATGGCATATGCTAGTTAGAAAGGTTCCTCAGTCCATTACCATTATGAACAGGCCCAGCCTTAGGGGAAGGTGAGCAAGGTGGTTGCCTTGGACCACGCGCCTTCAGGGCCTTGCGCTACCTGGCGCCTGCCCGCCCGGCTGCTCGCTCGCTGCCCTGTCTGCGATCCACCCGGCCACGCAGTGCAGCCAACCACCACATGCTTCCTTGGCCCTGCAAACTCTTTGGGCGGGCCTTATTATGAACGTTTTTGACCAGTGATCTAACCAGCTAACCTTTTCTATAATCTTCTAATCCAGCAGTTCCCAACCTTTTCTAGATAGGACCCATTTTGACAATTCAGGAAGACTTGGTGACCCAAGGCAATTCAAAAACAGGGGGAGAAGGCCACCCCGGGAGACACTTGGTGACCCTTTTGAAATGTAATGGCAACCCATATTTGGGTCCTGACCCCATAGGTTGGGAAACCCTGTTATAATCCAAAGCAAACAGACACGTCTATCACACACTTATTTAGGCAACTTTTTATTGCAAAACACTAGCATTCATCAAAAGTGGTATATTTTTAACTCTAATTCTAATGATAACAAGTGGCACATTTTGTGTGCTTTCCTATTATGCATGCAAAAAGTCAGCATAAGTGTCCTCTCTTATCATAATTATCTGTTTCTAATTTCGATGTTGGCTATGACTTTGCACTCAGTGATGTAAATGTAAATGTAAATGTTCTTGTCAGAGGAAGATTAATTTGATTTAAGCCCTCTTTGTTCTAATTAGATAATCCATTTCTGCTCACTATGCAAGTTTCATTCTAGGCCACATCTGTATTTTATCATAACAACGAAGAAATTCTGTGGTATTTAAAAGGTAACTACAGGATTTCTGCTAGGTCTGTCAGGCACTGTTATGACAGTGCATGCTAGGCCTGTGCCAAATGAATTAATATTTTAGCTGGCTAATTTACAGATTACAGTAATTATTACTTGAATATTAAAACACGTGAACTTTTATAAAATGAAATGAGCAACTGAAACCTGTTGCCCTAATTGCTCCCTTTGCTCCTAAAGAAACATGACCTTTATGGGCTTTGAACCTGAGCACAATGAAAATATTGGATGGTACCCTGTAGGCAGAATAATAGATTAAACAGCAAGAGAAAGATAATTATACCTAAAATTACCCTGGAAGAGCACAAACAGCTCTCACACTGATATTTTGCTGATTGTCTAGACCAGTGGGTTTTCAAGTTTTTTTCTCATGACTCAGTTGAAGAAAATTCTTGATGCCCGCAACCCAACATCATTTGACTAGAGAGAGGGCTCTGGAGTGGGAGTGAGGACGAGCACTTTGGGTTACAAGAGGGGGCTCTGGTTTTGAGGGGGGTCAGGGCTGGGGCCGGTGGAGCTTACCTCGAGCAGCTCCTGGTCAGAGATGCAATGGGGGTGCTAAGGCAGCTTCCTGCCTGCCCGCACCCCAGAAGCATCCAGCAGCAGGTTCCCAGCCAATAGGGGTACGGAGCTAGTGCTCAGGGCAGGGGCAGTGTGTGAAGCCCTGTGCACTCTTCTGCCCCCCACCCTCACCTCAGAGCCAAGCCTGCCACTGGCTACTTCAGAGCTGCAGCATAGTCTGTGGTGCCAGGACAGGCAGGGAGCTGCCTTAACTCCCCCACTGGTCACCCTGCAGCAACGAGACCCAGGGCCTGATATTCCGCCACCTAGTACTGAGTCACGCCCTGTAGTCTGAAAACCACTGGTCTAGAAACCAGGTATCTGGGATGGTCTAGTGAGAATTTTGTTATCTACGGGATGCATTTTACCGCGCCCCTCTGCAAAACGAATGGATGGATGGTAGATATCATAGAGGAGGTGGAATTATACCATGGTTATCCCCACTGACAATGTTGTGACACACACCCATGCCACGAACAAGGCTGGTGCTGGAGCAGTCTCTGTCCGCCACCAACAGGGGCTGCCGGACTCAGCGCGAGCTGGAACCGAGCAGTCCTGGCACGTGCTGGTCGCTGTGCCTCTGCATTTTAAATGTAGTAAAAGCCTAATAGCTCTTACCACATTTAAAATGTAGAGCAGCAGCGCGGGGTGGCTCCGGAGCCAGCTCCTGGAGCGACCTCTGCTGCGGTTCGCACAGCAACGCTTATCGACTAATTGTATAGTCGATATAAACTGTATCGACCATACGATTACCCAGCTAATCGCATTTTAACATCCTTGATGTTTTTTATAAATCAATCTTTTGAGTTCTTACCATTTGCAATCAGGGGAAGGGGACGAGACAACAGTGGAGTTCTTCTTGATTTAAGCCCTAGTTCAGGAAGGCCTCCCTATTCAGGACAGCATAATGGCATCTGTCTAAACATACGCTGAAGTGCTCTCCTAAATAGGGTTGAATTAAGCACATGCTTAAGTGATCTCCAGAACTGGGGTCCATGAGGGTAGAGCCAGGCCCTTTTTGTCTTGGGTGAGCTCACCTATGTAACCCCGCACAGCTATCCATTCTATCCTGAGCGGAACTCATCTTGTTCTAAAGAGCACATTGATGGAGCAAGTTTCACGTCCTTTAGAAATGTCCAATAGAGCTGAGGATACATCTGCCTAGTGACAAGAAATTCAACCCACAAGCAGGCATTCTAATGTCAGTTGAAAGAATCTCAAGTGAAAGTGAAGAACTGGCAAGACAAAAGCGACTGGGGCCAGGAATCTTTTGGAAACAAGACCGCTTTACGATGAAGAGGCAGTGCAGAGCAGTGGATTGAGAATAAGCCTGGAAGTTAGGACCTTCTGAGCTTTTCTACTTAGTCAACCATGGACTCTGCTAACATCCTCTAACTTTGATCTTCCTTTGTCTTAATTCTCTTTATTAAAAGAGGATATTGTATGTACTTACACTAGAGATTTTAAATATCGGTTAAATGAATAGTCGAGTAACCTCATGAATTCTTATCAGTTAGCTGACCATTCTATTGTCCCCAGGGGTTGAGCTGGCAACCAGTATGCTCTGTCCTCACTTCCAAGGAGCCCCCCTGACACGATTGTATCAGATGAACAGCACAGAGTGCCAGGCAGGAGCTGGTCCACAAGGGGAGCCAGTTTAAAAACAAGCTCCCCTTGGGATCCAGTTGCCTGTCGGCCTGTATTGTTGCCTCTGATAAAGAGGCAGCAGCGCGGGGTTGCAGCCCTGTCTACGGGGGATTTCTGAGCTCCCAGACCCAGCGCGAGCCAGAACTGAGACAAGCTACCTGCCTACCCAGCTCCTAATACACTTTAAATGCAGAGCTGTAGCAGGGGTAGATCCCGGACTCATTGCAAGCCAGGACTGAGCTGAACTGCTGATTAGCCTGATAAAAAATTTACTGGCAAGGGTGGGAGGGAAATGCATGTTGTCTACAGCTATTGCTTTTGCTTATCGGTTAATTGGTTAATCGACTCCACTATTACATCCCTAACTTTCACACCTCGCAGAAATGTGAGATTAGTTAGTGAATGTTTCTAAATTGCATTGCATATGTAACGGTGAAAAGTGTTGGTATAATGTTAAATGATAGCTGAGTTTAACAACAATCAGAAATGATTCTGCTAAAATCATGGATAGAACTGAGCTCCTGCTATTCTAACCATTAACCAGTAGCTCAATGGTGCAAGATCTCTTTGAATGGCTTTCTCCTGACATTTCTGATCACCTCAGGGAGCAACAACTCAAATAAACAACCTAATGACTTGAGAAATCAAGATTTAGACACTTACTACTCACTGACATTTAGACTTCCAACCTGATCTGTGCCAACTGCGATCTTAAAGGCTAACCTCTAAGCATATCAAGGCGCCAAGCTGGTGCTTAAATACTTCCAACTGGCCATTGTCTTCAAAGTGTATCTAACTGTGCTATCTGAGTACATTATGGTCCTGAAAAACGAGTGCTATAAATATGTTGTTCAGGAATATTAACATTTCAAAAATTAATAATGTCGGGGAAGGAATCACACACACAACATTTTATAATAAACACTATTTCCTCTTTAGTTTTTCATTTACAAATATTCCACTGATTCACTTGCCAAAAGAAAAAAAATATGCCACTACAATATTGCTGTGATGTCAGTTCAGTGTTTCTGGACACATGAAGTGACCTTCTGTACCTTTTATCTGGATGAATTTGGCCCAGAGAGGGAGAAATCAAACAACATGTGATTCAAAGTTGCTGGAGAACCTGTCACCTCTCATCAGCTTGCGATTTAGTGTAACCCAAACTGGAACAACCCTGTTATTTTCTGCAGGAACAAAGATGACATTATCCAGAGCTAGGAGGTCATTGGTTTAAATCTCAGCTAATCCGATGTGTCAGACCAAAGGCTCAGATTAGGACAGCTTCAGAAAATGGTAACATCCTTCTGAAGTTCAATATCATAATTAACTATGGACAAAGGACACAACTACATCCAAATAGAAATGTTTTTAACAACCACAGCAGTCAAGTTCACTGCAGGTGTAAATTGATGTGTGGCATTGATATGGATAGAGCACTACGTGCTTTCACCGGCAATGAATTAGGCCACAAATAATGAATTTTAGAAATGATCAAGATTAGGTGGATTGATCATTACTGGGGTGATCCATCTGATGGGTGTACATACATGAGTGGGCATGTATACATCACAATACTGCTCAGCAGTCTTTTATAAAAAAATAACACTTTTTTGGGGAGGGGGGCTATAAACTTCACATAATAGCCATTGCAAAATAGTTTCCGAGTAAAGGTATTTTGTCCATTAATTTGGTTTTAATTATTCTGTTCAGAATATTGAGTAACTCACTATCATGGGACTGGTACTTTTCAGAATGCAGACTTCAGCAGAGACACAGGGGCAAAAGCCATGCATAAATATTCTTAAAAAAAAAGAAATAATTAAACTTGCCGGAGCACACGCTGGTTTGCAGGTGAACAATATTGTCTACTTAGTTAACAAATATGGGACAGCTCCAAATCCTGAGCAGGAAATGCTTTGACTTTGTGTGAAATGTCATAATATTGCAAAGCTCCAGTCTCTCATTATATTCAAGAGCAGCATTGCATGATCTTCTGCCATGTCACCAGAAAGGACAAAACCACCACTAACACACGGTGTTCTCAAACTCCCCATTGACTATAAATGGCTACATGCCCTGACACCATCTTTTGACACCTGTGAGGCTGCCCAATGATTTAAGCATTTACAGTATCGAGACAAATCTGTGTTCTTTCTTACATGAAGCCTTGTGCAACAGGATTCACCAGAGGTACCTTGGATGTTTCGGTGGTCCTCAGTAGACTACATGTTTGATGATGATGATGGATACACATATTGAAGCAATGATTAACGACAAGCAGGAATACATGAGCATTACCAACGCATCATGTATTTTAAGATATTGATCTCAATTGGTTTATCTCTGTAGACTTAAGAAGACACCATTCAGAGAAAATACAGGGAGCAAGATAATGTAGTGTTCCTCCTAGAGTCTGCTACAGAGCTAAGCCTGTAAGTAGATATTCATCACAGCACATGGTCTCCTGGATCAAAGCCCTAATTCAGGAAAGCACTTGAGCATGTTCTTCATTCATCCCCAGTCTGAAAAGCCCATAAGTGTGAGCTAGCATGCTCTCCTGAACATCGACACTTTCCTGAATTATGGCGCTCAGTCCCGATTTGACAACATGTGCCTAACTTTAAACACACGAGTAGCTCCACTGATTTCAATTAATCTACTCAGATGCTTAAAGTTAAGCACATGCTCAAGTGCTTTGCTGTATTGGGACCTACATTTTTTAAATTTTACTCTGAATGTTCATCCTTCCGAGGATGCAAATCAGTAAATTCTCAACAATAAATTTCAGCCAATATTTCAGTGGTGTTACATGACTTAAAGCCAAATCTAGGAAAGCCACAGAACGTTTTGTGGATCCCAGCAAAACAGAATGGTGTCTGCTGTACATAGATAGAAGTCTCTAATTTCATTTCAAACCACTGTGCTATTTATGATAAAATTATATACAAACCCAGATTTTAATCTCAAGTTACAGAGAGGTAGCCACGTTAGCCTGTTTCAGCAAAACCAACAAGGAGTCTGGTAGCATTCGTATGCCGTAATAAATCAGTTAGTATTTAAGGTGTCTTTGGACTCATTTTTATTTTAATCTCAATTACACTGGCATGTTTCCAGAGTATACTATTCAATTCTAGGATCTGGACCAGTGTCACTGGGGTCTGAGGCAGGCACACATTGTTGGTGTATGACCCCCACACCCTACAGATATTATGGGGGAAACAAAAAACAAAACAAAACATACCACCACCCTTTTTGACTAAGGAAGGGTGAGGCCTTGTGAATGACCTCAAATGTATTTTCCTAATTCTGTAATGTTGTCTCCTGCACCAAAACTACCTGGAGTTGCTTTTTAAATTCATTTATTTGCATCAAAGGTCTCCCCTGGTGATTTATAACCCAAAACATTTACCCCATAGAGTGTAATTTTCCGTGCAAAAAAGAAAAAAAAGGATCAAAACAATTACCAATCAGAATTCTACAGAATTTAAAGTCGCTGTACCTCGAGGAAGCTCTTTTGGTCAAACAAGAAAGAAATGGCCTTCTTTCTAATTCCTTCCTTTCTCCTCCAAAATAAAAGCAAATTATGCAAAACATGAAAAATATAGAAATTAGTGAAATTTGTGCCTTTCCCACTCATTAAACGTCCTTCCTCTTACATCACTACCATTTCCTCAAGGTAGACTCAAACCAAGTAGGATGGAGGGGTCACTCATTCCCTTAGCTTCTCCATCTTTTCCTTTGTGGATAAAGAGAGGGTCTGCTTCTCAGGTAAATCGGTGACAGGACAATTGTTCTCAAATGAACGGTATTAACTGCAGCACAACGCAAGGAAGAAAAGTGGATTTTAATGCTGTTGAAAATTATGGTCTTAAGAAATGTAGTGGATGACTAAAAGTCCTCTATTCAATGAAGAAATCATTGAGACGTTCTTGGCAGGATGTCAAAAGACACATTTAAGAGGACAATTAAAACTGTATAATGCAAATGCTATAATTAGAACCATATCTGGTTGAGCAACATACTATTTTTCTTCCAAGCTGTTAACCGAAAAAAACATGAATTGTTACCAGTGTTGGTTAGTTTTTGCATGAAGATGAACTGCATATGTCCTAGAAAGCCTTGACTCTTGACATCGTTTACCTCCTGTGAGTAACGTCTCACACACACACACACACACACACATTTCGTTAAGACACTCACTCACACTCACACACACACACACACACACACACTATTTCGTTAAGACAGCTACCTAATATTGCTATTGCTGCTCTTACAGGGCCAGAGTCTCATCTGGTATAAATTGGCCAATGAATTTAAACTGATTTACAGCAGCCAAATACCTGGCTCAGAATTTAAAGTGGGGTTTGGGAAACTTGCCAGAAGTGTGATAGTGAGTCCAATATTCATCTACAGAAAGTGGAACAGACAACCTTATCATACATTAGGATGCTCAAACCTTTATTTGGGCACATAAATGCCCTGTTTACATAGAAAAATATTAAAAAGTCATATTAAAAGCCCCGTTTGTAGGCTAGGTGCTGGGGGAGGAGTAGAGGGATTTCTAAAAATAGAGGCCACAGAGGCAGGAAAATGGGGGGAATGTCCCACAAAGAAATGTTCACATATCCTCTTGTTCTTGGATACATCACTGCAAACATTGAGCAAGAACTTCCATTAAACAGGACACAACACGACAAAAATGTTTAAAAGCAAACGTAAGTTACAGTAGAAACAAGCCTCTGTATTTCTTCTTCAGCCACTAAAGCCCCAGTCCTGCAAAGTGCCTGAAGTCAAGCATGTGCTTGAGAGCTTTTCTGAATCACTGCCGAGAACGTCTCCGTTTTGACGGGAGCAATCTGCCGCCAAACCCAGCCTCTCTTTGATCCTCCAATAAAACCCCATTCCTCTGTTCTGGCATCTGAGTAACTAGCCCAGATACAGAATGGAATTAGTTACCTGTGAAGTGTAATGGCGTGGAAATAACTGTGAGGTTGCAAAACATTTTCTACTCTTGGTTACAATGCTGAAAATCAGGACTAACTCCATTGACTTCAGTGGAGTAACTTGAGCTACTCAGGAAAAGGAATGGAAGATGCTCTGCAGTCATTGCTAGGATGAGTTGTTTACACACTGGAATGTATCAAGTACCCTAAGAAGGCCCAGAGCTGTTCAAATTCTACAAACGCTGGTCCATAACTAACGGGGGGGGGGGGGGGGGGGGTGGATTTCAATGCATTGAATAAGTTGAATTTCCTAAAGATTCCAACATTTGATTTGGATGATCACTTAAGCAAAGCTTGTCATCACCCGGGGCGGGGTGGTTTTACAGGGAAAAGGGTGAGGCTGAGTTTGACTGATGTCATTTTAGAATTTCATAATTGTGCAGAATGCTTCATCCCTCCCAAGGAATACATTAGTGTCAGCTGTTGAAATCAGAGCATCCCCAGTCTGTTGGGCGTCAACACTGGTAGCATCAGAAACAACAACAAGGATGGAAGACGTCAAAGTCCATGTCTCTATCCAGTGCCCAGGAGTCCGGCACAGTAGAACCTTAGAGTTACGGCCACCTTGGGGATGGAGACTGTTTGTTACTCTGAACAAAACAGTATGGTTATTTCAAAAATTTACACCTCAACATTGACTTTATACAGAGTTGAAACGTTACTATGCAGAAGAAATATTCTTCTCCCCCCCCCTTTTTTTTAGTAATTTAACGTTTAACACAGTACTGTATTGTATTTGCTTTTGGGGTGGGGGTGTCTCTGCTGCTGTCTAATTGCCTACTTTTAATTTGAAATGAGGTGTGTGGTTAACCAAGAAGTCATAAGTCTGGGGTTCGTAACTCTGAGGTTCCACTGTAGCTCATATATACTAGCCTGTATCAGAAGCTGCCTCTTTGTTGAAAAACACCGTTACACACTGCAAAGTTTAGACAAAGTTCTAATGAGCTTCCACACATTGTGGGGCTTTTTCCCACTGAATTTATTTAACCTGAATACCGAGTCTAGCAAGGATCTCCCAATAGGGAATTATATTTCTACCAGGGCTTGTCTATACTAACTCCCACCGTCGATGGAGTCTATGTCACTTCAGTTACACAGCAGCTACATTGGCTACTCTCCTCATCCTGGTGGAGTACTGGTGTTGACGGGAGAGTGCTCAGGGACTGATTTACTGAGTCTAAGCAGATGCAATAAATCGACAGCTGGTGGATCAATCACTGCAGGGTTGATCCAATTCCTAGCATCATGGAGACAAGCCCCCAGGGGCACCACTGCTGTGAAGTACATTCAGAGGAATATATGAGTATTATATGTAAGTTCCATTGTCACAAATAAGCACAATGTTCAACATAGTGATTAGAATGTGCATAATGCAAACTCCAATAGAGAAAAACTACCCATGCACAAATCTGCTGTTGGAGAACAGAGAATGAGTGCAGCATTTAAATTTAAATGACTTTAGGATTTCACCTTCCTCACCCCTACTCTGACTCCTTCAGATACATTCTACAGTGTATTTTCCTTTCCTTTCCTGTCCTGCCCTGCACTTGATTAGGCAGATGATATAAGGGCTTTTCCATGACCAGGAAAGGAGTTGTTATTCTCAGACATGAAACACTGTAAAATTAACAATCTACTAAAATTACATCCCAAATAACACTATCCTGCAAAACCACCTACAAAGAAAGCAAATGCTAGATCCCACAGATACTTTAGCCAATGTGCTGTATAAGCATCTGTTATCGTTGGCAGTAATGGTTAAATGCACATGAAATATAATAGAAATAAGATAATTTTCTTGCATATGTTAGACAACTTTAGTTAGGGCAAAGTGTCCATTGCATTATTATTTCAACTTCTAGAATAATACACTAGGAAAAAAACGAAAGAAAAAACGAATGTAGATCAAATTTGTAAAGGTCAGCAAGTAATTGTTAACCTTGGGAATGAGGGGGGAGGGAAATCAGTACTTTTCCCAACAGCCCTTTAAGCTGCTTGTAAATCATATTCGTATTCATATACTTAAGCATTAATTTACATACTTAATTTCTGACAGGTTGACAACCGCAGTCCTTCTGTCCTCTCAGTGTAAAGTGAGAAGTCAATTGTTATTCAGTGTATCAGTTACAGTGGTAGTGCCACTAACTATATTTTATATAATGTGCTATCTGCAGAAAAGCAGATAAGAATTTGATTTAACATCCAATTAAAAGCCGTCATTGAAAAATTACTTCAAATAAGCCTTTTATTTTCTATAATCAGTGTTCAATTCAAGCCTTCCTTGGACCTACTGAACCAAGCATCAGGACTCATGAATTTTGATTAAAAAATTTGAGCCCATTTCTAACTTAAGCAGATTTTTTTTGTTGCACTGTTTGATAGAAATTTAATAAATCTATGAATCCTTGCCAGCGTCATTTATCATCTTTTTTTCCGCAAGACTGGCCTATTATGCCTCGGCAGTAAATTATGAGGAAGCCAGCAAACCAAAACTTTTCAGTCCGATACTGAAGAAGAGATATAATCACTTGCATTGAACCATATAATTATAGTAGAATATGAATCTCTGAAACATTAGGTCCTGTTTTGAATATGTAATGCCAGTGCATTGAGAGCCTACAAAGATTTCTAGCTGATCTAATATAGCTCAGTTTAGCATCATATTGAACAATTTGTTGTTAATGAAAATGACAGCAAAAGCTATAAACAACATGCTGGGAATCTCAGTAAGAATTATGAGGGAAATTTCCCTGTATTTGGAAATACAAATCATAAAACCAAATAGTCACTTTTTAGGGTTTTAATTCAGCTGTGTTTATTCCAAACAATCTTGGGAAACGTAACTTTAAGCCTATGTATTTAGTTGTGTTTAAAACTGAAACCAGGCCCTGTCGTTTATTCGTTTCACTGAAGATGTGAAGGAAAACCCAGACTTCAGGCAAACTCTGGCACAAAAGCATATGTATTCCTGCATAAATGGGGTTTGGATGGCTCTCAATCTAATGGGTTAATTCTCCTACTTTTCAGTACATGTGTATTTGCTATTTTAAATAAAGTGAATTCTGTGCATGGTATCAAAGGAAGAATGAAAATGCTATGAGTTAGCAATCGGGCCATGTTTCTCCTCCAAGAGCATCAAAGTGACTACCAAATATTAATGTGATATAGAAATTCAGTCTGGTTTACAAAGAGTAGTTATTAACTCTCTAGGGGCATGTCTACAATACATAAAAGATCGAACCTCTGGAAGTCAATCTTCTAGCATTTGAATTAGCAAGTCTCTTGTAGACCCCCAAATGAAACGCTGAAGGCTGCCCCCGCCAGCATCCTGTACTCCTCATTCTGTAAGGGTATGTCTACACTTGCACCCTAGTTCGAACCAGGGATGCAGAGGCAGACATTCGAAATAGTCAATGAAGTGGGGATTTAAATATCCCGCGCTTTGTTAGCATGATCTCGCCAGTGCATTACTCCAAATGCCAGCTGTTTCAAACTAACGTTTCTCCTCATTTTTTGAGGGTATCTGAAGTTTTGGTTCGAATTAACGTGTCCCAGCGCGCACTTTCACTTTCGAAACAGCTGGCATTCGGAGTAATGCGCCGGTGAGATCATGCTAATGAAGCGCGGGATATTTAAATCCCCGCTTCATTGACTATTTTGAATGCCTGAATTTGCATCTCTAGTTCAAACTAGGGTGCAAGTGTAGACATACTCAGGGTATGTCTACACTACCCCGCTAGTTCGAACTAGCGGGGTAATGTAGGCATACCGCACTTGCAAATGAAGCCCGGGATTTGAATTTCCCGGGCTTCATTTGCATAAGCGGGGAGCCGCCATTTTTAAAACCCCGCTGGTTCGAACCCCGTGCAGCGCGGATACATGGGGCTCAAACTAGGTGTACCGGTAGAACGAGGTGTACCGGTAGTTCGGAATAGGAATCCTAGTCCGAACTACCTAGTTCGAGCCCCGTGTAATTCAAATCCCGGGCTTCATTTGCAAGTGCGGTATGCCTACATTACCCCGCTAGTTCGAACTAGGAGGGTAGTGTAGACATACCCTAAGGGAAGTAAGAAGTAACGGAAGACAATGGGAGCATTTGTTCCAGTCGTTCTCCCGCAGTATAGACCAGTGTTTCTCAATCAGTGGTACGAGAACCCTTAGGGATACTTGAGAGAAATCTGGAGGGTACGTTAACTCAACTGAAATTTGGAGAAAACTGAAGTTTTGTTTTAAGTTTTACAGCATTTTATCATTTTTGTACTTTTTACACCCAAAAATTTCATTGCCCATCGAGCTCCAATTAAGTTGTTGAAACATAAGTGTTGCAACGGTAGAAAAAAATTGTGTCTCTCTGAAAACTGTAGGTACTGGGGGTACTTATAATTTTTTTTTTTTAAAAAAAGGGTACTTTATAAAAAAAAAGGTTGAGAAACACTGGTGTACATGCTGTGGCAGCTTGGCATAAGGTAAACCAAATCCAGCTAAGCTAGTGTAGACCAGGCCATGGCACACGTTCTTATTTCATAATCATAGAATACTAGGACTGGAAGGGACCTCGAGAGGTCATCGAGGCCAGTCCTCTGCCCTCATGGCAGGATCAAATACTATCTAGACCATCCCTGATAGACATTTATCTAACCTACTCTTAAATATCTCCAGAGATGGGGATTCATAACCTCCCTGGGCAATTTATTCCAGCGTTTGACTACCCTGACAGTTAGGAACTTTTTCCTCATGTCCAAATAATAATTAATCTGTTTTAAATTCACAGTCTAACTTATTCATGTGTTGACCAGCACTTATTTCATGGGTTGGTAAACTGCGGCAGACCAAAATGAAAAAATCTAAGGGTGTTTTTTTGCAATTTTGTTCATTTTGTCTACATAATCATGTGAAATTTAACATGCTAAATCAGACAGAGTCATTGACCTTTCTGAAGTTCATCCATCAAATGACCTTTGAAATCTAGACTACTGAATATTCTTTATTTTACCATTGAGCAAGTTTCTTTGGACTAATTGTGATCTGTTACTCTGGTGTAACTCCAGAGTAACCCCACTGAAATCAGTGAGACCCGGGCTTGCCAGATGTAAACAAAGATCAGACATAAAATATATATTGGGAAACCCAGAGGAAGGGGTCTTGTTTATATTCTGTTTAAATAATGGGTTGCTGATAGCCATGTCACTAGCAAGAGGTAGTATTCAGGGACTTTATGGAAGAAATGGATTTTAAGAAAGGGCTTGATTTTGTAATTCATGTTATCATCTTATTTCCCCTCCAAGACACCATAGAACATGTGTGTCAAAGCAGTGATGAGATAAAGTATTAATTTCAAAAATGTTTGAAAAAGAAAGGTTAGACTGTAGCCATAAGGAAATTAAATACCATCGTACAAAACAAGGATGGATATTCAAAGAAGGAAAACAGAATTTTAAATGAAAAAGCCTGTCAAGTATTCCAGAATTAATTAAGAATAGATCTAAAGTAGATGAATATTCTTCTTGAGTGGCTGTAGTATCATCAAACTCTCGCTAATAATGCAGCCATTTCTACTGACACTTTAGCTACTCTTAAAGATGAATATTTCTTATATCGCTGTTGCTTTATCTTTCTTTAATTGACAAGTTATGTTGTGATAATGTATGCATGAGTTTTTTCCCCTTTTCAATAATGCATTACAACATAGATGGCTTAGCTAATGTCTATAGACTCTCTTCACCACAGATCTCTCTCAAGGCAACTTAGATTCAGGCCAGCAAAAAGTCTCCATATTATAGCTGCTGTCTTAGGTTACTTTACTCCGGTTACCATTTTCAGTAGAACTCATACCTTATTAACTAGGTGCAGATTGATGAATTCATAAAATGAAAAAATTCATACAATCGAACCTCTCAAAATCACAGCAGGCATGATGTATAAGCAGTTGTGATGCATACTGCAATTTTTACACCATGCCATGGCTGCTTCTTGTCTTTCAAACCAGTGCAAAGCAATCTGTAGTGCATGGAAGGGAACAGAATGGATGTCAACTTTTTCTTCACTGACATCACTTTTGGTTTGTGGGGTTGTTGTTTTTTTTCCAGATGGAAAAAATTGTTTGTGTAGCTGGTTGTTACAGATGTTCTACCTTAAAATTACAGTCATATTCTTTGCCGGAGAACGATATTGGCAGTTGGTTTGCAGAGTCATTTACTGAGTTCCTTGGACACAGCTAATATTCTCTTCTCAAAGGCAGGCATGATTCATGTGCACACAGGATGACTGGGTCTAACAATGTATATAGGCATTCCTGACCCTCATGTAGCCCTTCGGAGCCACCTGGTACCTGGCTGAAAAAAATTGGGATTATTTTACATAGCTTCCTGATTACTCTCCAGGGGGTGGCCAAGATGTGAAACACCTGAATCCTTCTTAAAGCGACAGGGTGTTACCACCTGCAGTCATTACAAATTACACTGTATCTGTTCGGGAAGGCCTCCAGGAGCTAAGTAGCAGAAAGCTGCCAATCATCAGTGCAGTCGTTAATATATGAAGAGTTTTTTTTAAACTACAATAATGAACATTGCATTTCTGTTAATCCACTTGATGTTGAAAAATAATTTTGTTTTATGTAATAAACATGGTAAATGAACAGATTTGTTGCCTTACGTATAAAATTATCAAATCTATTATCCACTACAGTGTAGTGCATACAAAGTTACTTAACTATCAAAATTGCCTACGTTGGGCCCTCTTGCATCAGAGACTCCATCTGGAAGAGCTCCATGACCTAAGTTGAGTTTCCTGTTGAATAGCTCAGCAAAATACAGGCGAGAGATCCGTGGCATCATGCGGTTTGGAAAGCTATGGATCTTTTCTCCTGAATAGTACCTTGGCCATTTTTAAACATCTGCAATAGCTACTATTCATGATACGGGGAGGGGAGGGGGGAAACGTCTCCACCTGTTACATCTCTGCTGAATCTTTTCATTTCCACCTACTCCCCCCATGATAATTTTGAAGGCCACCAAACGGTTCCCATTATTCAGAACAGAACAACATCTGCGTGACAAACATTACTACTCCCTGGAAAGCACCTCCTTCATGCCGCAGATCTCTTTGTAACGCAACAATACCATGCACTATTTATACAGCATCCATAAGACACAGGGTCACAAATCTATCAGAGCGACCGAGAGAGTCATCTGTCAAATAAGGAGGACAGAGTAGTGTTTAAAGTGAGATTTGAAGAGAGGCTGTTCCTCTCAAGCATAGTGGGGTGGGAAGATCACGCTCCAGAGCGACGGGGCAGCCTGACTGAAAGAATCACGTCCCTCACTGCACCAACACAGCCTGGAAAATCATCTTAAGGAGTCGGCCAGCATTGGAAAAGGGGATTGAGCACACACCCCTGGGGTCAGCAGCCTAGAGCCAGTTCAAAAAGATCAATTCTCAGTTTTATTTCAATAGATACTGAAAGCCCAGAAAGAAGAGTTATGTGGCTCTACTGTCTTGCACCGGAGAGATCTATTCACAGCAGTTAAGTTGAAAGATTAGGGCCCAGCAAGCTAATATAAAGAGAGCTGCAGGCCCAGACTCGGTTAAGTTCCTTGCAAGAGTTGTAGGAGCACAGATGTGTGACTGGCTGGCAGAGCCAGCTCCTGGCTCCCCCACCTCCTCCTAGCAGTACGACTGCTTTTCAGCCCTCCAGCAACCCAGCTGGGCTACGCACTGGGCTCCAATCCCCCCTCCCCCTGCCCAGACACACATTGCATCAGGCTCTCGGCTTCCTCCCCCTCCCCAGTGCACCAGGACTCTCTGATCCACAGATGTTGCCGGACCAGAGAGTCCCAGTTTAGAGAGGTGCAACCTACAGTAGAATGAGAACACTCCAGTTTGCGCTGGACTTGAAAATTTGTGTGGGGGTTTCACCAAGACCATTACCAATTCCAGGGTCCTCTGACAGGGTGCCAGAAATGTGTGAGTAATGTGTGATATTTGTAAGCCTGAAAACTGTTGCAGGTGCATAATGGTTAGTTTTATAGTTTCGCGTAACAAGAGAACTGAATATCAAAATTTCACTACACTCATGCTGATCTTAAACTTACAAGTTGTTCAGTGCCTTTTAGAAGGTTTGGGCCTATAGAAATGCACTCATCAAATTACAAGGAAAACACATACCCGTCTGTACAGATGACCTCAGAACAGATCAGTGTAATAGATAACCTAAGGAATTATTTATTGTGCCTCTGGTGAATAACTACCTTACAAGATCCAGTATAAATGTTGAATCTGTGATAAGATCTACCTAATGCTTTCACATACAGATTCTGTGTGTGATCTTGATTTACAGCATTTGTACATATTTGTATAACCATTATATAGCTCATATGTTTAATGTTATCTACACCTTCACCTAATGTGCCAGATGACATAACCTGCAGCTTTTGAAGACATCGCGACATTTAAAGGCCTATTTCCACAGCTTTTAAAAAACTGTTTAGAGGCACATAAAATAGAAATATATGTATATGATTAAAAAAAGCTTTTCCAAGTTAGTGTTTTAAAATCTGATTTTATTTTCCCATGCCTATTCTTATGGGTTTCGATTGTTGAATGGGAATTTATTAAGTATTTTATTCAGCATTCCCTGTGTTTCTAATAGAAAAAGAAAAGCAGATTTACTCAGATTTTTACAAATCATGGCACTAGGTGACTTAGTAAGACAAAAAATGCTCTCTTTAGCAGCCTTTCCTATATTATGTGTAACTCTAAATTCAGTTTGGGGGGGAGAAAATAGCTTTAGAATAGGGATGTGAATAGGTAACCCATGCAGGCTGGGAGTTGGCAGCCTTGCGTAACCACCACTGAGAAGACTTAAGCCTGGGCCCTCCGGAACTTAGTGTAGGAGTTTCTACAGCTTGAGCTATAAAGCCAACTGGCTTTCAGCTTAGGCTGTAGAGCTCCCTTGTTCTTATCTCTCGCTGTAAGTGGTCTAAGTGCCACTACATGGGACAGTGAACCACACTAGGGCTACATCTACACTACGGCAGTTGTTTGGAAGAGGAAATGCAAATGAAGCGCTCATTTGTAAATCTCATGTTCTCATTTGAATATTCTCTTCCGATCCTTTTTGCGGAAGAGGTTTTTGCAATAAAAAGCCCTGTGTAGACGGGGCCATTTCTCGGAAAAACCCCGTTTTGCGCAAGATCCTGTAAGGCTCATTTTTTGAGGAATAAGCTGGGCTCGACAAATAATACAATCTACCCACCCATGGAGAGTAGATTGTAACCCGGAAGAGCCAGGTTTGGGCGATCTGTGCATGTGCAGAACGATCTGCGCATGCGCAGATCGCCGGACAGTGCGGCTGGCAAGCGGGGCTCGCCGTGGTTCGGCAAGCCCTGGGAATAAGGGATCTTGCGCAAAACGGGGCTTTTCTGACAAATGTCCCCATCTACACAGGGCTTTTTATCGCAAAAACGTCTTCCGCAAAAATGATCGGAAGAGAATATGCAAAAGAAGCACGAGATTTGCAAATGAGAGCTTCATTTCCACTTCCTCTTCTGAAACACTGCCGTAGTGTAGACATAGGGTAGGTGTGTGGGTTACACTTGCACAAGGCTGGAGCAAACTGACTACTCCAGCCTGCTCCCGTTTAATCAATTAACTGGTTAAACTTAACATTTAACTGGTGTTAAATGGGATTTTACACCCGTACTTTAGAAGCCACATAAATGCCTATAAATAAAAAATGTTAATTTCTGCTTCTATTTAAATGCTCAATGAAAGTATTTAATTGAATATTTATAATTCAACATTACACTTGTGTTTGGAGCAATAGTATATAAGAATCTGGAGGTGCATTAGAAAAATGACAATTGAGATTAATAAGAACTTACACTTGGAGGAAAGAACTCTGCCCAGTGAACACATATCTAATCTGATCAAAAAAAATTGAGTTGGAAGCATTGAATCTTCTGAACAGGCTCCCATTGTTTGACCATACTGAAAGGCATGTACCTTTTCCTGGGTGTAATATATACAACTATGAATGTTTATTCCATACTAATAGTTCCACGCTGAATAAAACGGAAGATTCAGAACACAGAATCCACGGAAACTATAGAAAGTTTCTTATGCAAAGTATGATCCATGCAATGGGCCTGCAAAGATTTTAGATATAGCTCTCTCATTGTGGAGACAATTTCTGACTATCCTAGATGTTACACAGTATGGCAAAAAAGACGCATCTGTTAAATAAGCCTTGATTTTTGTTTTCACTTTAATGTCGGCCATCATATACTGCTTGCAGTGTTTGGATTTTTCTCTGGTTTTATTTATATATCATTTGCACTCAGGTTTCAATACATTTTAAATGGAAAGGCTATTTACTATGTGCAGCTCTTCCTATAGTATTGTAAATGAAATGAGTCACTTTAATGGGTTTCCCCTTCTTTTAGGCCCTTTTACTAAGAGTTCATAGTAGCACTTTTTCCAGATAATATTATAATAAGGAAGATTGCTGATATTCAAAAAATGATAATTGTAGTGGATTGGACCATTTTTAAATAAAAATTATAATCTGGTATTTCTTTCTGATGTAAGTTCTGTAAACAGTTTCTTCCCACCATCCCAACTCGGGCTGCATTTTGTCTCTACAAAACAAGGCGAAGGAATGTCCCAAAACACATTCCTATTTTGTTAGCCATCCTGTCAAATTTGAACATTTTTCTGTGCTTGGTAAGAGTGAAAGCCACAATTTCCCCACACACTGATCATATCCATTGGTGGCACTGTGTGCATACTCCGTTTGGTATATTAAAAAGATGGCAGCTCTCCAACCCACAAACAAAAAAACCCCAGCAGCCAAAAATTTAAAACATTTATAATTACACGATGAATAATCTAGTTTTATGAATATATACGACATTGGTGCTTATCTGCATTTTTTTAAGTCCACCAGAATGAAAAGTGACAACAGTGTGTTCCGTGAATTAAAAATACAAGGAAACAACAAGACAATAGCAGTCAGCATAACAGTCAGGAGTCATAGCGCATCACCTGCCGAAAACATTGCCAAGATCACTTTTATATCAACTAGCCTTCATCCGCCATCATGTATAGAGGGGTGTATAAGGAATGTTATGCAAATAAATTACCAGCATAAGTACGGCGTGTTTCAAGGTTCAAGCGATGCACAGGAAAGCATTAGGTGTCAGGCAGTATAGGGTGCATTTCCAAAGCCAAAAGAGGTGTGTTTGTTTTTAAGTATCTGTCCCCCTAGCATGTAGATTCTTATGTGAGTGCTTTATTGATCCCCCTCCTCGGTTTTCCTTTCTGTTTGGTTCCACTTGAGCCTGTTGCTTCTTTAATAACACTCTGGATGACAGACAGGCCCCTTCACTGAGGTCAGCCAGGTGGAGCTTATATATACCAGGCACGCCTCTGCCTGTTCAGTGAAGATATGCAGTGGGCCTTGTTTGCATGCAGTGACAGGCCTGAGATATTTGACAAGGAGTATATCAAAACTTCCTTTTGGACAAGATCAACAGAGCCAGCTGTGAGAGTGGAGTAGCAGCCGGTCTCTTGGGTCTGAGGGAGATCAGTAATGTGCAGGTAGAAGTGTGTTTCTTGAATATACAGCTTTCGCTGGCTGACCTCCCTCAAGCTGCCTGTCAGTCAGTGAGTCGGAAGGTGCTGGTCCCCAGGGAAGAATTCCCCAGGGATTGGCTGAATGTACTCACGGGCGTTCCCCTGCTGTTTGAAACACGGGCATACTGAGGAAAGGCACATCTAGGGAGAGGCAGTTAACACTGAACATGGATTTCATCTCCACTGGGATTCCCCTTTTTAGCCTCCCCCAGCCTCTGTGCAGCCGTTCCGGAAACCACCAGTGGCATGCAAGGAATTGATTGTTAACAGCATTTACTTTTATGCCCTATCAAGTATTTTTATTATAGGATGAATTCTGAATCCCTTACTCCAGCCTTGTGTTGTCTGCATAACGGGAATTGGCCTTATGGTTGTACGTTTTGTACTACCAGTGCTTCAGGACAAACGTGGAAGAAAGATATGTGCAATACTTTCAGTGACAAAGTGTTACTATACCAGGGCTTTCTCTGTGTGCAGCACAATTTGTAAATGTCTCATTAAAATTTACTTTTTGTTTCTTCCCTGTTCACCTTAAAGCAGTTCATTTACTTCCTGAATCTCTCAGTTTCCTTGGAGAAAATGTTATACTGCACAAAATTAAATCAGCCACTATAAATTATCCCCTTTTTGAAAAACACATTTTTACTTGCATTATTCTGGCCCATTTTATGGACAGGAAAGCCAGCTGGAAATTCACACTTTTAAACACTAGTTGAAAGGTTTACACTTGTATCCATGACACAACTATTTGCTAGGATCCTATTTTCTTGGCAAGCAAATTCAGTCCTTTGATTTATATTCCATAATTACTTGCTTAGATTTTAAAATGCAAGAAAATAGGTAAAATGAATATTCAATCTATTTGAAAACAATTTTAAAAAAGAAAAATGAACTCAACTGTAATCTAAATTGTCTCAAAAAGGAGGAATGAAAGATTTATGATGAACATAAGAAGTAATTTATCAAGACACGAGAAGTCATCCTTCCATTCTACTCTGCACTGATTAAGCCTCAGTTGGAGTATTGTGTCCAGTTCTGGGCACCACATTTCAAGAAAGATGAGGAGAAACTGGAGAAGGTCCAGAAAAGAGCAACAAAAATGATTAAAGGTCTAGAAAATATGACCTATGAGAGAAAACTGAAAGAACTGGGCTTGTTTACTTTAGAAAAGGGAAGACTGAGAGCTGACATAATAGCAGTTTTCAAGTATCTAAAAGGGTGTTACAAGGAGGAGAGGGGGAAATTATTCTCCTTGGCCTGTGAGGATAGGACAAGGAGCAATGGGCTTAAACTGCAGCAAGGGAGGTTTAGGTTGGACATCAGGAAAAACTTCCTAATTGTCAGGGTGGTTAAACTCTGGAATAAATTGCTTAGGGAGGTGTTGGAATGTCCATCACTGGAGATATTTAAGAGCAGGTTGGATGGACCTCTATCAGGGATGATCTAGACTAGAGGCAGGGAACCTTTTTTTCGGTAGGGGGGCCATTGGCCCACAAAAAAGTCAGTCAAGGGCCATACACAAGTGAGAAGCAAAGTGAGAAGCCCCTAACTGAGAAGGAGAAAGTCACTCCACACATTCCCCTTGCACCCCAGAGCCTGGGGGGGCCAGGCTATTAGATTTTGCGCGCCCCAGCCCTGTGGGTGAGTGGCAGGGGGGTTGCAGCCTCTAGGGTTGCCAGATGGTTTAACCAAAAATATCGACCCCCCCCCCCCAAAAAAAAACACCATGGAAAAAAAGAAGGGGGAGACCAAAGTTGTTGACCAAAAAAAATAAGAGCACCACTCTTAACAGGCGGCAGACATCTCTGCCTTCTCTCCCTGCTCCTGACCAGACAGCTCCCCTGCAGAACCAGGTAAAGAGGGAAGGGGCAGGCTGGGCCTGGTTGCTTAGGGTTTCCAGGTGTCCGGTATCGACCTGGACAGTCCGGTATTTTCGCCCGCTGGCCGGGAAAAAAATTAGAAAATACCGGACATTTTAGGTGTCCGGTATTTTCTGAATTACTGGACGGGAGGTGAAAATACTGGACTGTCTGGGTCAATACCAGACACCTGGCAACCCTAGCAGCCTCCGTAATTTGGACTTCCCTAGTCCAGCAACACCACTGGTCCAGAATAATCGGCGAACCCATGGAACACTCACTGGGGAAATAAAACAGCAGGCTTGAGCCTGGAGCGTTGTCACACTAGAGGATCAAGGGACAGCAGAGTCCCCAGAGGCTGGGGGGGAAAGAAGGGCAGGTGGGAGAAAGTGGAGCCCTGGGCCACTGATGACTTCCTCTGGTCTGACAAATTCCCGGGTTCAGGGCCAGTCAAGTCCTGAGGGTGCCAAACAAGGGAGGTCCAATCAGTATATAATATTTAACTTATGCACATACAACATGTTGATTTTTATGAGGCTGTATGATAGGCAAGAGGTAATTGTATGAAAAATATACTGAGAAATAGATCATTAGAAAGTCAGGATGCAAGACTGTTTTTGTCCCTTGAATAATACTTTTTATGTACAATAAATTGGTTCAGGAAACTGAGCGTAACTCTAGCTAATCAAAATGTGACTATTCACCTATGGAACTTCCTCACCCTGTACCCAGTACATCTTTTATAGCTTCTGGTGGCCCAAGGATACCTGAAGCGGTAACTAGGTAAGACTGAAATGAAGAAGACAGAGGACTGAGCTGTACTTTGGATGTAACTCCTAGAATGTGAAGATGTTTGAACTCCAGGGTTTTGGCTCAGACCAGTCTTTAATTTGAAGTAACGTCTGCCTGGCCAAATGCCGTGCAAGTTCCCGCACTAAGAATGATGATGTCTCAGGTGATGTTGGATGCTGCAAGAAATGCTTCCTCTAGGGAGGAAATTAGGTCACGCAGGAAGTACACAGGAAGGTAGGTCGGAAGAAGCAGGTATACAAAGGAAATACATCTCCCATTTTCTCTTGAGGCTTTGAAACTCTTAGAAAGCGGTTTGCAAAGAAAACGGATCTATGAGTCTCTTGCTCTCATATGTGCACAAAAAATTATGTCACTATAGATTTCAAAATATCTCCTGTTTTGTCATTTCTTTATTCAAATTTATATATTATGCTTTTCCTGAGAGCACACTTTTTTCTCTGTGTAGATTATAATAAATAATTATCACATTTTGGATTATGGTAACTCCAAGAAGCAGGCACCAACCAAGATCAGGAACCCATTGTGCTGTACACACATGGGCTGTGCCCACAAAAGCTCATGATACCATCTGCATGTTTTGTTAGTCTATAAGATGTTACCAGACCACACTAACTGTACACACTAACTCGGCTACCCCTGAAGCTTCTAAATAATAAAAATAGTTTAACAGGAAAAGAATCAGATCGGCACATCCACTTATGAAAAAGTACAATCCACTTCAGCTAGTAGAACTATCTTGGACGCACAGAAATGGATAATGATACCTTCATGGTCCTGTTCCCTATGAACATCCCCAACTTGGGACCCTATAGAATACACTATTTACACGGTTGTGTGGGCTTCAGACAATGGTAGTATAATTCTTACTGGTCCTCCAGGGACTGAAGCTGGCAAAATAGCAGGACATCCTCAGGTTCTTTCATCACTGATTCTGCTCCCCCCTCCGCCTCCAAATTCTGTGAGGATGGAAATAGTTCCCTGTGCCTTCCATAAGACCCAAAACTCTTCCCACCCAAAACAACAGTTGCCAGGCAACCAGATTTCTGGCTCCTCTGCCCTCTTGTTGCTGGACAGGGTGATCTAGCCCTTTCTATTTTACTGAGGAGATTCTATGTGTTGTGCAGAGGAACAGATACCAGGATCCCCTTCGCTTCTTTGGGGCAGAGTTTCAGAGGAATTTAGGTGCCTAACGGTGCAGATAGCTGCCAAGTAGGATTCCCTGGAAACAGTGAGGCTGCGTCTAGACTGGCAAGCTTTTCCGCAAAAGCAGCTGCTTTTTTTCAGCTGCGGTGTACACTGGCCGCTTTGAATTTCCACAAGAACACTGACGATCTCATGTAAGATTGTCAGTGTTCTTCCGCAAATACAATGACTCTCCCATTTGGGAAAAAGCCCTCTTGCGCAAATGCTTTTTGTAGACAGCTGAGAACCGTTTTGCGCAAAAAAGCCCCGATGGCGAAAATGGCGATCGGGGCTTTCTTGCGCAAAACCGCGTCTAGATTGGCACGGACGCTTTTCTGCAAAAAGTGCTTTTGCGCAAAAGCATCCGTGCCAATCTAGATGCTCTTTTCCACAAATGCTTTTAATGGAAAAACTTTTCCGTTAAAAGCATTTGCGGAAAATCATGCCAGTCTAGACGTAGCCTGAGATTTTTAAAAAGTGCTTCAGTACCTAAATCCCACCTAGGTGCTTCTGAAAATCCTCCTAGGCCCCCAAATACTTATAGAAATCTTCTGGCCTCAAGGGTTTTGAATTGATCGCTCAAAGGACACACATTTTATGTTGGCATTTGGTGCGTTTTATGTTAATTGAAATCCAATTATTTCTAAAACCTAGCCGTGTATTTGAACAGATTTGGAGGTTGCAGAAAATGAGTGGGCTTATTAGCCGCTGCTAGGAACTTTTCACAAGAGGCTCTGCATTTTTCTAGAATGCTGTCATTAAAGTATGCACTAATGTGACCACAACATTTTTAAACAGCTGGCACAGGAGGCTGAAAAAATAATTAGTTTTCAATAAAAGTTGCTTTTTATTACCCAAGCAAAGTTCTCCAGTGACTTTTAAGGATCTGCCAAGTGAAATTTAAAAATGAAAATAGAGTCTCCACTCTGGCTTGTGGCCAAGCTGAATGAAACACGAATACTCTCAGTTGTGCCAAGAATTAGACATGCTGCACTGAGGCAAAGTGGTTAAGTATCTCCCCAGGTTTAATATTACATAAAACAGTGTCTCTGCCCTGGAAAAGGTTGCATTCAGGGGCCCGGTGGTTGTGGCATTTACTGGTTTTATCCTTTCTCTCCCAGCAGTCAGGAAATGAAAAAGCTGTTCGGAAAACAACAGAAATAATTTCTCTCTCAGAAGCTGGGGCTCCAGGTAGCAAAGTCTAAATATTTGGTTTTAACAGTTATCTGATCAGGAAAAAAAGGAGAGCAAATAAAATATTGCAAGTAATTTGCACTTTCAAATAAGAGTGACACAATGTCACACGCAGCTGCCTGGGTGAAATAACAGGTATGCCACGCTTCCAACCATCATCAGCATCACTCGGCTGCCACAGCAGACGGGGAGTGGATGTCAACAGGCGTTTTGCACTTGGAGCAGCTGCAGGATTTAGTCTCAACTGTAGCATTTCTCGACTTTACCACCTTTACTTTGATGCCAAAAACATGCTTGAGAAACAATTTCACTTCATGTTGTCACACCTATAAAACTCACAGCCGCAAGTGCCTATAGATGAAATTTTACCGCTGTACCCAAACATGAACCTAGGGTATCCAGCTACCTAGATAATTTGTTCCTGTTGCTCTTCCTATTATTATTATGTCTCTTAATTTCCTTCATGCTTATGCTATTTTCAATGCAATTGATTCAATTTGCATAAAACAAAGGGGAAGTGTGCCGCTGGACAGAAAACTGAGCATAGATTGCATACACTTTGGGGCAGGGACTCTTTTTGTTCTGTGTTTGAACAGCACCTACAACAGTGAGAGCCTAGGATATGCACGAACACAGATTTACAGCAGTCTTAACCCTGTGCACACAGAAGGCATGCTCCAAAAAGTTTGGAAAGCAAAGCCTGCCTCCTGTTTCTCAATTTATTGCCCCTAATATACATATCACTCGTTCAAAAGTATGTCATTTTGCATTCATGGCCATTTGGAGCTCATATCACAAATCCTCCCAAGTTATATGGTAGAATTATAATGTGGGCTACTGGCAACTAAGCACTTATCTGAAACCACCAAACACAATCTGCTCAGGACTACAATTCAAGCCAGGACCTTGAAGGTACTTTGGCCCACTCCACTTCACAGCTGCTGCAAGGGGTTATTTTTATAGTGCAATTTGTCTTCTGATTTACTATTATTGTTAAATGGATTCTAAAATTTGCTAAACATTTGTTTGAAGTTGCAGGCAAAATAGCTCCATTAGCGAAGGCTGGGTCTAATAAAATGGAAAATAGTGCCCCCTCCAACCTACTAGCTATTAAGAGTTAGGCAATCCCGGTAAACTAATTCCAAGTACAGAGAACAAGAGACAGACTTTTATTTCATGCTCCAATAAGGATAATTACCATGCTATTGTTAATTGAATATATAAAATAAAATCCATCTCGAAACATCTTTCAGTGAACAACCTTTTTCCAGAGTACAGTGCCACAGCAGAACTACTGAAGCAAGTCAAAGCTGGGACTAGCTAGTGTAAAATATATTTTAATAAAAAAGTTGGTGTTTTGGAGTTAATAAAATAATGGTGAATAGAACGACAACAGCAACGTGGATAGCTGGATAAAGCCCTGCTCACACACTGAAAAACCTGGCGTTAACTCATTGCAGCAAAGGTGCTCTGTCCAGAAGGCTTTCAAGTACCACAAGTAAAAGAAGTCGGGGGTTGCTTAAGTTCTTACAGCTGACCCCCTTTCATGGAAAAAGCCAATTACAGATCACAGATGTCTAGACTAATCCTTTTGAATATCACAGAGGCAGGCAATAATGGGGAAGTGCAATAGATGACAATTTTGCATAGCTTGGCTTGAGGTGGAAAGAGAAGGAGCATGAAAACAAACAAGGAAAAGCGAAAATACACAATGAAAAACAAAGACTGAGGTTAGCATTCAAACGCCTGTTGAACTTAGTATTCTATGGAGCCGCAGACTGCGGGACACATTCTGTTCTGGTAAATTCAACCTGACTTCACAGAGCTGAATACAGCAAAGAATGCCTCCCTGACCTACTAAAAATGCTGATTACCGCTACCCCCCAATGGTGTATTTTAGTCTAAGTTCTGAATTATTCCTAAAGTTTACTGGGAAGGAAAACTCTCTTTTCTGTTGGAGTCTGCATTTTTGCACGGCATCTGTCTGGTAATTAGCTTGGTGGTATCATTAGCATAAATATACAAAGAAATTTGATTTTAAAACATGAATACTCTTCTTGCTATGGAGCAATATAGGACAGGTGACAGGCCCAGCTGGGAAACCTCTTTTTCATTTTTCTGTGACCACAAATCAGACATCTTGGGCTCACAGCAGGATGGGCTCTACTGGCAGTAATTGGCACCATCTGTAGCTGTCAGAGCACTGCCTGGCATTCCAGCATTTCATCTTTCCAGTCAAGGCATTCATCACTAGTCCAAAACTCAGCCAGCTGACACTGAAAGATTAACTTGCATTGATTTGCTTGGATAAGCTGGCCTGGGCCTCAGTTGGTACTGAGCGTTCCTGTTTAATAGCCATCACCATCACAAGATGTTTACAAGGTGATTGTCTGCTTAGCTTTTTCCATTCCCCATCTCCCTCCTAATGTGTTTTCAATTATTATAATTTGTAGGAGATAGCAAATTAAAAGAAAGGACGGTGAACCTTGCCAAACGGCGGGACAGACTTCGCAGAAGGATTAGAAACTTAACAGCCCTAGCTGTTTTCTGGTCCGAAGTGAACAATTTCTCCCAGCCCGGCATGTGTCAAGAGACAAACTTGTTGATTTTGGGGCTCAGCAATGCACTGAGTCTATGCCAACTGTCAGACTGCATTATATAACCAAACGGAGCTTGCTATTAGTCTCACATTTTCCAGGACTGTAATAATTTGGTTATATTTTCCACTATGTTTTGTAGTAGCTGTACCAGTCAAAGTTCAACCTCACACTCAAATTTAACTAATGCTATGTGGGCTTGTTTACAGACGTAAGCCTCTTCTGAGGTGGTTATGCAGGTGTAGGAGTTAATCGCTCGCAGTCATAACGTGTTTATAGTATTGCCATTTAGAAATCTGATTGGCTTCGTTGCTTGTGAACAGATTAAAACTTTATAGTTAAAAATTTATGTCTCCTTTAGTAAATCCAAGCGGCTTCCCTAGAAAACCTAAGCAAGTAATAAATTGCAAATCTCACTAACATTGCTACCAGTCTTTCTTGACATTGTCAATAAGGGTTCTTTTGTGAACGATTAAGGACTGCACGACAGATATCTGCTTATCTTCATGTCCAAACATTGTTCACAAGTAATTTTTACGCATCTTTTGGAGTCGTTAATAGCACAACACACATTTAATTTAGCCTGGGGCATAAAACTCATTTAAGAAAAAGAGTATTTATTTGGGTAACTTAAAGTCAGCAAACTATTGGGATATTCATAAGACTGATGTGAACACTGATGAACTAAATGCTTGCGCAGAGATTTCATCTCATTAAAGGAGTAGTTTGTCCAGTGTCTAAAGGAGAGGATTTCATTCAAGAAACCTGATTTCTCCTCCAGGCCTGATTTCTCCTCCACTGGCTCCTTTTACAAACACAGGCATTACATCTGACACCTCCTCATTTGCAAAACATGATTTATAATTCAGTACTTTTCTTCAAACATATAAGAACTAATTTTCTATCTTTCTTCTCTCCTTCTTCCCGCCCATACATTTACAAATAGAAGGCAGGATTTTTTTTTAAAAAAAATATTATTTTATATTCATTTACTTATTTTTAAATCATTATTTTGTTTCACTAACTACAAAAAAATGTGCAAACAGTGGCTACCCAGCGTCTAGTAATAAAATAAGGAAAATATTAAACACAGACCAAAAAAATGGGCTTTTTTTAAATGAGACTGCTCATTTATGGAGTGTAATGCAATAGTGGCCAGATGATTAATATTCTGCAGGGGGAGTAAAGTAACAGAAAATATAAAGACAGATACTGTAAGTAGGGACGGGGATAGAGATTGTGGAGGGGGTACAGAGACGGGGTTGGGGTAAATGGTTACTGTTGACAGTGGCTGAATACGAGAGACTTCCCTTCACATGGGTTTTAGAAGGGATTATGCTTTCTGCCTATGATTAGATCCTGCGGTTATTTTTAAGTGAGGTGGGAGTGTGCTATGCTGTTATGTTCTGAGAAAGGCATTATCTCCATCCCCAGAATGTGAGAGAGATTGCCCCACACATCAGGCCTGCTGATGGTGGGAGGGGGAGGAGGATCATTGCCCCGGTGACTCAAAGGGGCCCACTGCCAATGAAATCACTGCTGGAGTGCCACACCGGAGTGCCAGGCCGCACGCTCTGAGCAGCGCTAAGGGCTGTAGGGGGCGTGCTGTACTCTGCACAGCAATGAAGGACGGCTGTCCTCTGTCTCAACCTTCTGCGCTCAGTCCTGTCCCTTCCAGGAGCCGCAGGTGTCCAGGGACCTGCCGAGGGCGTCGGCTCTGCTTCCCCCCATCTATTAAGAGCTAGATTTTGATTCCCCTCTCTCATTCTGAACAGCACCTTACCCATTTATGCAACCCCCGGCAAATCTGGCTACGATTCAACTCAGACAAGACAGAGGTGACACTTGTGGATCGGGGTAAGTGCGGGGAGTAGCTTTTTGGCTGGCCATAAGTAGCCACTATCAATTAATAAATACAGCTACCCTGGGTGAGACAAGTGCAGTGCAGTCACTGCTACCTGACCAATCTGCAGCAGAGAAGCTCATGTGGCATCAAAGAGAAAAAACCTCGGATTCATCTAGAAAATTCAACCATTTTTCTCACACATGGACATCTGCACAAGCCAGCTTTTTATACGGGCTCAGCATCCAGCACAGGTGTGGGCACGATAGAGTTGGTGGGCCAAATCCGTCCTGCCAAGCTATTTGATCTGGTCCATGGCTTTCCCTGACATGTCCCTGCTCTAAGGCCAATCTGGGTTTGGGGGTGGGGGAGTGCACAAAGTCTCCTCCCCTCACCTGGGGCATGTGGCACCTAGAGGGAACGGCTAGCAGTTCAAAACAGCTGGGGGTTCCCTCTTGGCGCCGTGTGCCCCTGGCACAGCACAATGGGGGGGAGGGAAAGACTTCACATGCTCTCCCAGCCACAGGCCCTGATTGGCCTGGGGGGGATACGTGCAAAGTCTTATCCCCCCAACATGGGTGCATGGCACCAGAGAGCACCATCAGCTGTTCAAAATGGCTTGCGGTTTCCTCTAGGTGCTGTGTGCCACTGTAAGGTCAGCAAGGGGAGGCAAGAGGCATGCTCCCCCCCTGCAGGCCAATCGGTGCTTGGGGGCAGGTGCGTGAAGTGTCCTCCCCCAGCCAGGGGTGCGTGGCATCAGTGGGAACCGCAAGCTGTTCAAAACGGCTGGTGGTTCCCTCTGGGCTCTTTGCGCCCTTAGCACAACAGGGGAAATTTCCTCTCTCCCTTCCTCCTCCGCACAGGGTGCCTAGAAGGAACAGCTTCTTCTACCTAGGCCCCGCCCCTTCTGCCTGATGCCCCGCCAAGGAACAACTACCAAAATAGGTGAAATGGCTCCCCTACAAAAATGATTGTCCAAGACCAAATCTAACAGCGTCCATTATAACACGAATGGCCAGATATTTGAAAGAAGCTCAGAACCGATTGTCCACAGAATAATGAGCACTGTATTGCTCAGCATAGAGGTGAGTGCAGCAAGACTGTGATGGAACTGGAGTTACGAATAACGTAGGTTGACCTGATTCTCGGGATGTTAACAATATGTATATTTTGGTTTAATTTAACGGGGTCAGGAAAGACGGGTTAAAAAAAAGGAAGAAGAAAGACGACTTGCCCAAAATAAGTCATGCCTTGGCAAACACTTGCAGACTGTTAAGAGACAATGCCAGAGCCGTTTGGCTCAATCACCAAATGAGCCTACCAGGCCAGTATTTTCTAGAAGAGCAGAACAAAGGGACTATAGGGCTATGTCTACACTCGTGGCTTCTTGCGCGAGTAATATGCAAATGAGGCTAAGCGTGGAATATCGCTGAGCCTCATTTGCATACCTAATGAGTCACCATTTTTTCAGAAGAGGCTCTTGCGCAAGAAGGAGCGTCTACACTGCCCCTTCTTGCGCAAGAAAAACCCTCTTGTGCAATGCCGTTACACCTATTACTTTTCAGGAAGAACGGCATTGCGCAAGAGGGGTTTTCTTGTGCAAGAAGGGGCAGTGTAGACGCTCCTTCTTGCGCAAGAGCCTCTTCTGAAAAAAATGGTGGCTCATTAGGTATGCAAATGAGGCTCGGCGATTTTCCACGGTTAGCCTCATTTGCATATTACTCACGCAAGAAGCTGCGAGTGTAGACATAGCCCAGCAGTATATCCCTGGTTACAGATACTCCAAAAGGAAGAACAGCTGTGCACAGATTCAGTTTAGAGCTCCGAGGTAAGCACGACTGACATACAGATTACTGGAGCAGACTGTCTACTCCAGAAGTGGGAGAGGTACAAACGTCCATCTTAGTGGATGTAAAAGCAAAAGCCCTGCCACCTGAGAGGACTGAAGAGAGAACAAAGGTGCAGGTAGCCTTGCAGCTGACAAATTGATATAGGAAAATGTTCGTATTTCAATTAAGGACTAGACAAAGCAATAGAAAATAAACAGAGAAGAGGGCATGGATTAGGAGTCCAGATAACTCTTTCCTTTGCCTCACTTCTCTAACTTCATATTAAAGGCCCAAATCAGTGGTCACTGATTTGTTTAATAATGACACTGGGTGTAGTGTGACGGTGTGGCCCACGTAGAAAGGGAATTTCAATAGCAGTGTGAGAAAGCCACTGATGGCTGGCGCTGTCAGTCATTTCTGAGAGTCCTTATCCACAAGGTCAGGAGGTATCTGCAGTAGGTGATCTCTTGTGTTATGAACACAGAGGTCTCCGCTTCTCCTTTCTGACCCTTCCAGAATTGAGGAGGCTGAGCCAGGTCAGTATTTTTAAAGTCTACAAGCAGAACTCGAGGGGAAACCTTTCCTTGACAAGAAATCAGAGCTGTGTAGACCACTGATTTACTGCTTCCGAAGGGTTTGAAAAGACACAATTCAGTGATACAGCGAAATACTAAACATAAGCCTAGAATCTGGAGACAGGAGGTCTGTTTTTATGCAGCTGAAGATTTATAGGACTGGGAAGCATTATATGTGAAATGTTTGTTTTCATTAAATAGAAGCTTCTCTCTCCCTCTTGGTCCCCCATCTCACCTCTCTGAACATGCCAACGCCTGTCAGAACTGCCCGGGAAACAATAACATTTGAATAACTTACTAAAACCATGCAGTGTTCGTTTAAAATACAATAATTAAAGCTAGATTCTGCCACACTCGTGTGGAAACCAACAGAACTACTCATATTACTTGCTGTCAGTAAAGGGAGCAGAATCAGGCCGCCTGTGGTCTTATTTTAAAACAGTGACCATTTTAAAGGGGGGCATATTCTCAGCTCCAGCCATTCCATTGACTTCATTAGAGCTAAGCTGATTGTCATTAGGTGAGGAAACAGAGTTGCCAATTCTACCTCCAATCTTGCAATATGTGTTTTTTTCCCCATAGGTCATGTCTTCTTGACGTGAGAAAGTGGAATTAAGATACACAACTCCAGCTACATTAATTACATAGCTGGAGTCAACACACCTTAATTGAAGTTTCTGCACAGTCTCCACTGTGGGAGGCCAATGAGAGCAAACGCTCATGAGGATCAGGAGTACCAGAGCCAATGGGGGGGGGGGCCCCTCTGAGTTTGATTAGCAGGTCTTTACCAGCACTTTCAGAGCACCATGAATTATCTGATTCACAGTCTAACCCTGCTCCTCCACTTCCCTCGCAGAGTTTGAATGCCACAAATCAGCCGATTCATAGCACTCCAAGGGTGTATCTAAACGATACCCCTCTGCCAACAGAGGGATGTAGATTAGGCACATTGCTATTGCAAATGAGGCAGGGATTTAAATATCTCATGCTTCATTTGAATAAAAATGGCCACCGCTTTTCGCCAACACAGCACTTTGCTGGCAAAAAGCGGCAGTTTAGATGGGGACTGGTCGACAAGGAAAGCCTTTTCCGACCGATCCTGTAAACCTTGTTGCATGAGGCATAAAGGATCGGTTGGAAAAGGCTTTCCTTGTTGACCGAACCCCGTCGAGATTGCCGGTAAAAAGTGGCAAAGTGCCATGTCAGTAAGAAGCAGCGGCCATTTTTGTTCAAATGAAGCACAGGATATTTAAATCCCTGCCTCATTTGCAAAAGTGATATGCCTAATCTACATCCCTCTGTCGGCAGAGGGGTGTAGTTTAGACACACCCCAAAAGGGCTGGGAGGGAGAGGGAGGAGTAGGAAATAGGAATGTATGCAACTAGGAATGTAGTCAATTACCGAATAGGCATAGCTTCCCCCCCTCTGCTGTTGCCTCTGTATCAGAAGCAGCAAATGGGGGGGGGGGGGGAGAAGGAGCCGGTGCTGGGGGAGCAGCTTAAAAGCCATTTCCCCAAGCACCATCTCCATGGTGGGGTTGGGGGCAAAGGAGTCAGAGCCTCAGCGATCCCGGAGCAGGCACGAGCTAGTACTGCTCAGTCTCGGCTTGCACCACCCCTGGGAGCTAAGCCCACTGTGGCTCTGCACTTTTAATGTTGTAAGAACCCAGCAGCTCTTATTACATTTGAAATACAGAGCCACAGTGGCAGTAGCGAGTGTCCCCCTTATCGACTAATCGAGTAGTCGATGGAATTCCATCAACTACTCGATTAGCTAATTAACCGTTACTTAACATCCTAGTAGGAAAGTGCAGGGGCCCAGTGCCCCAGTGAGCAAGAAGCGTGGGGGAAGGGAGCAGAGAAGGGGTACGTGGGCTGCCAGGGGAACCCCAATAGGCCACACGCGACTCTCAGGCCACAGATTGCTCACCAATGGCCAACGTGTTTCGCAGTCTCACCTGTTTGCTGTCTGTTACAATTCTCTAGTTGCTTCCCTCACAAAGGACAACATTTCTAGTTCAGTAGAACTAAATAAAGTTCTATGTAGCTAGACAAAGTTTACATACTGAAACAACATGCGTCTGAAGCTGGTCTGGCTCAATTTTATCAAACCAGCTGAAACAAATACACGATGTACCTCTAGCCTGAGAATTTTCATAAAAGAAAAATCCCTCAGGGTAAAAATACTATCAAAGTAATTGTATGGAGTCCATAGGATTTAGGGGATTTCTTTTCTAATTATTTGAATCTAAATATATAAACCATTAACCATTAAAAAAAAACCTGGGCTACGCATTTTTCATTCCCCATTGGCTGTTGCACTTCATCAAAAGTTTACATATTTCTTAAACCAGATACAAGACATCAACAGACTGCAGTTAAATGCATCACAGATATGGAATGCTCTTGCAGAAGGTTTCATTAAGTCTAACATGATTTACAGGACTTAAGACACATTGCTTCAAGATTTTTATATCGCTGCAGTAAGTACTCCAGGGATGTTTCGACCCACTTGAAATTGTTTTAGCTGTGCTATTACCTGGGTCAAAATTGATGGCAGCATATATCAATTAGATTGTAGCAGTTTTAAACCTGCTTCTATCTGGTCACTCAAAGATTCACATTCTAAGATTTCCATACCCCGAAAGAAATATTAAAACAGAAACCTCGAACAGGCTGAGATTAACTCATTTACTTAAAACGAAGCCCTGCAGAAGGGCCACAGGGAGATTAAGCCTATTTAGATTACAAATGTCCTCTTCATCTAGCCACTCATTAATGAGGACTAAATTGGCCTTTTCTCTGCATTTGCCTAAGCTTTATCTTGCTCACACTGAAATGAATTCAGCATCAACGCCTCACTATCTGTTGACAGTAAACTTTGGGGTCCAGACTCCTGATGTTACAGAGCAGTGACAGTTTCTACAAAGTTAGGGTCTGGTCCCACATGTTTTACTACTGTGATCATCATTAGGTAGTCCTGAAGATGAGCTCTGTGGAGCAGAGATCTCTCCACTGTCAGAGGTATCTCAGATAGAGTGGTGAGTTGCTATTGATTAATGAGTAGCTTAATGAAGACAACGGTGTATTTCTATGCAGCATGGCAGAAAAGTGAATTTGCATTGTTATATTTTATTAGTAAGTTGAGTGGCAGTAACTTCTGAAAACTTGAGGACAAATGTCCCTGCCATAATTTTATTTTATTAGTCAAGATCAGCATTGTCTACAATTTTTCCAGCAGGGCAGTAAATGTTAGAGGCACCTTCTTAGAATTAGGGTATGTCTACACTACAAAGTTAGTTCGAACTAACTTAGTTCGAATTAGTTAATTCGAACTAAGCTAGTTCGAACTAACGCATCTAGAACTAAAAACTAGTTCGAACTAGCGTTTTGCTAGTTCGAACTAGTAAGTCCACATTGAGTGGACTCTGAACAGGGCTTAAGGATGGCCGGAAGCAGTGCTGGCAGGGCATAAAAGGAGGACTTAGAGCATGGAGATGCTGTCTCAGGCTAGCCGAGGGCTGCGCTTAAAGGGTCCCGACCCCCACCCCGGACACACAGTTCTCAGGGGTGCCCCGCTTGCAAAGAAGTTCTGGCTTGGAGTGCCCTGAGTGCCCACACTGGGCACATCACACCACTCGGCCATCAGCCCGGCTGCACTTGCCGCAGGCTGCCATCTGGGGAGAGGGAGTAATTGGGGGGCTGCAGGAGAGCTTCCACCCTCAGAAGCCCACAGAGCCAGCCCAGTCCTCCCCATTGGGGGCTCGTACCCCATTCCTCCCTCACCTCCTTCCACTTACCCTTCCCTAGCCCCCCTTCTTATTGATGTACAAAATAAAGATAACGTTTCTTCCAACATTGACTCTGTCTTTATTGAAAAAAACTGGGGGAGACTGGGAAAAGGAGGTGGGAGAGGGGAAGAGAAAGGCTGGGAGAGGGGAGGGCAACTAACATGATCAGGGGTTGGGAACAGGTCCCAGATGAAGAAAGGCTACAGAGACTGGGACTGTTCAGCTTAGAAAAGAGGAGACGGAGGGGGGACAGGATAGAGGTCTCTAAAAGCAGGGGTTGGGTGGAGAGTGTGCATTCAGAAAAGTTCTTCCTGAGTTCCCATAAAGAAGGACTAGAGGACACCAAAGGAAAGGAATGGGTAGCAGGCTTGAAACTAGTAAGAGAAAGTTGTTGTTCTTGACAAAGCAAATAGTTAACCTGTGGAACTCCTTGCTGCAGGAGGCTGTGAAGGCTACAACTAGAACAGAGTTTAAAGGGAAGTGAGATAAAGTGATGGAGGTTGGGTCAATGGAGTCCTATTAGCCAGAGGGTAGGAGTGGTGTCCCTGCCCAAAGTTTGTGGAAGGCTGGAGAGGGATGGCACGAGACAAATGGCTTGGTCATTGTCTTCGGTCCATCCCCTCCAGGGTCCCTAGGGTTGGCCGCTGTCGGCAGACAGGCTACTGGGCTAGATGGACCTTTGGTCTGACCCAGTACGGCCATTGTAAGCTCAGGGCTCAGTGTCGGGGGTCTCAGTGGACCCCCTTGATTTTCATGCACACCTGGTCCTGGGTGGCCAGGCTGGCAGCTCTCCTGCCCTAGACGGCCACTTTCCTGTGCCTAGTGCGGAGATCGTGGACGAGGTCCACGATGTCCGCACTAGCCCAGGAAGGTGCCCGCCTCTTGCGGTCCAGGGCAAGCTCCCGGGAGCCGCCAGCCTGGTCCCGGCAAGAGGGGGTGGGCTGGGGGGCATCGGGTGGGTGGCTCTGTGCCGTGCCAGGTGCAGGGTCTGCTAGCTGGGTGCTGGCAGGCTTGCACCTGGCACGGGCACCGTAGCCAGCCCGTGCCCCTTTAAGGGGTCCGGGGCTGGGAGGGGGGCATAGAGTTTCCCTGGTGTTGGCCAGAGTGGCCACCAGGGAAACCTGGGGAGGGCTAGCCTCCCACTAGTTCGAACTAAAGGGCTACACAGCCCTTAGTTCGAACTAGCTAGTTCGAACTAGGCGTTAGTCCTCGTAAAATGAGGTTTACCTAGTTCGAACTAAGCGCTCCGCTAGTTCGATTCAAATTCGAACTAGCGGAGCGCTAGTGTAGCACCTATTAAAGTTAGTTCGAACTAACGTCCGTTAGTTCGAACTAACTTTGTAGTGTAGACATACCCTTATAGAATTATAGAGTTGGAAGAGACTTCAGGAGGTCATCAAATCCAACCCCTGCCCAAAACAGGACCAACCCCAACTATATCATCCCAGCCAGGGCTTTGTCAAGCTGGGACTTAACCTCTAGGGATGGAGATTCTACCATTTTCCTAAGTAATCCATTTCAGTGCTTCACCACCCTCCTAGTGAAATAGTTTTTCCTATTTTTGCATTCTGTCTTTGGATTCAGGGTTCCAGGAAGCGCCCCTCTATAAGCAATTTACCATGTTCTAGTTGACCCACGTGTACTGTCTTCCATCCAAAGTGCAACGCCCTCTCTCAGCATTGAGATCAAGGGCATAATAAGTCCTTTAATAGGCAGGATGAAAAGGGATACAAAGTTCATTTTAACCCCTCCTTTTTGCATTTAAGAAATGTATCATGTACATTTTTAAAAACTAATTTATCAAAATATTACAGAATAATAATAATAAGCCAGGACTTAAAAACCTCTAGGGATGGAGATTCCACTCCCTCCCTAAGTAACCCATTCCAGTGCTTCCCCACTCTCCTAGGGAAATAGTTTTTCCTAATATCTAACCTACACCTCCCCTACTTTGCCCCTTTCCTCCGCTCCTTTGCAACAAATCACAGCTAGTCTCTCACAGTGACTATCTTTTCTACCTTAACGCTCTAAATCAATCTCAATTATGGTCATTAAGCTACATATGTATCTTAACTGAAGTCCATGTAAATTCAACTTACAGCCGTGTTCACACCATGTTGTGTCAACAGGAGATGCTCTCCTGGCGACACAGGTTTTGCCTCTTATTCCGACGTCTCCCAGGGTACATCTAGACTACGTTCTTTTTTCAAAAGGAGATATGCAAATTTGGCACTAATTTGCATATCTTCTGATCGCTTTTTCGAAAGTGTTTTTTTTTGAAAAAGAAAGCAGTTTAGAAAAACTCTATGAAAAAAATTCATTAGAAAAAAATCCCCTTTTCGAAAGAACCCTTCTTCCTCAAAAAATGAGGTGGGCAGGGTTCTTTCAAAAAAAGAGGTGGTTTTTTTTTTCAAAAGAACTGTGTCTAAACTGCTTTCTTTTTTGAAAAAAAAAGTTTTTGGAAAAGAAATCAGAGGAAGATATGCAAATTATCTCTGGATTTGCAAATCTACGTAGTTTAGATGTACCCCTACTAAACTGAGGCTACCGCACCAACTGCAATGGTGCCATTTTAGTCACTCACTGTAGACATGGCCTAGGACTGCTGTGCGGTGTCACCATGAGAAGCCACTTGACCACTGGCTCTTGCTCACTTTTTCATTTGATGACAAAGTCTCTGCATCTAATTTCTAATCACATCCCTCAGCAATGACTAACATTTGAGCGCTTTGCTTCTAGAGAGCTGATCTTGATCCTTGATTTTGCTGGCAAGGGATAGTCTACGGCTGGCTGATTCTCTATGGACCCAGAGAATGAGCATTCCATGGTCACTCACAGATCTCACGTGGTCCCACAATGCAAGATGGCTGCTTGCCAGTGCCCGATGTTTTGCTCTGGGCAACTGGGATACCTTGTACAGCTTTGATTTTAATAAATTATAAATTAGCAATTAGCAGAGGCAGTATGGAAGAGACCTCAGACTAGTGATTTGAAGAATGTTTTTCCCTGGACCTTCGAAGTCTAAGGGAACTGTTGAGCTAAACTGCCTTACATGGGCAAAGATATCATTTTCAGAACTCCCTAATCACTAACACAATATCTAAAAGTAAACTGCCCCACCAATGGGTGTGTCTACACAGCAAAGTTATTTCGGAATAACGGCCGTTATTCCAAAATAACTATGCGAGCATCTACACAGCAATTCCGTTATTTTGAAATAATTTCAAAATAACAAACTGCTTATTCCGACTTCTGTAAACATCATTCTACACAGAATAACGCCTATTCTGAAGTAGCTATTTCGAAATAAGGTGTGGGTAGATGCTCCACTGCTGCTATTTCAAAATATCCCCTCACCAGGGCCATTCTAATTTATTCCTAACTGTATTGAGACACTACGTCTGCACTAGGGAAGCCTGCCTCGGACTAATTTTGAGGCTTCCCTGCAGTATGGACATGCTATTTCGAAATAAGCTATTTCGGAATAACTATTCGGGAATAGCTTGTTCCAAAATAACTGTGCAGTGTTCACACAGCCAATGTCTATCTAGTGAAAATGGATACTTAGCAGCAAATGAGGAGAAAAGGAAAAGTCTCTAAAGGAAGTTTATTCAGCACTAAAAAGAGACTAAGTCCCACCATCAACAAATAAATCTTAATAAACATTTAATTAATGTGAAGAACTGTAGATATAAAGTGACACAAAATTTAAGTTGAATCAAGCATTTCTATAAAGCTGCTAAAGCTCCAAATGCCTCTCAAAAGAAGGAAACCTTGTCTGGAAGAGTAGAAAACCACAGGGTTTGCCCTCCAAACTTTTCAGCTGGAGCTGGGGGAAATCTCTCTCTTTGAAGAAAATTGGGTCCGTTTTACAGAAGCCCTACTTATGCATGAATTTCAGAATACATTTACTAGAAAATTCATTATATGAAACATTTATCCCATGAATAAATTAGAGACTCTGAAATACAGTGCAATAAAAGTTTTGCTGCTAGAAAGATTTTTATGGGTGAAATAATGTGAAAATTAGTAACATTAAATATGATTCTCCTTAACCCAGCATAGTCCCCCATACAATTATTTTGACATGCTCTGGCATGCATAATCACAGATATATTCAAATAATGCTGCAGAAGTGATTCAGAATTTAGGAAGTCACCAAAAAGTACCGGAATGGAACAAGGAACCAGTCCTACACCACTGAAGTTAACCAGAGTTTTGCCATTGACTTCAAAGGATGCAGATTAAAGCTCAAAGCTTGTGGCTTCTCCCTTCTGCAAAATGGTTATTAAGGGTATCTGAAAATAGTTTTCTTTTTGTATCTGTTGTTAGGTAAGATATTCATGCATGATGTGACTGAGTTTAATTAAGCTAGACCTCCACATGTACCAAATACAATGGCTCAAAAATATGCCTGTATGGTTTGTTTAGTCATTTGATCATCTGCTAAAAATTTCTGAACCCAAATTAATATGTCTGTAAAGCTGTCCTATTCCATTATGCTAGATGTACATAAATTCAATTAGCAAGGTATTGGGTCTAGTCTCTTTGGGGCCAGATTCTGCCACTTAAAGCAGAATCTTACTCTGTGACCCACTGGGTGTCAAAATGTGACTCTTCAAAGGAGTAAATTGATGTGTATCATTGAAAGTGAGACTGGAGTGAGCCTAACTATGGAATTAGTGTCATTCACCAAGACTCTGACCCTGCAAAACTCTCTCCTGTGTGAGCAGTCCTTACGCAGGTGAGTCACCCCACGGAATTCAAAAGGACCAAGTTGCAGCATCAGGCTCCAAGCTGGAATTCCAACACTTTACGGCCTTAAGAATAGATGATGTGGGAAAACGTGCACATATAGCTCAAAACAATTGACCTTCTAACCAGGGCCAAAACTATCCAGAATTACTTCATCCAACTTTACAAGCATACTTCTTTATTTATTCGTGTCTATACTGTACCTCCCACCAGGCTAGACCTCAGGACTTTAAATCTGGCATGAGATTGGAGGGTCTCCATCTCCTAGTTGTCCAAGTAGGAAATTAGCACAGAATTATCACACAATCCGAATCCGTTTTAAAATGCTGCTTCCTATGTGGCAGGAAAGGTGTTACTACATTGGCACATTTGCTTGTTCAGTCTAACTCATAATTTCCCATTTTCCACAGAGGATGTTGTGCCGGGGGAAAAGAGAGTGAATAAAAAGCGGCACATTGACACAAAATATTTTTTTTAATTTGCATTCTTAAGTGATTCCGTATCCAGAGTACTGTTACATTTATCCTAGCACTAATTAATTCAGTGCGCTAACTGAACTAATGCATCCATCTGCAACGTTGGGGATGAAGGTTGCCTACTATACCAGCTGAAGTTCTGAATGTGCAATGAATGTCACAATGAGGGATCTACTGTCCCATCCACGAGCATAGTTACTTCTGTTTTATAAAAAGCAAGGCACTGGGATTCTCATGGAAGAGTTGCAGCCCTGTATGCTAGGGCGCACACACAAGAGGGTTTTGATGTGCTTTCTCTTGCAGATTTAATATGGCGTAATGTGTCTCGCAAATACCCAGCAGCTTTAGAAATGGAGAATGAAGCTGCCCCCATTGCAGTAAGAACACACACAAGGGCTCAGTGCTATGCACTGTTTTTTCATTAACTTTTCTCTGCAAGTGGAGATGTTGGCTTCTATCTACCCAGCCCTGAAAGGTCTGTAACCTGGTTCTCTCAGGCTGCAGCTACACTGCACCCGTGGGTCCAAATAAGATAGGCAATTTGAGTTATGCAAATTGCATATCTTATTTCGATCTAATTTCAAAATAGCTTATTTTGAAATTTGGCATTGTCCCTTTAGTGTGGACATGTTATTTCAAAATAGTTATTTTGGGAATTATTATTTCAAAATAAGTTATTTCAGAATAATTTCCTAGTGTAGAAATACCCAAGATGACTTCGTGAGGTCCCTTCTAGTCCTACAATTCTACTACTTCGAGCTTCTCTCTGTTCATTGACTTTACTGGTCCTGGGGGTTCTGTTTGTTGCCAAGCTGAACAAAGAATTAGTATTTTGACTATTTGGGTTAACACCAAAAGTTGCATTCATGTTTCATGCGTGCCCATCTATATCAAGTGACCACAAAATAATATGTATAATAAGTCTCAAAGTCTGTTTACTTCTAAGGACAAAAAACAAAACCCCAAACATACAAACAACTAAGCCAAGATAAACAAACAATCCCCCCAAAGAAAACAAAACATTCCTCAATAGAACCTACACTAAGAATCCAGGGTTCACACTACTGTTTTAGTTCAAAGTAAACTAAAGCAATTGTCTTTAGTGAAGTCAGAATGTCCAGAATCCTTTATTGCTGGTTTATTACATATAACATATGTTATATGTAATATATAATATGTAAGTTATCTCATAGCATTTTTATAGCACAAAAGAAAACGACCGCTACTTTAGTCCCTGCAAAATCACTAACAGGCTCATTTGTGGCATTCTGCATCTTTAATTAGCACATCACTGTGGGACAATGAATAGAAATACATGAAGAAATTTAAACAAAAAGTACCACTAATAACGTTAGACTAAAAACCAGAACTGAAAGTAATTGCCAGGTATTCCCATTATTAGGTTCTATCACCTGGTCCTCATGCACTCTAAGGCTGCAATAAGTCGCCAAGGCCTAATATTTTACCTTAAGAAGCAAAGTGCCAATAAAGTTCACTTGGAGCTAAAGGACCTCAGCTGAGTTAAACAAAAGTGAGTCTCAATTTTTCAAAGCCAGTCTGCCCCAAATTAGACATTATGCATGCGACTCATTGGCCTCCTATATCAATAATGAAATATTATAGCATCCATGTGTGTGAAAGCGTGTAAGCTATATTATTCTAACAGATTAATGCACAGGGGGCATGGATTTGGAAAGACATATAATTTAGCAATGTAAAATCCCGGTTAATCAGTTAACCAGGTAGATTAACAATTAACTGGTTAATCAACTAATTTGGATCCTGGGTAGGGGACTGCTCCAGTCTATGGGGCTCCTGCTCCCAGCCCCACGTTGGGGCTGGCTGCCAGCTCCTTGCCACCGACTCCTGGCTCCCAGCCCCTGCCCGAGCAGCCCTGTCCACGGACAACCAGGCTCCCTGCAGACAGAGGCTACGCTGGACCCCGACACAGCTCCTGCCTGCAGGGCACCTGGGCTTCCCGCGGACAGAGGCTGCTCTAGATGAGAGCATCCCCAGTCCTCTGCGGGCCCCCTACACAGCTGGAGCAGCACCCTGCAGGCAGGAAGCTGCAGCCCCCACCGGTTACCGGTTAACCGTTCACATCCCTAATGTAAACAATTGCAATATTTGTGCTAGACAGACTTCTCTTAAGGCTCTTGCAGGCTGACATTTTTAAGAGCATTTGGAGAGGAGAACATTCATTATTGGAGCATGAAGAAGGGGGTTGGCCAGTTCAGAAGAGAGGCATTTCTTTATCTGTGCATTCATAATGGGAAGTGGTGTACTCATGTAATCTCTATGATGTTTAGCCTAGCTGGGCGCAAGAGAATCTAGGAAAACATTGGCAGGAAAGCCTACTACAAGCTTTACCCTCAAGAAGGGACACACGCTATGTCTGGCACTCGCAGGTAGGAGCCCTGAAGAGCAGCCTGCTAGCTAAAAACTGTCTGAGCTCAGTAATAGACCTCCTATCAGCTCTGGCACACTGGGCCTGCGGGGAATGCTGGCGTACACTCTGATCAGGTTCTCCCTGTGCCATGTCATTACTCCTCCTGACCAGGCCATGTTTCAGTTGTCAAGTGATGTCCCTGGTACAAAGAATCCAGGTGGTACATGAGGCTCAACCCAGGGGTTCTAAAGTATTTCAACAAAAGCCACTTTACAAATGTCAGATATGATCATTTTCAGCTGCGTCGTGCAACTGTAAAATAGATTAAAGTAGGGTCTAAATGTCATGAGTTTCTCTTTAACGACTTCCCCCCACCCCTCTCTCACCAGGCCTTTGTCTCTTCCTGACTGATTTTACTCATAGATTAAAAATTAAAAAAAAGTGAAGCAAATGTTATATGTAAATACTGGCAGCATTTCATCCTGAACTTAATAAGCAAAGAGTTTCACTCCGTTTGCAAGCGTTTCCAAGTTGGCCTAGAGGGGCCTGTTTACCAGAGATCGAATCTCTGGCAAACAGTTCACTGCAGCTCTTCAAACAAGCTGAAATTATGACCTTATGTTATTGTTCAACAACCCTAATCTTTGATGTAAACTAATGTTGACCTTTCCAGCATGAATTTGACATGAAGCCACTTTTGTTTAAAACACCCTATGAAAATTCATCACCAGTCTTATCAAACAAGGGCATTTCCCTACTTCATAAATATTGGATAATAAATAGATGGAGCAGATTTATCCACTGTTATATTTTTTAAAACTGAGAGTCACATACCTCCGACTGCTTGCAGGACTCCCCTATCACACTGCAGTCCATGGTGAAGTATTCATTCAGCACCATGAAAAAACTCCCATTAGCTAGAGCCCTGCAAATCCACAGATGTAGGTTTTCTATGGACATGGATATGGATCTCCACAGCTCATTTTTATGGATACAGGTGCAGATGCGGATACACATTTTGTACCTAGAACCCTGAAAAGGAGTGGCTATCTGCTTTGTATCCATGGGAATCTGCATCTGTGGATGTGGATTTGGACAGCTTTGGCTCATTTTTTTGGAAACAGATGTAGATGTGGATGCAAATTTTGTATCTGTGCAGGGCTCTACCTATCACTTTGGACAAGGCCCTCAATCTGGCATAAGTCTTGTAAATTCTCTGGTGGAAATTAGGGGTGTAAAATCCCATTTAATTAGTTAACTGGTTAAACATTATGTTAACTTCATTGTGTTAACCTCAGTTAACCTGTTAACCTCAGTTAACCAGTTAACCAATTAAACAGGGGTGGGCGGAGGGCCAGGGAAGTGCCACATGAAACCCAGGGTCAGCTGGAAACTCCCCAGCTGACCCTGGGCTCCTAGCGGCACGCAGTCTCCCACTGACTCTGGGCTCTATGGTTTTGAAATGCACAAGAGCTCCTGCTGGGGACTGCTGTGCATTTCAAAGCAGGACTTCCCGCTGGCCCCGAGCTGTACGCAGAGTCCCGCATTCCTCTCTTGTACATTTCAAAGAAGGACTGCGGAAGCGCCTATCTACTAGTCGATGGAAATTCCATCAACTAGTCGACTAGTCAATTAACCACATTTTAACATCCTTATCCTATACAACAATATCCTCTGAAAGTTCCATGAGGGGAGATGTATCTGCTACCCTGACAAGGCACTTTATTCTTCCCAACTAGTTGTCTCTTTCTCTTTATTGTTTTTCTTAATAATTTGTATAGTAGTAAAAAGGAATTGACAGACAGTAGAGCAGCATAATTATGTTAATTTTTCAGAAGTGCTGTTGGTAATATTTAGTGCTCTCATGTACAGCTTAGCTGTTTTAAATGCAAGAAATGTTAGTAGGAGAATGCACATAAAATGGGTAACCTTTATGTTGAGTCCAATAACTAATGCTAAATTAAAGTGTAATTGAAACAGGATTACAGCAGGATATGTATAAAAAGGAACATGTGACAGCCACATGGAGACCACATGAATTCATTATGGTAAGTACTTTTCCAGTAAGAGCAAATGAATTCTTTGTGTCCACACACTTAAAATAAAGTGAAATCTAGAGAATATAAATGTCAAAATATCCAAACTTTGTTTGTACCAATCACACCCTCTTTCATTGGACCAAAGGATTAAAAACACAGTGCTAAGGACATAGTTGTAGAAATACACAACTTTTTTTTAACTCAGTTTGAAAATCACAAATTGGGCTCCATGAAAATAACAAAGGCTAAGATGACAAATTTCATGCATTGTTCATGGCAAGAACTGCAGATTTCACAGCAAGACACAGACTGAAAAGTCGGAGATATGAAAATCACAAATAAAGATATTTAAGTTGCCACAAAAATAACTTTTAATGTTTTACAATTATTTGTACCAACATTGTTATTACAAGTATATATTCTGAAATGCAATAGGACTGTCTCTAAAATAAACCCAAAAGGAAGTACAAAATTATGAATTCTCATTCACAAGAATCCTTTGTGAAGGAGATTAGTTGGTCCCTTATTACTTTCATATTGGATATTTTCATATTGGACACCAGCTGAACAAGGAAACAAAGTCCAGGGTCAAAAATCAATTTGATATAAAACATGTTGAAGGTTATATTTTCTTACTATGGATTTCCCAATTTGGGCTGCTTTGGTCTTCATGTTACTGTTAATATAAACGTGCCTTTTCTCAGAAGTAGAAATCATAGGGAAATGCTCCTATCAATTTGAAGGACCCAAACCCTCTGCATTGAAAATTCCTATTGACTTTGATAGGCAGTAGTGGTGTAAAGACTGAAGAACTGGGTGTTTTTGGAGTGGGACAAAAGTTCTTAAAAAAACTGAAGACACAAGAAGTAGCTTTGCACAACACCACGTGGCCTGGTTTAATGCAAATTTCGTTTGGTGGACATTAGTACTTTCATCTAACCTTGAAGCTGGATCTTTTTGTCTCATTTACATCTTATTTCAAGGCAAAGAATATAACTGTCTCCCTATACTGACTGAAACAACGCAACATGTGCAAACACACACCTACTCTCGCTCTCTGGGGACATGCTGACTGTATAACTTTCTTTCGAAGTTCAGAAATGTCCCTCCCTCCCCAGAGTCATGTGCTATAAATCAGGTCTCTGATTGGAAAGGATCCTGCGTGTGCGGATCTCGGAACATCCACAGGGAAAGGTCAGCATGCCACAAACCCTCCTTGCCCCCTAATATATTAACATGAAGACCAAATCAGTCCAATCTGGGAAATCCATAGTAAGAAAGGGATTGGGACTGCAGAAGGAAATCTGTAAGAAGTTGAGGAAGGGCCAAAAGAGGAAAGGGTAGATCAAGGAAATGACCGTTTATCTTGGCACCGTCCTGTGCACTAAGTTGCACGTGGAAATCTGAGGTCTGACAATGCAGCCTGATGACGTGTTATTACTTGAGCTGGTTAGGAAATTGAATTTCCATCCTAGGGCAAATGTTTGTCACTTTTTTTTTAAGTGGCTCTGAATTGGAATGAAAATCCAAAATTGTGAACTGCGGGGGGAGTGATGAAAATTCTTGATAAATTGGAAACCAAACACACGCCAAGCCAAAATGCCACTTCCCAGTGAAAGGGCATTTTCTGACAGAGCTCCAATCCATGCGAAAGAGAGGTCAACCAGCTCTAGATATGACCAGTGTTCCCTGTGAGCTGAGCACTTAGGCGTAAGGATGTGAAGAGGTGGGTAACTGAGTAATCGTGTAGTCGATAGAATTTGTATCAACTACACGATTAGTCGATGAGGGAAGGTGCTCAGAAGAAGCTACCCTCACTACAGCTCGGCAGTTTAAATGTAGTTAAAAGCTGGGCACGCAGGCAGCCCGGCTCCTACTACATTCAAACGACAGAACCACCGTGGGTGTAGCTCCTGGACCTAGCACGAGCTGGGACTGAGCCGGGGTTACTCAGTCCCAACTCCCATCTCCTCCAGCAGCCCCTGTCCATGGGGGATCCCAGCGGGAAGCTGGGACCCCCCCCTCCTGTGGATGGGAGCAGTTGTGGCAAAGCAGCTCCTTCGTGGCAGCAGCTCCTATCCATGGGGGGTCCCAACTCTGTACTGGGATGCCCCATGGACAGTAGCTGCTGATGGAGCAGCCTCCTTGGCCCCCCACTCTGCTGTCTCTGATAGAGAAAGCCACCCCCAGAACCGGCTCCTGTTTCCGCCCCCAACTTCCCCCTGCTCCCTCTGATATAGAGGCAGCAAGGGAAGGAGGGAATGTTAGTAGCTGACTCGACTACCCAATAGGCCTAGGCTTAACAGTTAGTCAACTGATCGACTACTCTTACATCCCTACTTGAGCGGCCATCCAGGAGAGATTCAAATGCCGCCCAGCTGTTTAGCAGAGTGCCCACAACCAGTAGTGGTGCACATCTGCATATGCTTTCATACACATAACAAAATTTATTCTGCCCATGGATAAAAGAAATTGTGGGAACATCAGTTATTACCCACTGGATCCACCTACAGCTGCTACCAAACCAAGACAAAGGCAGCACAGCCTCTGTATGGACAGAAAGAGGTGAAAGGCTCAGCAGAGGCTTCTGCAACAAGGCTTCTGCCTTCATGTGAAAGGGTAACTGAGCCACAGGTACCCGCTGTATTGGGGAGTGTGTTCTGGAAAAATCTGCTGCTCCCCTCCAAAGCTAGGAACTGTGCCAGGAAAACTGAATGGAACCCATGACAAGGAACTAGTGGGGGCGGGGACTTCCATGAATATCCCCTCACACAGATTTCCTGGAGCCATCGTCTCTGCTGGGAGGGGGGATTTAATCCTTACTGTGAAGACCCAAGACCTGTGCACACAGTCGAGACCTGATAATGTCCACTACTTACTATAAACCTGGCTAATCTTTAATATCTAATCGGATGACAATAAATAATGGCACAAGGCAAAGAAAATGTCATAAACATGCCAGCATTACAAAGGCAGGCCCCTGAAGCTGAAACACAAAACCAACCCATCATGCACTTTTCAGAAGGAGTCAGCCATGTCCCAGAACAATAGCCATTTTCGGGAGGAGGGAGAGGGAGTAGACTCTTCGTCATTTTTACCCACCTCCATGCCAGGCGGAATTACCTCTGGTCAGGGAGATGTGGAATTACAATTCGATTCCAACTTTCAATCTTTGACAGGCTCAATGTGTTTAGTCAACAAGTTGTTGGCCAACCAGTTTTCAACAACCAACCAGTATGTCAGCTGGTTTCAGATCAACCCATGGCTTAATTGGAATAAGTTTCTGTTGGCTGAGTTTTCAACAGTTTCTTAACCACTGACTAAGTGCAAAGGTCAATCAGTGTCTATTTAGAATCATTATTTCACCTGTCAGTCTAATGCATTGATTGTCATGATGTAGTTTGGCCTCTAGCTAGGTGAATGCTGAGCTCCTCCAAATATCAGTGGCACATGGATGGCATGATGGATGCCTTTCAAATCCTACAGTTCCCCTACATTTTTGCTGATTGCTCTACACACTGGTATTCATTATTGCAGCAGCTTATTCCAAGCCAAGGGATATAAATGTCTCTCTGTACTGACTGGCAGGGTGCTGGGAAACAACGCATCCTGCGCAAATACACACACGCTCTCACTCTCACTCTCTGGGGACATGCTGTGTATTTTCAATGTCATAAAGCATAGACTGATTACCATCAATCAAGGTCTATATTCCCAGTCCATCTCTACACATGAGTAGGCTTGCTGAGTGATAGGCCAATCTGCCACAACAGTAAAAGTCGGTATACTCCTGAGATTTTTAATAGATTAACTTTTTAGACAAGCCCATAGAAATAACCAGCTCATTGATTCAGAAAGAGATCTCCAAAATGAAAGCACTTCAGAAATGAGATCTTCTTTACTTTTTAAAGGTAAGCAAATGGAAAATATTTTATTCTTATTTATTTATGCTACAGTTACATTTATGTTCCTTATTTCACCATAAAAACTCCATAAATGTGTATGTTATTTCACTGATTTTTAATAACCCAAAAGCCTGTAACAGAAACCTATAATGAAGCACCTTATATACAGTAAATTACAAAATAAATAAGAGACCTCAAAGAGGTTGCCTTCAAAAGCTGCTTCAGTTTAGTCTACACACACACATACACTCAGAATGAACACATCTGTAAACATTTCCAAAGTTTAAAGTATACTGCAAAGGAACCAGCTATGTTATCTATTCTGAGCACATGGTTTAACATTTGTTTATGTAAACCATATAATTGGAAATTCTGTCCATTTTCTGCTCGTGCTAAATATTCTGTGTATAAATACTTTTCATAGTAGATAAATAGGGTTTTTATTTAGGTCTTATCACCTTCATATTACATATTCATTGATTTCTAAACTGCCTTAAACAGCTCTGTAGATGTGAAACATTATGAATTCAGTTTTGGCACCTTGGTATTAAATTTGCATATCAGGTCACGCACCGCTTGACATACATGCAAAATTGCACTGCGGCTATTTTATTACAACCTACAAAAGATATTCAGAAACTGCATGCAGCATCAAAAATAAATTAAAATGGATAAAACACACAATAGTGGGCCACTTTTTTATTGTTTAGTAGTGCCTCAAGCCATTTATATGTTCTAGTCAATAAACAAAAGTGAGACTAAAACAATTGTAGCCTCTTTCATTTATTATAGTATAATTGTTAGAGTTAAAACATATTTCATTCTCTCACGACCAGTCTTATCCTAGTTAAGGTGAATTGTTTGAAATCACAGGCTATAAAAAGTAATATATGTGGATTAGCACTGCACACGTGCTTATGTGTGTCCAAGAGAGTATAGACATAGTTGGTATTGAGAGTCAAACACATGCAGTAACTTGTTTATCTATTTGATTTCCTATTTGAAATTATCTCATGACTTACACTACAACTTACACTACAAAAGGAAACTTGTAATGGGGACTGTACATTTTTCTGAAGTTAAAAGTGCACCAGTCAATGGTACTCAGGTTTGCCAATGCCCTAGAAATATGCCAAATAGATACATTAGAAAGATCATCTGCAGATTACCTTCCAGTGGACTCAGCCATAGGTAGAGCCCTACATAGATAAAAAATTGATATGCACATCTGCATTTGCATCTGCAAAAATGATCTGTGGACATTAAGCAGGTATCTACAAATTTGAAGGGTTGTAGATATAAAATGTGTAACTGCAAAAACAAGCCATGGATATCCACATCCACATCCATGGATGACTGCGATATAAAGCGGATATCTCCTGACTGGCAAGCCTTTATTCATAGGTATGAAAGACATTAGCAAAAATAAATAGTAAAGGTCACATTTTCAGACAGTCCTCCATTTCTGTATCTATTTAATTTCAGGATCAACTCACTGTGGGAACAATTTGGCATCTGCATTCTTTTCTTGGCTGGCCCACTACTTCATCAAGACTGTAATGGGATACTGAGAAGTCCAGCAGACACTTGTGGGTGTAACATTGTGCCTGCCATTATCTGTACATATATCCAGATAATGACAGACTATCCAGATAATGTAAATGACCAATCTGAACAATGACAAAAGAAAATACAAGGGTTCACATATTTGAAGTTATTTAGGTATTGCTCTGCTCAGCATTGCCAGGCCCAAGTGATATAGGAGCCAAAGTAACATTTAAAAAGTCACTTAAGCCACATCTCCACATACCAGAGGATCGATGCTCTGGTGATCAATCTTTCGTGGTTTGATTTAGCAGGTCTAGTAAAGACCCACTAAATTGAATGCTGAGAGTGCCTCCATCAATGCTGGTACTCCCCACTGTCATGAAGAGTAAGGGCATATCCCCCGTCAACCTCCTGCTGTGGAGACGGTGCCAAGTGTGTCTTAAAGGACATTAATTCCATCTGCATTATTTTCATAGCTGGAGTTGTGTACCTTAAGCCAAACTGTCAGGTGTAGTGTAGGCCTGGCCTTAGGCTTTGTCATTGAAAATGTGGGTTACTATGTCTCTTAGGTCTTGCGGCACTGAGTGCAGCAATGTCTAAATATCTTTACAGTCTGTAAAGTACCTGCCTAGCTCAAATGCCATCTACCTAAATAACCTGAGCCTTCTTGCCTCTGTATGCCTCAAAATACTATAGTTTGGGCCCCACAAGTTCCTTTGGCTTGGGTGAGAGGTTTGCCTGAGTGAGGACTGCGGGATCAGGCCCTCTGAATTTATACCATCTAACACATTCTTAAAGCGATCAAGAACATAGATCAAGAAAAGAGTTTCAAGATTAGAACCAGAAAACTTCTAATCTAATCTAAGCCAGCATCATAATAATAGAAACTTTTTTTTTTTAAAATAGACATACAACAACAGATTACTTCATGCATTGCTATAGACCACCATGTTAAATTCCCACATTCTTAGCTGTTTGTAAAAATGCTTAATTTATGTTTATGTATTCTTATTCAAAATGTTAGTTAACAGCCTGTAGAGACATGGTCATATGATCCTTTTTTTCTTTTTTATGTTTATTAGCTACATTAATGACTGTTTTTGCATACTGCTACAAAGACTTGCGTTAATGAACGCCAATTAATTCTGAAATGATTTTAAACAAAGGGTGATGAGAATAACCTATCAACCATGACAGTGTAAAGAGCCTACAAGCTGCTGTGTCCTATTTTGTTGTTGTTGTTGTTGTTGTTGTTGATGATGATGATGATGATGATTCTTTGCTGTCAGCTTGCGTTGCTATTTGTCAAGAATGCCTATAGATTTCACATATTCATACTGCAACATTATCATCTTGGAAATGCTCTGTTTATTTGTACCATGAAAAATTGTTGCATATAAGTAGAGGCTTCAATAATATTGACTGACACTCTGCAAATACCTGTAAAAGTCAGAGCTGTCTGCACTGCTGGAAGGCTTTTACAAATCTTTGGGACCTGAAATTTTAAGACCTGAGAGCCGGTTCAAAACTTGAAATATTTGGTTTTCTAGAATGAAACAGAATACAGAGCCATCTCTCTCATAGCTTAGCCTGGATAGTTCACAGACAGAATAATGAAGATATATTTATTGATTTGCTCTTGCAAATGAATTATTTAACGTAATTCAATTCACACACACAAAAAACCAAGATATAAAAATAATTTCCTGAAACCAGTAACAAGCTGAATGGTAACACTGTCTAAATACCACAGATATGTGTCAGATGTGGCCTAAAAAATAAATAGACCATGCAGCCAAATATGATCTGTATGCATCCACTGAGAGAACATTTTTTTAAAAAATGTCTTCCAAGCCTATTCTAAATTGAAACCAAATCAATTGAAACTAGAAAAGGGTGATTTCATTTTAGCCAACTACGCACTTGGTATACGTTTCGCAGACTGTCAGTGCTAGCACTAAAAGAAGGAAAAACCACAAAAGCAAGACATTTTAAAGCAGAGTGGATTGATTTAAATCCAAATTATTTAACTCACAAAAAAAAATCATTTAAATCAAGTTACCAAAAGAGCTAAGACTGATTGTGCTTAGACTTAATTTTGGACTAAGCCCCACTGAATTCACTGGCACTTTTTTTTTTTTTTTGAGAATGGGGTTCCCATGGAAAAGCTGAGTCATGCTGAAGTAAAGTTCGGGTACATCTACACTACAGAGAAGATCGATCCTCCAGAGGTCGATCTTCTAGTGTTTGATTTAGCAGATATAGTGTAGACTCCCAAATCAAACACAGAAGGCAGCCCAGCTGGCATCGTACACCCCTCATTCTTTGAGGAGTAGGGGAATCCGACAGGAGTGTGTGCTCCTGTCGAACTCCCGCAGTGTAGATGCCTCAGTGGCTTGGCTTACCTTAAGCCGACCTGCCCAGCCTAGTGTAGACCTTGGCGAATAGACTTATGGCATCACTACTGGTGCCATGGTCTGTGGCCATGACATTCCAAAATAAGCGGCATGTATTACATAATATAAAATAAGAAAATTACACACAGTGGCAACTAGCAAGTCTAGATTTCTTTTACTGCAGCTTTCTGTATTATATACTTGAGTGACAGATTCTAAATCTAGTTAACTAATTAAACAAGCCATAAGGATTAGTTAAGCTAAACTTTTTTTCCTAGCGACATCCAACACAATAAACAGCTTGGGAATTTACACTTATCAAATCACACTTATAGTAAAAGACTTAGAGAGAGAGTCTAGAAGAATGATGCATTGGGTTTTTACCATGAAAGCTTACGCCCAAATAAATCTGTTAGTCCTTAAGGTGCCACAGGACTCCTTTTTGTTTTTTTGAATCCAAATTACTAACCAGTTCATAGAATCATAGAAGCATAGGTTTGGTTGGAACAGACCTCAGGAGGTCATCGACTTCAACCTCCTGCCCAAAGCAAGACCAATCCCAACTAAATCATCCCAGCCAGGGGTTGTCAAGCCGAGACTTAAAAAACCTCTAGGGATAGGTAACCCGTTCCAGTGCTTCCCCACCCTCCTAGGAAAATAGATTTTCCTAATATCCAACCTAGACCTCCCCCACTGCAACTTGAGACCATTGTTTTTCATTCTGTCAACTGTCACCACTGAGTACAGCCTGTCTCCATCCTCTTTGGAACCCTCCTTCAGATAGTTGAAGGCTGCTAACAAGTCCCCCCCTGCTGGTCTCTTCTGCAGACTAAACAAGACCAAATCCCAAAGTCTTTCCTCATAAGTCATGTGCTCCAACCCCTTAAATGTTTTTGTTGCCCTCCACTGGACTTTCTCCAATGTGTCTACATCCTTTTTGTAATGTGGGGCCTAGAACTGGACACAGTACTCTAGATGTGGCCTCACCGGTGCTGAATGAAGGGGAATAATCACTTCCCTAGATCTGCTGGCAATTCTACTCCTAAGGCAGCCCACCCAGTTGATCCACATAGCCATATCTACATCTTCATCCATATCATCTTCTCACTATAAGTAGTTTTCCTTACAAAGTTTCATTCTTTCAAATAGGCCCTGCATCTCCTTCTTGCACTGCTTATACTTGACACATTTTCTCTTTTTACTAAGGGAACACAGTTCTTCAAAATATTCCCAGATAGGGTCTCTCTTATGCCCAGAAACCATGACAGTTTTTCTGTGGCAAAGGCGGGAGGAATGGGGGCAGGGAACAGAGAGACTATAAGAAGTTGTGTGTGCACTGAATAATGTCTTCCCTCTTTCTTTCCATTCCATTCCACTCCATTGCTCCTTTCTGTGCTACCCTTTCCTATATATTATCTCTCTGGGTATGTCTACACTACCACCCTAGTTCGAACTAGGGTGGTAATGTAGGCAACCGGAGTTGCAAATGAAGCCCGGGATTTGAATTTCCCGGGCTTCATTTACATCTCGCCGGGCGCCGCCATTTTTAAATGTCCGCTAGTGCGGACTCCGTGCCGCGTGTAGCCGCGCGGCACGGAGTCCGCACTAGCGGACATTTAAAAATGGCGGCGCCCGGCGAGATGTAAATGAAGCCCGGGAAATTCAAATCCTGGGCTTCATTTGCAACTCCGGTTGCCTACATTACCACCCTAGTTCGAACTAGGGTGGTAGTGTACACATACCCTCTGTCTTTAAGACAATGTCTTAACTAACTCCTCTGCCATGCTTGGCCCAGGTCCACCACCACATAAGCACAGAACAAAAACAATCCTACCACACTTTTCAAGAAGCAAGGGCCGGGTTGCTAGGCTGGACAGACTAGAGCCATTAATTCATTTTAATGAGACTGTAAGTGCCGATGTAGCATGTCTATGATAAGACTTAACTGTAATGGTTATTTTTTTAAATGAGGCATTATATGGATGATTTAAAAAATTTAAAAAAACAGATTTAAATGTTTTAAAAATCACCAATATTTATCCACCCTGCTTTAAAGTTAAGATGTCTATGGCTCCTAGTCTGTCCCAGTGGGACAAATTAAACAACATTTAATACAATTGCTATCAGGAGCGGGGCTGACAACAGAATTGCTGGGCCCTTGGGGAAGGTTGGGGGAAGCTCCAGGACCCCCAGAAGGGGCAGGGCCACAAGAAGAAGAGACAGAGCTGGGGACTAGCCTCCCACAGCCAGTCCTTCAGTGCTGCCCAGCTTGTGCTGCCTGGAGTTTTGGCAGCAATTTAAAGGGTCCAAAGCGCCAGCCACTGTGCTCCTGTGGCAGAAGTTGGAGCAGCCAGGCCCTTTTAAATTTCCAGGCTCCTAGGCAGCTGCCCCTTTTGCTCCCCACCCCCGTCAGCAGCCCGCATCAGGAACAACTCATAAGCATTGGCAAAACTAATTCCATTTATTCTCCTCAAACTTTCCTTTGCTCTAATGCCTACAAAAAACCATGGCAACGGTTAGGTTGCTGGTATGCAGACATGCACAGCCTAAAATGCTGACCAGACTTGTCTTGTCCTCCCGTCTGTCCATGTCCATCTCTAGAGTTGCCAACTTTCTAGCTGCACAAAACCTTGCCCTGTCTCTGACCCGCCCCTTTCCCTCATGTCCCACCTCTGCTCACTCCATCCCCCCCCCCATCACTTGCTCTCCCCCACCACACTCACTTTCACCAGGCTGGGGCAGGGGTTGGGGTCTGGGAGAGCATGAGGGCTCCAACTGAGGGGTGCAGGCCTTGGGGTGGGGCCCAGGATGAGGTGCTTGGGGAGCAAAAGGTGGCTCTGGGCTGGGGTCCAGGAGGTTTGGGATGCAGGAGGAAGAGAGGAGTGTGGGGTCTGAGAGGCAGTTAGCCATGCGAAGGGCTTCCACCATGGAGTAGGGGGTTGGGTGCAGGAGGAGGTTTGGGCTCTGGCCTCTAGCCACGCAGTATTTACCTCAGGCGGCCGGAAGCAGTCAGCATGTCCACCTACTAAGCAGAAGGGTCTGGGGCTCTGTGTGCTAAGACATGCCAGCCACTTCTGGTAGCTGAGTGGAACCAGGACAGGCAGGGAGCCTGACTTAGCCCTGCCACACAACTAACCAGACTTCTAACAGCTCGGTCAGTGGTGCTGACTGGAGTTGACTGGGCATTTCAGCCAGAAACTGTATGCCTGGCAACCTTACTGTCTTTAAGCCTTTTTGGGGCAGGAGCCATCTTTGTGTTCTGCGTTTGTACAATTTTAGGGTACGTAGATGCATAATGATGAAACCTAGTGGAATTTTCAAAAGCATGTCGTTTCCCTTCAGTGGGAGTTCTATGCATTTTTGGGCACCTAAAAACCTTAGAAAGTCTGGCTCTGAGTGAAAAATATGCATAATGAAATTGAGTGTAATTTTTTTATAGGTTCAATTCCTCTTGGTGCTGGCTCTAGACACACACAGGAAACTTGTGCTCAGCAGTGAATAGAAGATAGTAATATTACACACACACACACACACACACACACACCCTTGACCAGGCAATGACTGGTATTCACAACCCCTAGTAGAAATTTGCCTCTTCATATTGTTCCTGAATTTGACTCATGTTTCTTTTCAACAACAGAAGATCCATATTAAACTCTTTGGAGTAGATTATATATTAACACCGAAATGCAAATTCAGCCTTAACAGTAACGATGTCAACTTACAACGCACAGTTTTTGCAGAATGATAAGCATTTGTGCAAATGGCTTAAAATGGAGCAGTTAAAGTAAAGTTTCTAACACAAGATGAATGTGCCATCACACCCTATAGCAAGCACTTTCACATAAAATAGTGAGGTGATACACAGTTTTGCTATTACAATTCAAAGAATGGACTCTTAGGAAAAAGCATAAGTATGATATTAGTGTAATATTGATGATATCACGCACCATCTTACACTCAGGCAGCTGGAATATCTTTCAGATACAAGGAACCCTAATAGAAAGATAAAAGACAAAGATGAGCTGACATCTTCTTATCCACATTTGTGTTATGTTTGTAAATGTTGAGTGGAAGTTCTCAAATCCACTGAGTTATTTCTGCCAGGAAGGCTGCTTCCTGAAACAACAGACACCTCAACTGTGTGGAAGTTTTATTTTCAACCTCCTCAGCTTCAGGCTTGTCATTGTTCGAGTGTTCATATTGCTGTCTGCATTATCCAGCTAACAATGCAATATACAGAAAGGACAAAATGTCAGCCCCCAATGGAAATGAACTCCCCATCTTTTGCTAGAGCTCAGCATTCGACAATCAGACCTCACTTAATTTAAATGCGAGCGTGTTAGATCATCGGTCTATTATTCCTCCAGCTTTTTATAATGATATCTAACATTGGCCAGGAACTGCACACCTGGCTGAAAATGTTTCTTTTTTAAACAATGCAAGAACTAACCAATGCGCAAACCTAATAATTAAATTACATTTAGCCGTTGGCCATTGTTATTCTGCACTGCTCTCCCACTGAGGGAGCTACAGTGATCCGATTTAAGCAGCAATCTAGCAGAACACTTTTCACTGCCTGGGATTGTTGTGCAGGGTAAATTGGCTCGCATCAGATTTGACTCTAATTTGGGTTTTAGAACAGTTAATTTGAACTTAAGCACCTATGGAAAAGTCGTTAACGGAAGGTTCTGCATTGGAATTCTCCCGGTAGTTGTGCTGTTTAAAACCCACCTGGCAATGATAGCTCCTTCTACGCTCTAGGTGCTTTCCAGAATACCACTTTGAATACTGTGGGTGTTGCAATGGTTGTTAAAAACAACTTATCAGATATTTAACAGACAACGTCAAAGGAAAAAGAACGTTGTTGCTCCTGTCAGTTTCCTGCTATATAAATGCCAAGAAAAAGCAAAGTAACTTCTTTTTTTCAAAGCAGGAGACATTGCTCCTTGACAGTGTTGACTTTGTATTATATACCAAGATTAAACTTTTATCATTCATTTCCTCTGATGTAGGCTGATTCAGCAAAGCAATAGTTGTTCAGTCACGGTCAAATTCTGCTGTATAAAAATATCCAAAGGTAGAGTTTGGTTCATCATCATCATTATCCACCTGCTACATTCAGTATATTAATATACTAAGTTTTGGTAACAGTGGCTCATTAGTTTATGTAAAAGAATATTGCTATATCAATTTCAAGGTATTTCAGGCAATCAGCAGAACAGAATCCATTGGATTCCAACTCAAGGAAGATTTTTCTTTTTTTTCGATTTTATGAAGCAAACGATTAGGTGGCTTGCAGTCTGATCAGCTGCCACAATTCATAAGAATTAATAAATGAACAATGACTATATCCCTTAAGAGTACAAACGTAGGACACAGTGTCACTTTTTGCTCTGAAAGCTACACAGTTAATTTTACTATTACAGAAATCAAGTATGTTATCCGTATCAAATCATTATATAAACAATCCATATCTGTTGTTACATTGAAACTAGAGATATGCTTAAGAAAGAAGTATGGGGGGAGTGGAAACCTTTGGGTTTTTCTTTTTAATATATAAAAAGAAACAAATTACTTTTAATTTAATTTTATTTATTTAAATATTTTACCCCGCCTATTTAAAATATTAGAGACAGCTTACAAAAATTTTAAACACAATACAATATAGATAAAAAAAATTAAAAAAATATATAAAAATTTAATGCAGACAAGCTGAGAAGAAACCAGCTTTCTAGTTGGCAATGCTGCCTAGATAAGACAATTTAAAATTAATTACACATGCCTCAATTATAAGCAGAGGTCGGTGGTCAAAAAAAGTGACCTTCCAAGCAATTGGCCCCCAACTAAAAGTCTGCTACTATTTCTGGTCAGGGATGGAACAGATGCATCTTGACTACACAGAATATGGCGGAAACCATAGGAAAGAATATTTTTAAGAAAATATGGTTTCAAGTTGTATAATGACAAGGATGAGAATACATTTTGCAAGTTGAATCTAAGTAAGTCAGCGTAAAACCAATTACATCAATGAAGCTATTACCAGTATCCACCAACTGAGGATCTAGTTCTATATTCCTAAAAGAGAGTCTAATTAATAGCAGATTAAATCCAGAGAATTACAATTGTCTTTAATGGAGTTAGTCCAGCTACACAACAGTTAATTTAAGAGAGAAATAATATATGTTTTAACCTGCTGCAGCTGTTGCTATGATTCCACAATCTAGATCCACCAAGCTTTTCTTTTTTGGATGGAAAAAGAAACAGCTTCAAAATTTGCTCGGAGTTACACTCCCACAATTGGGAGCAGAAATTGGTCCAAGAAATGCACAGTAGAACACAATTCACTAAAAGCTGTCTTTTTGCCATTTTCTATCATCTGGTGAGTAATGAGCACACTATTAGGATTAAACATATTTCAAAATATTTAACACAGAAATGCTAATGTTTTTATTTTACAATTAAAATATGTTCTTTACAATTTTTCCTGTATACTCATTCTTTTCCCAAGACATAAGTAACGTGTAGACAGATACATTGTTTATTTATGACCCCTGTGACAGTTAATGTGGCATATGTGCCTACAATGTTTGACAGATAAAATGAGTTATTTACAGTAGCAGGGTTTATTATGTATGAAGATTGAAGCAGCTATAGTATTTGTAAAGTTCTCAATTTATTTTCCCTAGAGCTCATTTCGGTGAGGATTGTGGTGTTTGAACCACTGCACAAGATGATAATACAAATGCAAGTTCCAGTCCAATGGATATGTAGTCTTCATCTGTGTTTATTTCAGAACTCTTCTTTGTTATTTTATTTTTATAGGACTTGATCCAAAGGGCACTTAAGTCAATGGGTAGCCTTCTGTTGACTTCAATCAGTTTAGAATTAGACCCATAAAAAAAAGAAGAAAAATGTTCTGAAGAACAATTGGCTGCTAGCTCACTTCTCTTATATGATGTACACACAGATGTAGATGGGGGAATAAATCCAGAAAAGTGATTATATGTATTTATTAATCATCACTTTAATAATAAAAGGTCAAATCTTGGTCCTACTGAAGTCAATGGCAAAAATTCCACACTGCATTTAGCAGGATTATAATGTGACTGAAATGGGGGAAAACCCCCCACTGATTTTCATTTTAACAAACAAATGTTGGGATAATGGATCTTTAAACGATTAGTGATTGCTCTGTATTTGGCTTTAAGGAGAAGATCTGTATGAAACATTTCCAAAAAGTCTCTTTACTCTGTTTTTTCACTCCCTGTGATTGCATGGTACAGTACAGTCTGTCATTCAGCGTGTGATGGACAAAGTTATTTTTTATTACTTTTGGGGTTTGTAAATCAAAGTATATGAGTAGGCACGTTAGGCAAGCTTACTCTAGTTTTAAGAACCTAGTGCCATAGGTAATCCATGAGGTTTGTTTCCATAATAGTACATTCAAATGACAACTTTAAAAAAAAATTAAGAACAATTTCCCCAATGAACTGGGACTCTGAAAGCCACCTGAACCTATATACATTAGATTTGGACTCGTATTCTGGGTAATTTAAGGTGACTTTTTTTCAACATGTGTTTATTTGTATGCACAAGGACCGAGTACAGTGTGTGTATGTATAATTTTTATTATATATATAAATTATATAAAATATAATTTAAATATCAGTGCCTGAGAACCTTTCAAGATCTCGAAGGCTGACCATAATGTCTTCTCTTCTTGATTTATTCAAGAAAGGAAACAATAGCCCCAAATATCCATTATATCCTCTGCCTATATGTTACATGGTGATGTTCAATCCAGGAGTAGTAATGTTTTGATAAAAGGATGCAACATTACAATAATACATACACAAAACCCTCCCATCAGCATTGCAACAATACATAAAAAAAAAACGACAACGGGAGAATCACAAGTATCAGCAGTTGGGATTAGTTGGAATTTCTTACCTTCTAATGTATGGAAGCTTTTCAACCACGTCCCATTAAGAACAAACACTGGCTTATGCTACTTGGTGTGTGTATGCTCATGCCAGCTAGCCTGCTACCCAAGCCTGCCTAGCTTGAGATTTTGGACTGTTTCTCGGACACCAAGAACTGACTTTAAAACCTCAGGATTTTCGGTAGGAACGCAGCTGCAGCTGGTGCAGGCATCACGGCCACAGGCTCTCCAGCTATGTAGGATGGACCAGAAGAGGACGAAGTCACATCCAACATCTATGGATGAATTACTGTCCAGTTGAAACATGAGAATTTGATTAATGCCATTTCCTTCCTACGAGGTACAAACAATCCTGGGAGGGGGAGGGGACAGAAAGATTGGCCAAGAGAATGGCTGGAGCGTCTTGGTCTCTCTGGTACGCTGCTGCTACCTCTCTCTGGTGGGATTAGGGATGATGAATCAGTCCAAGTCCCACTTCTTTCATGTAACTGACAGTCTTGTTCCTCCTCAGGAGTTTCCATGGGCCAGTGGTCCCCAAACTTTAGGGTGCACCCCCCAGGTGAATACAGGGAATCATGGGGGGGAGGGGCACAGCAGGGTCCAGGCAGCCCTTACAGGGGGCTGGGAGGGAGTGCCGCTCCACTCTGATCTGCTCCCAGCCCACCTCCAGCACTAGCGTCACTCTGACCCCAGATGCCCCAGATGCAGCTCAAGTCCTGCCCTGGCTCCGGTCACAACTCTGCTCTGCCCCCTACTCCACTCCCCAAACCCACCTCTGTCCTGATTCCCTCTCTGCTTCATCCTCTGCACAGCCAAATGGCCAGGAAGAGGGGGGGGGGCACATGAGGGTTCCATTTCTGGTCGGAGGGGGAGGGGGCATTTGAGCACCAGTGGCATAGGCAATATCTCTATTTGCCAGATTATAATAATAGAATATATAACTATCTCATAGAGCTGGAAGGGACCTTGAGAGGTCACTGAGTCCAGTCCCCTGCCATCACAGCAGGACCAAGTACCCTCCCTGACAGATTTACCCCTAAATGGCCCCCCCTCAAGGATTGATCTCACAACCCTGGGCTCAGTAGGCCCATGCTCAAGCCACTCAGCTATCCCTCCCCACCTAAAATCCTCTGTCCTGTCCTTATCCCCACCCACCTCATGCTCTGCTGGGCCAGTGCCCCATCCTTGCCAGCCCCAGAGGCAGAATCACCTTTATCTAGCCTCCTTTTGCTCCTTCAACTGAAGGCAATCACCACAATTTCCTCATGCCCTAACTTGTGGCTCTCACTCCCATGCACCCTATGGGTTTCTCCATCTGCCATCAGGCACAGCTCCCTCTGCAAAGCAGATTTGCACTTGCTGTAACTGTGGTATAACTGGGGGCGTTAGCCCCTCCGGGTAAGTCAACCACTGTGCATGTGGAGACATTCCACACTTTGCTGGGTGAACCCCGCTCTATAACACGGAGTAACATAGTAGGGCATGTGGCATGCCATGGATGGACAGAAATATATCACCGGCAAAAAGGGCTTTTCCTTCTTTCTGGCAGGAACTAAGCATGCCCGTTTCTGTAGGAAATTTTAAAAGTTTCATAATCAATAAGGACCAACAGGGCTAATAAGCTTAAGCACTGCTTAAGCAACTTAAAAAATCATAGGAATTCCCTCTTCTTGCATAGCTGCTGATGGAACAGATACAAATCCACTGGGTGTGCTTCTTGGAAAGAAGATGCAGCATAATAGTATATCATAAATAATAACCATGATTTATATTGTATATAGCTCAATGGTGCCTCAGACCTATAGATTCTGTCCCCCCACACAGCATAGTCAGAATTCAGTAACAATGGGGAAACCTCAAGGGATTGAACATGGCTCAACACCCATTAGCTTGGTTGCTTGTCCAAGGTCTACATTGGATCTGGAACTCCAGGGTCTAAAAAACCTAGAATAGAAATCTTATGACAACAAGCTGCCTCACTGGATTTCTCATATTTACTACTATGGGCTTAAATTGTGTTGTGTGTGTAGAACATTAATCCAAGCAAAAAATAAACCACTAGCACCAATATGTTACCATATATTCAGTACATCAAAATATATTCAAAACTGTAGCAAGTTATTTTCTTGATGACATCCACATGCAGTTAGATCTTAACATGATGCATTTCAAAAAGCAGCTTTTGCACATGATAATTTTTTTCTATCTAATGTGTTAACAGTTAGCATTGTCTGTTTCTTCTGTGCATTACTCCTGATTCTGGTCCAAAATACGTCTTGCTAGTCTGATCATTTAGAGCCTCATTTTACAACCTCTGTATTCCTCTTTTTTAATCAAGAGACTACTTGAGGAGCAGGGTCGCTGACAGCCTGCGCAGGCCCCTGGGCAAGGATGGGGAGCTAGCTCTGTGCTTCTAGAAGGGGCAGAGGCTTGGGTGGATGGGGCAGGGCCCGGGGCAGTTAGCTATTCACGCTGCCCACAGCATGGCGCCCTCTCTCCCAGCCCTTAGCACTGCTTGGAGCATGGTGTGCACTCCAGCCCAGACCTCAAAGCCTGGAGCTCTGGCTACCACCACTGCTGCCTCCCTTCCTCCTCTGTTGGTAGGGTTGTTATTGGTATGGTTTCAACAAAAATACCAGACACACTTGACATGACATCACAATCTACATTGCATCTTATTTAGAAAATACCGGACATTTCTATTTTCTCGTTTATATTTTCTCAATTTGTTTCCCGAACAGAAAGCTCAAATATTGGACTATCTGGTTCAAAACCGGACACCCGGACACCCTATCTGTTGGCGGGCCTGTTGAGTAGCAATATCCATGTTGGTATGGGGGGCGAGTTCCATCTGGCCCTTAAACAGCTACCCCAGTTCTATTCTGGCTGTATTTTATAGATCACTTCTTCACCCACAGGGACATATTGTTCTTTTCCAAACGTGCATTATTCTATCAGTATTTTGGATAACATGGGGTTTTTTTTAGAAAACAGGCAAAAAATAATTCATCACTGCACTGAGAGGAAAAATTGTAACAACGGTTATATTTAAGTACATCTTTAATGGGATTTGAAAAGACTCTCTCATATTCTTAGGTAGATATTCTACAAACGCAGTTCTGCTGCTATTCCACATGCAGTACATAACTATTCTGCTGGTTAGGAATATCAATATAAATAATTCGTAGACAGAAAAAAATTGCATCCAATATTTACTGCCAGTTCAATGCCTGCTGGCTATCCTTTCATAGTGCCATTTTTGCAAGTGCATTAGCCTGACTCCTGTAGAACATCTTAAGAAAAATGTAAGGAGAATTTTCCATTAAGAATAATTTGGAGGTCAAAGCGCTAAATGAATTTTCAGTAACAGATAAAGATGTTCATCCTAACCCAAGCAAATACAGACATTTACATCCTGACAATTTTAAAAAAAAACCCATTTTCTTCATGATTGGCAGGAAACACTCAGCACTAAACACTATGGACATGTAAGGCACTGGGAGATGCCTTAACTTCTGCAGGAGCTCGGGGGTACCCTAAATTCAGTCAACAAAATCCTAATCCTGCAAACAATTTCACTTGCAGACTGTGGTGTGGAATCTCATTGAGGGCAACGGATCTGTGTGCAAGAGAAGCTCTTTGTCCACTTGTAATGTTTATATTGGGCCATTCTGGACTCATTAGCTATTAAAGAAGTTTCCAGGAATGTCATTTTGTGTGTCACAGAATGTCTTCTGAGTCAGTGTGACGTAAGTGAAACAGTTGCATGCCTGGCTGAGGGCTCTTTTTGTTCCGAATACCACAGATCTGTAGTCTATCACCGTCCCATTTTTAAATGGTCAGACATTCACAAATTGCACCTATGTGACAGCATGGGCCTTCAGCTACAGTACGTTATAGATCTATGCCACGAAGAGATCTAGACCATTGCACTCTCAGAGGTACCTCAGCCAATCACCATACTTATTCTACAGCTAATTTCCATGCAAGCAGCCCAACTGCCACAGTTCTTATAGCAGCGTCTTTCAGTTATTCATTTGGCAAATTAAATGGTTGCCTTGTTTGAATCATTTTTTCAAAGAAAAAAATCCCCTTACCTCACGCTAGGTTACACTTTCAGGGGCATAGGTGTGCTTTGAGGTATAATCTCTCCTTTCTCGTAATACCACTTACAATATGAAATTTCACCCCAGAAAGAAACTCTTTGAGAAAACTACAAACAGCTGACAAGAAGGGTTTGGAATAGGCCACTCTCAACTGTAATGAGCCAGGACAAACAACATAGTTTCACTGGAGCCCCATTCTATGGTGGGATATGGGACTTGAGAGGGTTCAGTACCTCACCGGACTGAGACTGATGGTCACATATTGCTCCTGGTCCAACGTTTTTTAAAGCTTATTAAAGTGTGTGTGTATGTGTGTGTATTAAAGCGTGTGTGTCCGCGTGTGTGTTTCAAAAGTTAATTTCCATATTTAGGAAAACAGCCATCTCCCCATTTATATTTAAAATCCAGGCAAATGTAAATGGGAGCCTGTAAATTTACAAACAGCAGAAGTAATTGCCTGCTTGTCTGTGTGGATTTAAGTGTCACAGCTTGCAGTTCAATGAAATATAACCCCATGAGCTTACACATCTGGGGGACATAACGATGTGAAATTATTTTGAGGAAGCGTGTAAGGAAAAGCAGCATGTACTGTTCTAGCTAAAATATGTTTAGACTGGCAATATTAATGGGGATTGAAGCTTACACTTAGTACTGCTGACTTCTCGGCTCTCTGGGATGTTTACAAATCTAAGGGAAAAAAATAGTCCCTTAGTCTGGCAAGTTATTACATCTGCATTCATTCCTCCTCCTCCCCCCAATTCTTTTTCAGATAGCTACTTAGATGAAAAAATAAAGAGGCAGATTTAAAATCAACACCAGCCCCACACCCTGTTCTCAGGACACCGGAGGAACCGTCCCCTCCTCATCCCACGCAAAACCCACAAGAGAGGCAGCTTGTGGTGAAAACTTCATGAGACTCAACATGTTCGTCCACTGTGGGGGTGCATATGGAAAACATTACCCACCTCTTTCCTCCAACCGTCCAAGAAACAGGAGGGACTGACCCTTAAATCCCACAAATGTCAGGGATCGTCCACGAGGAAGGATTGTTCCGCCAGCACCAACCCGTCCTATGCCTTCTGTGGCTCACAGGCAGCACAGAAATGATGAACGACATAGCCAGGGAATCAGCACAGGCAGCTGCCTCTGGGACTCCCTTTAAAAGGGCAGAGCGTCTCTGTGCAAAAGCTAGCACGATCTGGGATATATTAATTCTTGTGCAGACCCCGCAAGGGACATGAGGCAAGTTCCCTCCGTCCATCCAGCTCCCACCCCAGCCTGCTCCTGCATACGTGCAGAGCTCATTTTGCCCTAGTCTACACCAGGGCTTTATTTCAAAATAACCCCTTTAAGTCCCTTATAAGCGGAGTGTCCAAGTCCAAGTCCGTTATTTTGAAATAAGGGGGCGCTTATTTCCAGGGCTCGCCGAACCGCCATCCGACGATCTGCGTATACGCAGATTGTTCTGCGCATGCACAGATCGGCCGAACCTGGCTCTTCCAGGTTGCAATCTACTCGCCACAGGCGAATAGATTGTATTATTTGTCGAGCCCTGCTTAATTCGAAATTTGTACTCCTGCTTTGCTCGGGGAATAATGCTAATTTCGAAATAGTTATTTTGAAACGGCATGAGTGTGGACGCTCTGGTGCCTCTATTTCAAAATAACTGCTCCCCGGAGTCATTCGAACTAATTACTCCCCAGTGCTTTATGGGGCTCTAAGTTGAGGCAGTGTGTCCACATTAATGGAGGCTGCCTCAGACTAATTTTGAGGCTTCCCCTTCGTGTAGGGACACGCTATTTTGATTCTGTAAAATCGGGAGTTAAGTCAAATTTCGTTATTTAAAAAGAGTTTCCTAGTGTAGACATGCCCGTTGCAAAGGCTGGGGGGTTTTGCCATGCTGATCACAGCTCACCTTATAGAAGAAGAGGGGCGACAACCCCTGTACAGAAAGCTCCCCTCCATATGCAATTTGAGAAGAACAAACAAGCATATTAATCTGAGTCTATTTACATATTAATTCAGTTGGGTTATCCTCCTGTTCTCACCAACTTCAGCATGAGCAGCTGACACACATAGTACTGCATCGACCAGATGGGAATGTAAAAGGCAAAAGTGCATCTTGGCTCTTCACAACAGGAGAGCTGTTTTTTCTAGCTGCTAGATATTGCATTACCCTGCTTTTCAAAGGAGACATTTTAAAACTTCCTTTTGGCTTCAGACAAAACTCCCCCCACCTCTCAATTTTTTAACCTTTAACTCTTGCTCTATAGTACAGGAGAGTGGTTTAATTGTTTTGAAAATGGGAAATGGCATGATTCTCTCTATCGTATACTACTTTGACTTGTTTTATTACAGTCTTAAAATGCACATTTTATAGGGCTTCACATACTTACATTTACCTATCTAAAACACACAGTATTGCAACATATCATGTTGCAATTAAAAGCCTACAATCTAAATCTGATATTTCTTCACTAATTTATTCCCAAGCCAGTAAGTATTTTAATGTTCCAAACCGTTGCTAATTAACACATGGAAATATTTTAACATGGATTTTGATTAATTCCATTTAACAGTCTAACCAGTGCTAAAACATATGTGGTGTGTCATTTTTTTCTTTTGAGGACAGCATTGGCATTAAATCTTTCAATCTTCCTAAGCGCCAAATGCTAATTTCAGGAAGATTAAATAACAGACTGCAGCTACAGTTTCCTTTCTTTGCTTCCCAGAAGGTAAAATGAACATATTTATGTGGGAGGAATTTCTTTACTGCACAAGCCAAAATGCAGAAATTAGATTTTTTTTCCACTATTGCTAATACACTTGCAATAGCCTGCCAGCTAAAGAACTTTACCCTATATCTGCAGTTCATGGATAGCTGCCAAACTATATGTTCAACTTTCTTTCCCTTAATTATTCCCATATGATGGTTTCACCTGCAGCCCCTAAAGTGCTTTTCCATACTTGGATCAGAGACACCTAGCTTAATAGTGGGGTGAACGTGGCTATAAAGCTAGAAATACTTATATAAGAACCTCCTTTCCTTTTCACACTTTAAAGCTATATTATACAGTATGGCCCACATGGTTTGAAGTGTCTAAAATTTTGCATGCCTCCCAACTAAGCATGCCAAATGCCTGATGTATGCATCCAAAAGTACGAACATGTGCAAAGCCCCAGTTTATACACATCCACCAGGTAAGCAATGTGCATCTCAATGTTCTATGCTTGGTGTTCTATGCATCACCTTTTAGCAGCTGGCTCAGAGAAGATGCGAGACTACTACAGGGAGTTATTTCTTTCCCTGCAGTGCTAGAAGTTCCGACCTTTCGTGCTCAAAGTCCTGGGGTCACGCCCTAGCGATGGACTCTCAATGGTTGTTATTACTCATGCAAAAATCTGTGTATGCTCATTGTCCAATATTAAAAAACATGAGCCGGTTTTGTTCTCAAACTATTTGCAACCTGCAGCCACAGTCTGCTTCTTGTGCTTTCCCACAATGCAAGAAACATAATAGAAGGATACAATCTCTGAAAATAATGAATGGAAAGGCCAGGATATATGTACAGCAGGATTTTTCAAGCCATCTCTGTGTTATTTTCAAAGGTTTGCATTAGCTAAAGTAACATTGAACAAGGCACATGGTATAATTTACAGATTTACAATTATGCCATTCCACAAAAGGCCAAATTGCAGCTATCAGATAGCTTACAGAGCTCCTGATATCTTTAGTGGGAAACATGGGATGTTCATTTGAGTGGAGAATTTGGACCAACATAAATAGTTGTTAGGGATGTAAAATGGTTAACCGGTAGGGGCTGGAGCAGCCCTCCACCCAAACTGTCCAGTTTAATCAGTTAACCGGTTAAACTTAACTTTTAACCAGTTGACCAATTAAATGAGATTTTGCATCCCTAATATCTGCACTATTAAATATATAAACATCTGAACGACTCACATTTAAACATGTTTAAAACCTGCTGTGCTTCTCGGACGTGGTTTCAGAGCTCACAGATATGATGTATTGTTTATAGCAAGACACATTTAACAGAGCAATCACATTTTTGTGCCATGATCTCAACTCTATTATAGAAATGGTTCCATAAGAACCACTTGGTCAATGACGGATCACCCAAATCCAGCCCATCCCCGCTGGATACCCTACTGTGACTTGGCCTTTATGCCAGAGGGCCAGGAGAATAGGTGTTGTAAAGCCGGTCATTCCAACTTTATGTCAGCACCTTGACTACAATAGTAGTATCCAGGGAGCAAAGTATTACTCCACACAAACAATTAACTACTTCCATATGGCCTGATTATGTCCTTTTTAAATTAGCATGGTCCGGTTTAAAAAAAGGGTGATGGTATAGTGCAGGGGTGGGCAAATACCGGCCCGCAGGCTGGATCCGGTTCTTCAGCATTAGCCCCTCGTAGGCCTCTACCACTATATCTGTCACTGTGTCTCGGCAGGTATGGATAATTGCAGCTCCCATTGGCTGCGGATTGCCATTCCTGGGCAATGGGAGCTGCGGGAAATGCAGAGGTGCAGGTAAATCTAGTAACCCCAGCCTGCCAGGGGCTAACCCCAGCACACCGCTACCATTTTATTGCCCACCCCAGTAGAGTGGACTCAGAAAGTAAGCTGTAGGTTCATGGAGGCACTCCTCTCTTCATAATACTTTGCAATTGTAAAGCACCTTTCGGCCAGGCATCCAAAAACACCTCACAAAGGTGGATCCGTAGTATTATCCCAGTTGTCCAATGCCTGGCAATGCTCAAGCACTGAAAAATAAAGTGATTGGCTCAAGGTTACACTGCAAGTCAAGGTCAGAGCCGTGCCCAGACCCTAGTATTCCTGACTGCGGACGTGTAGGTGATGCATCCTGTAGAAGATGGTGCAATGTAGGTATAATTAACTTATTCCTTAAATGCCCCACAATTGGTACAAAAGGAGAAACAAATTCAGTGAATATCCAAGGGACTGTTCCCTCCAAGGTTTTCTGATGTCACTTCATTTTCTGCCTCCTTTGGCTAGGCAACTGAAATAATACTGTAATTCCTACAGTGAATTTGGACCCACAACTAATGGCTTACAACTGCCATGGAATTTGTAATCGGCACCCCTAAAAAGGTTGGAGATTCTTGTGCCTGAAGTTGCCCAAGAAGAGACATTCTTACAGTCCACTGGTATTTCTGCCTCCATTCCTAGCCAGAAGTCAGACGTACAGGGGGGAAATGTCACTGTGTGAGAAAAGCCACACAGTTCCCAAAAATACAGGATATGGGGGTCAGTTATTTCATTTCCACCTGATCATCTGTCTCTGTTTTACAGACTTGATTCTGATTAAGTTTGCAGATGATACCAAGCTGAGAGGGGTTGTAAAGTGCTTTGGAGGATAGGGTCAACATTCAAAATGATCTGGACAAATTGTAGAAATGGTTTGAGGCAAATAGGATGAAGCTGAATAAGGACAAATGCGAAATACTCCACTTAGGAAGGAACAATCAGTTTCAAGTATACAGAATGGGAAATGACTGTTTAGGAAGGAGTACTGCAGAAAGAGATCTAGGGGTTATAGTGGACCACAAGCTAATATGAGTCAACAGTGATGCTATTGCAAAAAAAGCAAACATGATTCTGGGATGCATTAACAGAAGTGTTGTGAGCAAGACACGAGAAGTCATTCTTCTGCTCTACTCTGCGTTGATTAGGCCTCAATTGGAGTATTGTGTCCAGTTCTAGGCACACATTTCAAGAAAGTGGAGAAGGTCCAGAGAAGAGCAACAAGAATGATTAAAGATAGAGCAATGGTTCTCAAACTTTTTGGGCTCTGGAGCCCTTTACATACGTAAAAATTTATGCGGCGCCCCAGTGGTCCACTGATTGTATGTGTTGTACCTATAATTGTTTCCAGTTTGTCAATCTCGCGGAGCCACTGGAGATGTCTCGCGGAGACCTAGGGCTCTGCGGAGCACAGTTTGAGAAACACTGGTCTAGAGAACATGAGCTATGAGGGAAGGCTGAGAGAATTGGGCTGGTTTAGTTTGGAAAGGAGAAGACTGAGAGGGGACATGATAGACGTTTTCAAGTATCTAGAAGGGTGTCACAAGGAGGAAGGAAACACTCTCTTTGGCCTCTGAGGATAGAACAAGAAGCAATGGGCTTAAACTGCAGCAAGGGAGGTTTAGGTTGGACATTAGGAAAAACTTCCTAAATGTCAGGGTGGTTAAACACTGGAATAAATTGACTAGAGAAGTTGTGGAATTTCCATCTCTGCATATATTCAAGAGCAGGTTGGATAGATATCAATCAGGGATGATCTAGATGGTGCTTGGTCCTGCTGTGAGGGCAGGGGACTGAACTCAATGACCTCTCCAGGTCCCTTCCAATTCTAGTGTTCTATGATTCTGTACCCAATGAAGTCAAATGCAAAACTCCCACTGACCATAATGGTGTAGGATCAATTTCAAAATCCTCGTGATTATCTGTGTATTTCCCGTTGTGCTATTTTCCCCTCCCATATCCATACCCCCCCAAAATACCCCTGCTAATGACAGTCCCTGCAATAGGACAGTAGCTTAACAAAGCAAGAAAAGACCACAATAAGAGGTCTTCAGACGAGTGGCGTCATATGTTCCTCATTTAGAAATATCTCAAGAACATTACTTCTCACAGTATTTACAAATGAAAAACACATGGCTGTAACCTATAATACTGCAAGAAATACTGCTCTTCTGGTTTGGTTTTGGCCTCAGACTTTTGAAATATGAACCAAGTGAGGGGATTTCAGCTTAATGCTTGATTCAGTCCATTATTCTTAAACCCCTAACATTTTGAAGGAAGAATGAAGCTTGCATTTGAAAAGGCAACGTGCCCACATATATAGTAATACACTGTATTTGGCAACCAAAGCTCAATGTATTTGAAAGGGGAGTTAGTTAACTTAAGGCTTTTGCCTTCCATTCAATTAAAAAAATATATTAAACTGGCTTGGGGTGCCCATAAAAAGTTTTATAAGTCATAGATAAAAAGACTCTTGCGTTTACCATTTGGGTTGAATCAATATGGTTATCTACCTGTCAATTTTTCTTGCTCTTTAATGCAGAAAGAAAGCTTCTTTTTTATAGCTAGCTTAGAAAGTACTAAGCTAATCAATACATCCAGCGATAACAGGATGATTTGAAACACTCATAACAAAAGCCTATCACTTTGCTGTATTATGAACCCGTCAAAATATTTTCCTAGAAGTCATGTGGAAAAAGAAGTTCTCCATCTTTCCTTACTCAATGGGTGGTGACAGTGGATGTGTTCAAAGCATTGCATTTTTGGGAGAAACTCAGTATAAATTCCTTATTTCGCAGAAATATGTAGTCAGCCATGCAGAGATTCTCAGGAACACTGTATGGAGAGTCAAACATTTTCTTAATTATCCAAGATTTCCTTGGCCTCAAAACACTTATTGGAAACCCATGCATAGTTCATAATGCTAATATAATTGTTCACAAGCTTATCTGGAAACCGCTCAGATGTTCCCACAGACCCGAAAAATCCCTGATTTAGTCAGTGTGCTCAGTAATTTGTGTTCAAGCCCAAGCTGAAATGTACAGGCTTACTTTCAGCTCTCTCATGCTGAGTTAGTCAATTTGAAATCATTTGTAAGCATCTAACTCCTAAAGGTTTAAATATACATAGGTATATCAAGATTCTGGATTTTAACACAGCAGAGAGAGGATCAGCTGCTATAGTGATTTCTAACCCCTACATTTTCCAAAGAAATGCATAGGATTTAGCTACATAATTCCCATTGAGAGTTAAGTTGCAATCACACACCATCATACCACTTAAATAGGTGAATTCTGCATACAGCACAAAAGCTCTCTCTCAGCCAAGGCCTGTTACTATTTACCAAATGTTATATGCAAGCTCAAAAATTAATATATACATATAGATATGGAAGAAAGAGACCAATATAAAGAATGAGAAAAAGATGATGTGTTTGAAACTTGTTTTAACTCCAGTGCTCATGTTGCCAACTCGATGTCACAAGTCTCGCAATATTTGGTGGTTTCTTTAAAGCCCCAGATTCACTAGTTCTCTTAAAGCCCAAGCACCTGGTGTCATGTGAAAAAAGTTTGACTCTAATCTTTCATTAAAAATAATAAATTCCTTGCCCTCGTGGCTGCATAACAAAGCTTGAAAACAAGAATCCTAAAGACTTTGAACGCTAATAAAAAGAATCCTAACTGTATTTAGTTTTAAAATCATGCAATTTTAAGACAACCTAAAAGTTTATGGTGCCTGACTCAGGACTACTGAATGCGTGTGGCAGGCAAAACTAAGCACTGTTAGTTATATTAGGATTTGAATTCATCATACTGATGTTTAATAATGTTGACCTTAACAATCAGTATCTGGTGTTAGTACTCTTCTTTTCTATTGCCTACTAATGGTTCTTATCTGCTTCTTTTGACTATCCAGTCTTTGGGTGCTTATGACTATTTATTTTTCCTGTTACATTCCAACTCGGCTTTCCCTTTGATATTTTTATTCCCTCTGCCTCTTCTCTTCCCCCTCCCTCCCATTTTTTCCTTCCCCTTCCTCCCGCCGTCCTTCTCTCCTATTTATTTTAGTTCTGGACACCCAACACTCTACTCTGGTCATCTGAAGAAGTGGACTGTGCCCATGAAAGCTCATGATACCATCTACATATTTTGTTAGTCTTTAAAGTGCTACTAGATTATTTGTAGTTTTTTAAGTTTAATCAGAAAATAATAACTAGAGTGAAGTGATGTAAATGACCTTATCTATGTGTATACCCAAGAGCAAAAGCAAAGGACCAAAGGAACCAGCAATCACAAAATAAATCCCCAACGGATATGGCAGACACATGGTGTGCCTGGTTCTCCTCTTCACAATGACTGAACAAATGCTTGTTAATTGTAACAGAGTTGAGGGCCATAAAATTGTCCACTTCCTCAAGCACAGCAGAATGCCTCCAGGGCACTAAACATTCTATCTAAAGTCATGATAAACAGGGACCATATTTTCATAGTGGCCGCAGTCCATCTTTTAAATCTCCATGCATGGCCAGTCATTTTGGGGCAACGATCCAGCAGGACCAAAACTTCTCATTTGCATGCACAGATTTGCATAACCTGGTCATGCAGAGGTCCATGAGCACGATGTGCTGCACAAAATTCATTTCTTCGTATAACTCCAAGTTGTGTGGCGTGCAAAATCTTGAGCGCCCAAAAACTTGGTCATGCCCTGTTGGTGGATGGATTTACAGGCTGGGGCAACATTGAAAAATTGGCTCCGCATAACCATCAGAAGCAAGCACCCAAAAAGGCAATTTGCCTACCCAGGGGGTCAACACCATTATCACCATCTACAGAGCTATTAGCATGGGACCTCATGGAGCAGAAATGAAATTATTTCACGCTGATCACAATTGCTGGCGGCGGCTAGGGAAGGTTCATAAATTGACAGGCACCCCCAAATAATCGTAAGCCTCCACATCAATAGTATAAAGATTATAACAGAGCCCTTCTCTGCAGTCATTCCACACAAAAAAAGGTTATGAGTTTCACAGGTGTGTTCTGTCAGTTCTGATTAAGCTTAAGCTAAACCAGTTATCTATAACCTTGGATTAGAAAGAGTTTTATTGCCAATGGCAGGGAGCATTCCATTCAGGGTGCATATCAATGGAAAAACACACATGGCAAAGCCAGTAGTCCTTACACAGTCATAATAACATTAAATCAAGTGGCGTGTTGCCTAAGTAAGGACCGTTGGCTTTGGCCCATGATGGACATTCTAAATAGCAGCAGGAAGTCATTCCTGTCTGCAGCATAGCTTCATGCTTTCTCTCCCTCTGCAATTGATTGTTCATTTTTATAACACACAGACTGTTTTAAGATTATTATCTATACTCACTGCTGAAGTGACTTGCGTTTATTATTTACCCATAATAAAGGAAGCTAATTATACATGCAGACTGTTCACTACACAGGCTATAAAGCAAAGCAGCCAGAGCCACAAATTCACCACATAACTTTTTTCATCTGGGGGACACCAGCCATTCCATAAATAGAAACAAATGGCTCACATCAGTTGTATTTAAAACTATACCAAAAGATTCTAAGGAAACCCTGCCTTCATTGAGATCAATGGCAAAACTCCCATTGACATAAACAGGGCTTCTTGGTTGAACTTAGCAAAAAATCCAATCAACGGTGTAAGCCTCCTGTTCCACTACAGAGAGATCCTCCATATTAACGCTGCACTTCAAAGTGTGCTTATTGACTCATTGTTATTGTAATAGAGAGCAAAATGAATAAATGTATTTGCCTTCACACGACCATTATTTCTTTTATATGCAATTATTTACTTGCCAAACACCACTAGTGACAAATTACAATATAGTATGAAGCTATCTACATCAGCAGATTTCTTAACTCAAGGTAAAAATAAACAGAAACATCTGTAAAGGAATCTTGTACAAAGCTATGTTTATTAACAAATACATTTTCTAATAAAACGCCATCTGCAAGCAACCCTTAACTTCCACTTGATATAAATAGGCCTTTTTACTGTTTTCAGATGCAGTTCCCAGAAAAATTATTCTAAACTCTACTGCAAAACACATCAGTCTTTGTTGCTGCCTGGAATGTTAATAAATAACATCAAGTTTTTAAATAGTCAAACAAATTATTGGCTCAAAATAATTATTCCAATAGGAAAAGCTGACCTTTTTCAATAAAGCGGCTTAAGAATGTATCATTCTTTATTTCCGGTATAAAAATATTAGCAAATAGGGAAGAAATCTTGGGGAGAACAGGAAGCCATGAAGCCTAGTTTGAATTTTGTTCATACATATACTACAAACCTATCTTGCAATGGTTACCGTTTTAGAGCATCTCTGAATAAGAAATTTATTATATCAGTGCAAATGCTTCAGTTAGTATCAATGGACTACAGCTGTACTTTAAGTGTTCAGGCCAGAAATAAGAGCTAATTATAACTTTAATCACAGAACTGTTGTAATAGACCCACAACACAAAACTTAACAATTTAAGTTCTTGGTGCCAGGAACTGACATTGAATCCCAATGTTAAGTGCTATTGAAAAATGCATGAAGGCTTGACTTAGAATACATTTTCAAAAGTGTTTTTTCAGCGTTTAAACCACATAAATTCCATTAAAGTCAACTGGAATTGAGCAACAAAAATGCACCCCTTATTGTTAACAGATCTGTACCAGTAGAATTAAAAGGGTCAAGGCATTTCCAAGTTTGTTTTAGATGTTTTTCTCCTTTGGCAGAGTGCATAACAGGATTCTGTACGACAGATTAATTCTGAAATAAATCTGCAAAACTGTGAACAATGCAGCTGAAAACAGATAATAGTAGATTTCTGTGGCAATCCAAGAATTTGGCCCATTATAGGGTATTCCCTGTAAGTCGCCCTGGGATACATCCATTCCGCACTAAAATTGTTGACACTTGTAGGGATTGATGCCTTATCAGTCCTCCCATTCCTCACTCTTAAGTCCCGCAAAAAAAAAAAAAAAAAAAACCACACACCACAATTTGTGCAAATGGAAGTCAGCTGGGTGGAAAAAAAGCCCCCACTTTAAGTTGTTTTGCTATAACTCCAAGTTTTTTGGAATGTATTTTGGACTTATAGCGAGGACGGCCTGTATTGCCAGGGGTAGCCCACCAACGTTAGTGTTCTATAATATTATTTTAAAACTCAATGTATTACTACTTACTAGAGTTGTCACGATAATCCTTACCAAAAGAAAATGTAACTGTGCATTTTCTAGGCAAGGGGTGTCATTCAAATCATCATTTCAGGAACTGAAGCTTCATATTCAAAGAAACGGATATACACTGTGTTAAATACTCATCAGATGAGACCCGTTAAGATTCTAAAAAAAAGTAGACTAAGAAGATGACTTACCTCACCAGCTTGAGGGATAGTAAGCTTTGGTAGTTTATTCTTAGAACTGGGTGCATTAGCTTTTCCTTCCAACAGTGTTCCGAATGTTTGATTTCCATATCCACTCTCAATTTCTATTGGAGGTTTCAGTTCAGGTGAGTCATTAGGTACTTGGTCCTGACCATCCATAGGCCTTACATAAGCTGTAGGCTTTTGCTGGACCATACTAGTTTTACAGTGCAGTCCAGGTGGAAAACTCTGGGTTGAGAGACCATTGTTTGCAGATAACAAAGATGTGGAAGGAAGTGGAGATCCAGAACCATGCCCTACAAACTCAAGTTCTACAGGTGACTTTGAATGACTGTTTTCTTTATAAGAATGTTCTCCAGTTGTTGCTTTGGAATGATTATGTCTCCGTGAATGTGAAGATGATGCAGCAGGGTTTGCTTCCTCTGCTCCTCCATTTTTATGTTGGTCACTCTGACAGCCATAGAGATCTTCGTATCTGCCCTGTGGCTGGTCATGTGAAGAGCTATGCTTTGTCCTACTCTGTTGACCACCAGATTGGCTTGACTGTGCACCGTTCGAGTTGTGACCACTACGTGACCAGTCTGTTCTGGATTTCCTGCTGCTCTGGTGACTATGTAGCAAAGCAGAATTTGATGACAGTGAAGAAGGTGGGGGCATTGACGTTGACGAGTGGCCACTGATCTGGTGAGACGGGATCATCCTGTTTCTCTGTTCTGGAAAAAAGCTCTGCTCATTTTTGTCAATGGGAGTCTGTGGTACAGAATTCTTTGGGATTCCTACAAGGTGGCTCTGGTTGGAATGGTTGGTTAACAAGTCCTTCATTTCATCATAGTTTCCCAACGTGTTCTGGACACGGTTAGCAAGGGCATCACCTTTATTTGTCTAAAATACCAAAAAGACATAGGAAAAAGATTGAGTAAATTCCTGGTTGTTGAGTTACTGTTTGGAATGGTTGTCTTAGAAGACGGTGGCAAATGTTAGCTACTTAATGGTGTCATGCTGACATTTAATTTAATTTCAATTACATTTTGCATATGTTATGGAAGGAAAACTCATCAATAACTGTGTTCAAAGGACCTTTGGAACAGGCATGCATGAGTAACATTTGTATACTGCTTCCTTTTTTCTTAAATAAGTTCTCAGAAAAATATTTAAATTACATCAGTTATGGATGTTATGAGCAACATAGTCTTGTTTTATGTCAGATAAATTGGACTTATACAATTTATGTTCCACAAAATGTGAATGCCCAATTGCTGGTTATTAAGAATTTGAATTAAAATCAAGCATTTTATTTAAATATGCTATTGCTGTAAACCAGATTAAAACTACAATAAATATAATGAGCTAAATTCATTCCATGTGTAACTTCAGTGATTCCCTTACAGAGGGCTCAGTTTGGCCCAATGTACCTAATATTTGAGATATAGAAAACATATTTCAATGGGTGAATTAACTGCTTACTATAAGTGATGTTCTGGTTTTTATATTCTAAAGCACCAGGATGCCTCTGTTGGTTAAGGGTGTGGTGTGTTTGCAACTTGGTCACTCACACTGGTTTTCTTTAAATCGCAGCACTTATTAAATAAGTTCATCTGATTCCTCTTACATTTTACAGCTATTCTTTTTCCTTCTGAAGTGCTTTTTACTCTATGGGTAAGCGAGCTCAAAGTTTATAATTGATATTCTGCTAATTTCATTTTGCTTTTTGCTTTTGAAAAAGTCATTCAACATATAGCGAACAAACACAATCCTCATATAACCCTTTAAGTTCTGCTGAAATAATCAGCTCTGCATTACAACAGCCCATTCCCATACACACTTGTTAGTCAAGAGGTAAGAATCACTGTTTTCACAACTATAGTTCATGTCCATGTATATCCTAAACTTCTGCAATCTGGAAGAAGATTTGAAGCTACAGTATATGAGAGGTAGGGTCTTAATACTCCATATAATTCCTCTCAAAGAGTGTTCATACTTCAAGTTAAGTCCTCCTTTCCTCCCAAATGTTGAGCAAAAGACAGAACATTTAAGCATGGATTCCTTTTCCTGCTTAAATTGTCAATGTTCAACTAGTCCATAGATGAGAGAAATATTGCAAAAAGATTTTTTTTGCTTGGTACTTCTAACATAAAACACTGGGGAAAATGATAATAAATGCTGATTTTCTTTGGCTCACTCGCAAGGATTGTACTGTATATTTCCACTGCACTGAGGCAGCAATTTAAAAGTGAACTGTTCAGTGTTCTCATCTGTGTAAGTGCTTCTAACCGGTTAATAGCTACAGTTTATAGTTACAGTTGCACAAGACTAGGAATCACTTTTATTCACTAGAAGTCCCTCGATTGGTCATTTTGGTGGCAAAAATTATATTCAAGCTAAGCCAAGAATAACCTCTTTGTATATGAGCAGTTTCCTTCAAATGAGTTGCACAATGTGCCATTTGGGCAGCAGCCAAAACCAGATTCTCTGTTCAACCCCCCAAATTAAAACAAGGAGATTCCATTGTGCTTAAGGGCACAGCAGGAATTATGATGCAAGCCTTAAACACTTACATACTTGTTCTGTTTCCTCCTTCCATACCAAACTTTTTAACTCTTTAAGACACAGCCCACATGATCGCTGAGTATCTAGATCACTCAGAACAACTCACTTTCATCCACGGTTTGGTTACATTTTCAATTTACATTGAACTGACTGTTTATAAAGTAAAGGAGAAAAGTAAAAAGAGTACCAGGAACACAGTATTGCCCTGTAACATTTTAATATCACCGCAGCACATAAAAGAGCTTCTTCTCTAAGCCTTTACGGAGAGACTCAATATTTTAATTTTAAGGCTGGATTTTCAATCATTTTTACTGTTAGAGGTATCTGGCTCTTGGGGTTTTTTTTTAAACATGCCACCTAATGCTCAATGTCATTTTACTTAACACTAGCTCTCTGTTTTATGCAAAATGTTCATGTCCTATGGGATGAAAGGCAGTTCATAAATGTGAGGTATCATTGTTTGTAGTCATTTTCTGGGAGTATTAATAAAAAAAGCTTTTCTGAAAAGCAGAAAGATAATTAATTTAAACCTCATGAGCCTATTTTAAAACTCTCCCAGGCCCTGCTTACTGAAGCCAGTGGAAGGAATATCGATAGCTTCAATGGGCTTTGAATCAGGCCCTCAGATCATAAATATCTTTGCAAATGAAGAGAGCTGTAGCTTGAAATACAGTTAAACACAAATAGAAAATGCAAAACCTGAATTCTCCTCATTGTGTGACCTCATTGAAGTCAAGGAAGGGCACTGTGTGCAATTCAGGGCAGAAGCTAGATTTAAGTCTTGACGTAGATCAGTAATATTTTTATTTTCTTGCTCAACACATTTAGCATTCTTATTGAAAAGCAGGGGATTTCGGGCAAGTCTTGCCACAAGCACTACAGAATTGAAATGAACTATTTCTGGCCATTATATGTCACTTTCAGGTTGGTGACAGGTTTTTAACTCCTTCCTCTTGATAATCCATCCTCTCATTAATACAGGAAATGCACACATTGCCATGTTTGCCTTTAAAAAAAAATAAGAAATAGAAATCTATTCAAAGGCTAATTTGCTCACTAGCTATTGCATTATGGGTCTACAAAGAGCACAACTAATGCATTCAGACATATCGGCCCAATTAATATGTTTTTGTGACAATTTTTGTGAAATCTTGAGGCTTTATAATTCATCCATTTTCTAATGCCTTTCAGCATAACCTCTATGGACTAGAAGGTGAGATATTTTATGCTATTCTTGAATATAGTGAAAGGGATATATCTTAAAAAGATTTAATAGTCTCCAAAGATTCATGGAAAAGCAAATTCCAAGGCAAATCCTCCAAAAAACTACTCATCAGGGAGTTCATCTATGAAATACCAATTATACCCCAACCTATTTATTAATGCAAAACATTAAAGGGTGTCACTAGTAAAACTGCAACCTCTGCCAGGAAAATTCCTGCACTGCTGATTTAAGCATCTGCAGACATGAGACCTCAGGCTGGGATCTGGTCAGCTCTGACAAATTAAACAGTACCAGTGTTTGAAAGGGAGACCTCTAGCAAGCTCACATGATCCATAACAGGCAATAGGTACTGCTCATACCTCTTTGTTCATGCTGCCCAAAACTGTGGTAGACAGCACAATATTTTTTAAAGTGCTTCTTTCTGCGTGAGACTGGAACATAAAGAGAACCTCTTATACACATACTAAAAATTACACACACACACACACACACACACACACACACACACACACACACATATGGTCCTCTGAAAAGTAGGTAAGAGACACAATAAAGAGGCAGGTGATTAGTTAGACACTCTATAAGCATACAGTACAATTAACAACAGAGAGATACTCTATAATGTTAAACTATATTTATGTTGCATTTTTGCCTACTAATCCACACTCTCTGGACTATTTTTGTTTGCTGTGTTGTTGGTCTCAGGGCAAGACCAACTTCTACTGGTGAAGCGACAAGGAGTCCTGTGGCACCTCATACACTAACAGATGTCTTGGAGCATAAGCTTCCATGGGCAAAGACCCATTTTTCGTGGGCAAAGAAGTGGGTCTGTGCCCATGAAGCTTATGCTTCAATACATCTGTTAGTCTATAAGGTGCCACAGGACTCCTTGTCGCTTTTGCAGATTCAGACTAACATGGCTACCCCTCTGATCCCTTCTACTGGTGAATGAGACAAGTTTTGAGCTTCACAGAGCTCACCTTCAGGATATTTTAAGCCAGGACTGAAGAAAATTCTGTGGAGCTCAAAAACGTAGCTCCTTCACCAACAGAAGTTGGTCAGTTCAAGGTATTACCTCTCTGATGTGGCCTCTCTGGAATATTTTTAACATTCTAAACTGCAGAAGAGCTGCAAATATCTCCCAGGTGTTGGCTATTTATCTGTTTTCTCGTCTTCATACAAAGAAGCACTGATAGTAGCCCCATCCATATCTCCCCATTTTGGTTTTAATGCTGCAGTGATTGGGGGCGGGGGGGGGGGGGGGAAAGGGAGAGTACGTCCTACAACAAGGAACCACTGAAATGGAGAGCAATGGAGGGAGATGTTTTCTATATTTTAAGTGCTCGTCTCCTTACCTCCACTTCCCCTCATGGTCCTTTGGAAATTCATGATCCAGATCTATAACTGATGTAAATCAGCCTAGCTCCATTAACTGTGTTGACTTTGCTAATTGAGGCTCTGACCCTGTGCTTGGTAGGTCACTCCACTTGCCCTTGACAGATACCTTCTCTTTCCCCTTCCTCTGCAACCCTAGGCTACGTCTACACTGCAGAGTTTTTGCACAAATATAGCCGGTTTTGCACAAAAACATCCGGAGCATCCACACTACAAGCGCGTTTTCGCGCAAAAAAAGTACAGTAGATCATCAGAAGACAGGGCTTTTTTTGTAAGAGTTATTCCTCTTTCTACAAGTAATAACCCTTTTTGCCCAAGAGCTCTTGCGCAAAAAAGGCATGTGTGAATGGACAATAAGGGTTTCTTGTGCAAGAAAACCCTATCGGAAAAAGCACAGGTGCTCTGATGGCTATTCTGTGAATGGCAATCAGAGCTTTCTTGAGCAAGAGCATCCGTGGCAGTGTGGATGCTCTCTTGCGCAAAACACATCTCTTGCGCAAAACACATCTCTTGCGCAAAAGCACATGGTAGTGTGGAAGCGCTCTTGCGCAAGAACTTTTTGAGGAAGATCTCTTCTGCAAAAGGTTCTTGTGCAACAAGCCTGCAGTGTAGACATAGCCGCAGTTGAGGGTCTACCTTCTTCTTGCTGCCCAGCTTTATTTACGTTCGACAAATGTCACTTCCAATTTTGCTTATTGATACAGGAGACTGGACCGCATTCTGATCTCAGAGTAAATTTGGAGTAACTCCAGATTGAATTACTTCACATTTGCATCACTGCCACTGAAATCACATTTTGGTCTGACTGGAAAAGAAACAAATCTACTCCCAAATCCCCCTTGCTTCCTGTGCAATCACAATAAACGTACATAGTACCATCAAATACAGATTCCAGTATGTCAAAATATTGGAAAGTAAGTCCAAATATCCTCTTTTGATACTACTGTCATTGCTAACTACCAAAACAGACCAAGTGGGTGAACATTGAACTATTCTTTTTGCACACACACACAGGGCAAATTATCATTCACACCAATCATTCATTGCACCTGGCAGTGTAAACGGGCTTTAAAGGGGACATAAGGTACATTTATACTCACTTTAAATGCCAATTTACACTACCCTGTCATAAGCATGATTTAGGCTCAGAGTTCACTTTCTGCACTTCCTTTGTACCATCACCATCCTTTGTCTTTAAAGCCAGATTTACTCCCCACCCATTTGCCATCAGTTAAATTTCCACTCTCATTAACCGAACCTGGATTGGGCCCTTACTAACACAATCCTACCAAGAAAATATCAGGGTACCTCTTTGATTTTAATTCCTCCTCATGTAAAAATCAAGACAAAATGGGTGAAGTATATTATATATAAAATTAATATTAATAACATATATCACATATACTGCCTTAATTTTCCTTGCTTCTCTATATTTAAAACAGATTAAAACTATTATTTTTGTGTATTTCTATCAATTTATTTACACCTATTTTTACACTGATTTCTATGCTGTTCTAAGAAAGTATAATTATAAAGGACAGTATTTTCAAGAGTTCACCTTGTAAAACAGGTGATGATAGGTATTTTTAAAAGTAGTATATTTATTTGTATGGACTATTATAGAAAACGCATAGATTTTCAAATGCAGATACTGTGTAGTCAGTTGTCCTATTCTGATCAAGTGGACATAAAATGAATAGACACATTTATAAATGTAAAACATATATTTCTGAGGGAATAGTATATATTAAGAATGATTTTGATGTAATTTTAATTCTCATGAAAGAAAATTCTGTCTTATTTTGTTTGCTCAGTTAATCTTGGGTAAACTGTCCACCCAATGCAATGCTTCAAAATGAACGGGGAGAAAAAAAACCAAAAAAAACCACAAAAATTAAATCTCAATAATAATGAGAATATATTTTCAGATCACTCATTCAAAAACACTCTCATTGCTGAAGAAATCAGTGTTTATAGGACCCTGTTATTTGATAGAAAGTGTTATTTAACTTAAACATACAATACAGCCTCAGTGAAAAACTGCTCCCACAAATTATATGAGGTCGGTAAGCATTTTCATAAAGCTTCAATCTCTTACATACACTTTTCCATAAAACTTTATTTAAAATCTGGAGTTATTTCTTTACATTTGGAAATTATTTCAAAGAGCCATCAATATGTTGTCTGATTTTTCATTAGGCTTCTATTTAATCCGATACACTCCAATACTGTGTCGCCTTATCAATCTTTAAAGTGTAGTTAATTCAGTGGGAGCAGACGACCAAGTCTAAAAACGTTTCCAAGAGGAGTAACTGTGACACTGAATCTCCAGATGAGCTTCAGAATGGTATGGCTGGCCACTGGTGGGCCCGTCTGACCTTAAGCTCTATGACGCTGTAAAGCCTTTTTTGCTTTGCTTCGTTATATCAAATGCTGTGAAATGTGCTGTTCCTTCTTCAATTAAATGATGTAATATATCAATAATGTCTACACACAAATAATTGAGGCTGAAAAAGCACTGAATCACATTGTTATATTTTGGGAAAACGTTCCCCACACACTTGTATGTTCTTGGTAGATTAATGTCACAACACTTGGCTTTTCCACTCATGAGCAGAACATTTTATATAGAGAGGCCTACATTCTACAAATTTGTATGCATATGCTAAACTTTAAGGAGAAGAATAGAAACAAATTAAGCACATGTTTAATTGGCAGTATTGGGGCCATCTTTGTTATCTCTCATGAACATAATCTGTGCATATTTTGGGAGTAGTTAGAAATGATCCACCAAGGTCATTGGAAACATTTTGAGCACTTCTATTAAAATGAGCCATTGTACATTCAACCCACCTTAGAACTCTGTGGTGACTTTTTAAAAAAAATGTGAGACATTCATGTCAGATCTTTGTAATCCACGTCCCATTTCTGGAATAGCTATTAAACATCGAATTCATCTTCAATAAACCAAGAGTTATGAAATACAAAAGGAAAAGATTAACTAGCTGCTGCAAATCAAAAGTACGTAGTAGGGTTGTTAGATATCGGTTAATTGAATAGTCAAGTAATCGCATTAATTCCTGTCAGTTACTCGACTATTCCATAGTCCCCAGGAGCGGGAGCAGCAGCCAGAGTCCTCTACCACCTGCACTGCTGCCTCTGTATCAGAGGCAGCAGCGCAGGGTGCCAGGTGGGAGCTGGTCTGCGAGGGGAGCCAGTTGAAAAAACCAGCTCCCCATGTAGACCAATTGCCTGCTACAGAGGCAGCAGTGCAGGGTGGCAGCAGGCCCCGCAGGGGGTCTGAGCTCTCCGTAGACAGAGGCTGCTCTGCCTCCCACAGAGTGGCCTCTGTCCGCGGTGAGCGTTGGCTCACCATGGACAGACGTTGGTTCAGCAGCAGCCACTGTCCATGAGGGGTCCTGCGGGAAGAGGCTGCTTCGCAGCAGCCTCCCCTGTCCCCGCCCTCTGTGCCGATGCTTCTGATAGAGACAGCAGCACAGGGGAGGGGGGAAATGAGGGGGCAGGACGCACTGAGGAGCCATCACTAGGGGAAACCAGCTTTTAAGCTGGCTCCCCCCAGCACCAGCTCCTGCTTCCCCCACTTGCTACCTCTGATATGGTGGGGGGGTGGGAAATGCGAGTAGTCGAGAAAATTAACCGATAAGCCCAGACTTATCGGTTAATCATATACTCAACTACTCATTTACATCCCTAGCACATAGAACCACTTTGTGATATAGCCGCTTTTTATTTCTATTTCAATCTTCGGGATTTCAGGTTTCAGTAGTCGATATAGTTTCAAAGGAACGACAATGGATTCGTTTCTGCTACTCTGACAGACAGTGAGTGGATCCATAGTTCTTGCAAACACATGCATACAAGCGCCACTCTTCTCCCACGCGTAGCCTCACTGAAATCAAGCAACCTATTCACTTTCTTAGAATTACGAATGTGCCCGAATGGCTGCAGGTTTGGGGACTTACTTTGCAAGGAGTCACTCAGAAGCCATTGGGATTGTGTGTACAGGACATGACAATGCCGTATGAGAAAGGGGGTGGACCAATACAAAATATCACATTGTACTTTTGCCAGATTAGATTTTAACCAGCAAAATAGTTTCCCCAATTGATCGGAACAGTCTCCCAACCTATAATTATGAACCCCACTTTATAATGGTCTTACTGATGACTTGCCAAGAGCATTCATCCTCCCTTCAGCTGCTAACAATGTAAAATGGAATGCTAAAGGGGTGTCCTTTCAATGGATGTCGGTGATTGGGAAGAGAAAGTGACATGTACATTTACATTCTGATGAATCCATCAGGGAATGCCTGGCTGAAAATCAAAGCAGCAGAAATAATCAAGGGGGACATCCCCTGGTGATGAAATTCTCAGGCAGCAAAGCTCCTTAGAGAAAATAAATCTCATCATAAGTCTCTTTGATACCCTTGTTATGCTCCCCAAAGAATTCAAACAGACATTCTCCCCCAACACTTCTTTGGACAATTATGATTGCAAAGGGAGAGCTTATGGGCTCATTATTAATGGAAGAGATTCTGGTTTGAACAATTCAAGTATATTTCCACTTTACAAAATAAAGGGATTAAATGTCAGTTTTGGAGTAAGAAAAATCTTAGTAAATATTCCTTTGGAGAGCAATATATGCTTATTGAGGGAGTGTGCTGAGCAATGAGAGAAGGAAAAGGAATCCAGGCGCCTTGATTCAATTCCTGGTTTTGTCACCAAAATGCTATATAACCTTGGCCCTGTTACTTAACCTGTCTGTGCTTCCATATACTAATTTCAAAGTTCTACCAATCTGTAGAGTCAGATGATCAAGATTGACATAATACTCTCTTCCTCAGAGGTGAGGAGAGGCTTAATTTTTTTCAAAATAGAAAAAAAAATTCAGGATGAAAGACGCTCCAAAAAGTGTAAAGTATCGTATAGCCATTTACCTTGTAGGGTTCCCCAAAGAGATTAAAACCTGAAGCAAAGAGATCTTCATCTTGCTGGACTTCTTGATTTCTTCGTTCCCATTCTTTCCTTTTAAGTGCATTCCGGTCTTGCTCATAGTGACTGAAAAAGATAAGATAAAAAGACAAACTATTATGATCCCCATAAGCCAGTTAAACATTTGTGGTTACCAATGTTAGGACAAAACACCAGAAATACTGCAATTCGAGCTGATGACTTTGTACAGCCATTCTGGGTCAGACCAACAGTCCATCCAGCCCAGTATCCTGTCTGCTGACAGTGGCCAATACCAGATGCTCCCGAAGGAGGGGACACAACAGATGATCCTCGCATGATCTCTCCCCTGTTACCCACCTCCAGAGGCTAGGGACACCATTCCTACCCATCCTGGATAATAGCCATTGATGGACCTAACCTCCATGAATCTATCTAGCTCTTTTTTTAACCCTAACCTTCACCAAATCCTCTGGCAAGGAGTTCCACAGGTTGACTCTGTGCTGAGTGAAGAAAGAGAGTAAAATCCATCCAACACTTTTTCTAAATATAAATTTGGGGTCAAAGTGTTGTACAAAACAGAGTTATTTTCATTAGGCATTCAGATGTGATAGAATTTGTTCCCAAGAGAAAGCCCAGCATATACTCTTAAACACACTGAAAATCTGCCTTTACTAAACTAGGACACTCCAAAGAAAAGTAGACCACATCATGAAATGAGCCTGCTCCAGTGTCATCCCACACTAGAACCTATAAAGGGTATAAAAGAGTTACATGGGGGGATCACATCCTGAAAGAAATCTTTCTCAATCCCCCTTCTTGTCTTCAACCGCTCCAACTTTACCAAGCTCATCACTGGAAGTAAGCTCAAGACATATCAGCTCAAAGTGGCACCACACCCTACCAGAACAGACCCCAAACCTGTAGACTGCTACAAGAACCTATAACCCTAACAATACACCTTTGATCGGCTTTTACACATGCCCGTTTCCCTGTGGTGTTCCTCACCCATGTGCATCAAATGCTCCAACCAGACAACCACAATTCTCTCAAATGAACTTGCAAAGAAATAAAGATTAAAACATCCTATCACCGTGGGTGAACTCTTCTCAAAAGGCGATCACGCTATATCTGACCTCTGAATCTTCATCCACAGAGGAACCCTGCACAACGGCTCTGAAAGATGAGCCTGGAAATGCAAATTCCTAACTCTGCTGGGCAATGAAAACCTTGGACTTTATAACGAAGACACCAGATGCATAGTCATTGCAATTTGTAACACACCCCACTGGCTGCTAATCCTTAATTGCTCACTTCATTTTAAGTGGTCTCCTAGAGCATAGTGAACCTCTTGTGCTTAACAGTCTGTCCCCGTTTGTATCTCGTGTAGACATTCTGGTTACCTTCTCCAGACCCGATGAAGAGTTTCCTGCAGCTGGAAAGCTTTTATTTGGTCCAATAAAAATATTACCTCACCCCACCATTTCTCTAAACAGAACTAATCATTCTAAAATTAAACACACACACACACACACACACAAAATCTGCCATTTCCAGATGGAGCTTTCTGTCAGAAAAAAATCAGAACAACTTGTCTATAAGTGTGCACGTATAAATGTGTAGGCACAATCTGTTCCTATATGTACACACACACGTGCACACATGTGCACACACAGAATATACCTATACGGAGAAGACAACTATGCAGTCCACCAGGCATAGTGACCTTTTCAGTCTCCTTGTAACTGGGTGGCACTGGCCAACATTACAGCACTGTACTGGAGGCAAGTGTGGTTCAGAACAACTATTTAAATCCCGCATGCTTGTTAATATTTAAGTAATGTGCAATTGTGAGTATAGGTAGGGGGGTCACTCATGCATTCCCAGACATTCCAATACTTCCGGAAATTGTATCCATTGGGATGAACCTGCTCCTCCCAGTATGACCTCATATGCATAAAGTGTACGAGGTCATGCTGCATGGAGAATGCCCTTTTGAAAAGTACGCTATGCTGCTCGCACCAGCTGGACCTCATACATGCAATATCACACTGATGGGGCACAGCAACTTGCTGTTCAAAGTGGAATCCGCGTACGATACCAGACACAACCATCTCCGATCCGGTCTCAATATCAGTCAGGGCCAAACCACCCAAAAAAGAGAACTGCCGAGCTTAAAACAGGTGAATCGTCGGCTCAGATATAGGGAGTACTTAAAAATGTTTCACATAGTGCTCTTGCTGAAGGAAAGGGCTTTACATTAGTCGGATTTAGTGGCAGGTAATCCAGCATACAAATTTTTAAAAATGCCTATTGCCTCATAGCAGCGATAGCAAGACGTTGGTTCTCTTTATGTCAGCTGGCTCTCTGCACCTGCCAGACCTAGATGACAAGCTGAGAGATCACATTTACTCCTCTCATGAACAGGACTGAAGTATTTTGGTTTCTTGTTTTCACAAACTACTTCCTGCTCCTCTGTAATTAAAACACGGAAGAGGATAAAAAAAAGAGGAGAGAGGCATGTTTCAACTTGCATTGACAATCCCACATGAGACAAGCATTAAGGGCCACGTCTGTGCTTTCAACTCAGATCTGATTTGGTATAAAGCTTTTGGCTCTATTTTGTGTCAGTTAATTAGCTACAAATTCCAGATGACAATTTGAATAGTAGATTGAGCGTGCATGCTGATGTTATCCGTTGTAAGAAATATTTGCATGCTAGATTTTACATATACATGCGCGTGCACGCACACACACTTCCTTATGTAATGGAGACGAGTGAATTCTGATCTCCTGATGAGAATGAATTTAATCTCCACAGCTTTACTGCACTTGGAAGATAACCAAATATCTACAACTTTTGCCTTTTTAGCTCAGCATGATGTTGTATTGGAAGCTTCACATGGAGAGATATAATGAGGAATGAACTGCACAGTGATGAGGCTTTGACAGTGTATAAAGTCACTGATTTCTGAGTGAAACCACAATTACTAATTTGAAGCACCAGCTAATTAAAACCACAGCTATGTATTTAGTCTCTTGTTATACCTACTGCAGTTTATAATTATGAGGACCTCTTTATCTACTCAATTAAAGTTCTTATGATTCAGGCAGGTTGTGTTTGAACCTGCAAGACCCACAGAGACTGTCTATCTCCCGATGATTCCATGCAATCATAGAACTGGAAGGGACCTCAAGAGGTCATCGAGTCCAACCCCCTGCCTTAGATTTGCAGACTTGTTTTCATACAGGGAGGATTTTTTTTTAAAAAAAAAAAGACAGACTAATGCTACGAAGTAAATCTTAAAATCAGAAATATGAAATAATAATCGGTTTCAGCAATGCAGGATCATTTGTGCTTAGAGTGAATAGGCTTGAGTATAGTGTATGAACAGGGTGTGAAGTCACCTAAGTACAAAAGGCTGAGTTAAACTAAGTTTTCATTGTCTTTCCCATTTTCGGGTTGGAAACTCAAAAAGCAACATCATCTAATTTCATTAGATTTACAAAACATTCTGCCCTAATGATCTCACTACTTTGGATCATTTGCTAGTGTACATTTATGGAGGAAAACAAAGGAACTTACTGCAATATACCTAAGTAGGGATGTTAAATTTAGTTTAGTCAACTAATCGACTAGTGGATGGATTTTATTTATCGGGGTGACTAGGGATGGCACTATCAGATTTTGGAGGCTTAGCAGTTATAGCAACTTCAGCCATAGTCAGGCTAAGGGAGCTCTCCAGCCAGGTGTGAGAGGCATGGACGGAATACAAGTACTTTCCCTTCACTCCCTTAGCATCCAGGGAACAGGATGAAAAGCAAGCCGCATCCTGGAGCACATGGCTGCTTCCTGCTCCTGCCCTTACAAAATTCTGCCCTTGTTACTAATTTAGGCTTTGTTATTTGAAAGCTGTGTTCCTTCCTCAAGCACACAAACTGTTGAGAACCCTGAAAGGAATCATTATGCTATATGATAGCTGAGCAAAATAGTAAAGGTGGCATTTTAAGTCTATGTAGTTCTTACATTTTATCAATCTCAATAAAACGGTTTACTCTGCTTGGTGGTAGTGATGTTACTAAACCACTAAGGCAAAATAATGAAACAGTGTTTATTCAATGTGGCACAACTTCTGTAAAATTAATTCCATTTAATTAATATAGTATTTACCATATTAACTATGTATACAAAGGTAAATAACTCAATGTTTTCCTACCAAACATATGAAAATATTTCTCTTTTAGCAGATGTCCTCATGAAACCAGAAAAAATACATATTTAATTCACCCTAGAGATAAGCACGAAACAGAAGCTCACTCCCGGGGACTCTGATGATGTTTACAAACTATTCCACTGAGCGGGTACATCTTATGACATCAGGAGAACCTGAAGTGATGGCTGCCTTCCATACCCTCTGCAGATATCTATACTTATCACATGCTCTGCAGTTTGAAGCACTGTGTTACTGAAAAAAATAATTAATGTTAATTTTGAATTCTCCATTCATATTATGACATAAAAGCTTTAGGTAATTCCCAATGACTAGTTTCTCCACAAATTTATTTCTGTTGCTGAAATGCTCAGCACTGAGCTAATTCTGCAATTCATATTAACTGCAGAAAGCCACGTATTTAACTTTGAAATGTACACAGATTAAAAAAGAATGAGGTCAACCTTTACTCTCTATGCCCAATACTAAAACCTTTATCCAATATGAATTAGCAAAACAGTGGATTTTGAGGAAGAGGATCAGAAGAAGTGAGAGGACAAATGACTGAAAGCTTTGGAGAGGAATAAGAGAGAAATGCTGTCAATTGTGAAAGTGAATGACAGAAAGCTTTGGAGAAAGTCAAGAACCTTTCTTGAGCAAGAGTTAGGGTACGTCTAGACTATGTTTTTCTTCTAAAGGAGATGTGCAAATTCGGTGCTAATTTGCATCTCTTCTTCCGATCGCTTTTTCAAAAGCGGGTTTTTCAAAAGTGAAAGTAGTCTGTACGTGGGAAGGTTTCGGGAAAAAAACCTTTTTTGAAAAACCGCGTAAACCTCCTTTTTTTAGGACGGGCGTTTTTTTTCTAAAAAGGATTTTTTTCTGCAAAAACTGTGTCCCGACTATTTTCACTTTCGAAAAACTCACTTTCAAAAGAGCGATCGGAAGAAGATATGCCAATTAGCACCGAATTTGCGTATCTCCTTAAAAAAAAAGTAGTCTAGATGTACCCATAGAGACTGAGCCTCCTGAAAATTCTTTATCAGTTTTTCATTCTATCTTCAAAATAATGTGTATTCTTAGGGCATGTCTACCCTGCAATACTATTTGAGATATTGGAGTATCTCCAAATAACTATCCCAAGTCTTCACAGCTAGCCCGTTATTTCAGGCTCACTATTCCGATGTCCCTGTAAACCTCGTTCTACAAGGAGTAAGGGACGTTTTGGAATAGCCCTGTATTTCGAAATTTGGTGCTGTGTAGATAGTGCCAAATGACAAAAATAAGCTATTTTGAAATAGCATAGAAATAAGCTACACAATTTACATAGCTCAAACTGCGTATCTTATTTTGAGTTACGGTGCAGTGTAGACACATCCCTAATGATGGAAGAATTTATTTGAACAAAATACTGATCTTCTGTGGAAACCAGAAGTAAAGAATGGGTTTCCAGAACAAGGCCCTGAGAACACTGAATTTATAACTGTGTTATTTAAATAATGGAAGTACCTGTCCAAGGTTGCTGCTTCCTCATTCTATCTTTAGGATGTCAGGATATCATTCTTGTTTAGTTTTGATTGGACATTATGGAGATTGTTGATGTATGCTCAACTATCTGCCTTGAAAACTGACTTGTAAGTCAATTCAGGGTTGACCTTTCAAGGTGCTTAGCTCTACGGCCCGAAATCATCACAGTCTGTGCTTTACTTTATGCGAATAGTTCAACTGAAGTCAACAAGACTATGCGTAAGAACTGTGCTGGACTATAGCTCAAGTATCCCTAGTCAATATTTAAGGTATTTTAAAAAATATAACAAACAACTCTGAGGCACAGAGAATAGTTCTGCCTTCTCTCTATCCATCAACCAGGGAGAATCCTGATTTACACCAGAGAAAATGAAAATAACCCCTAGGGTTTTCATTTTCATTGCAATTTTGCCATGAACACCGTACTAGGGGAACGGATTCAGAAAATAAGGTGATTACAAAAGCCAGACTTTAAACAAAATGTTTAGTTAAACACTCCTTCCTTACACATCAAAGCTTTTACTACACTGTAAAATGATACATTTCACAAGCAATATTACATTTAAATCTACAATGTGCTACCTCTTCTAACAATCACCACCATTCTCTTGACTTTAAATTACATTGTCTTGATAATCTTACTGCTTAGCACTGACCAATTAGGCCACACTTAGAATATGCCAATTAATTAAACAAAACAATATATTGCATACTATTCACATTCAATATTTACTTCAATGCTGCATTTTTTAAAAGAATGAATGAACGTATAAAAAAGTATCAGAATGTTTCGATCACTGAATGTCAAGATCAATTACTTTTTTAAGTTAGAATATTCTATCTTTGATGTTCAAGAGTTTTACAGAGATGGTCATGCGTTATCAATTAATAATATGTATTAAAAAACGGTGCCATTCACTGTAGTGTGTTTGCTACAAAATACTCCCAAGAGACCCATAGGCAATCTGTGGAAATTAAAAACAAGAGGTTAAAGGCACAGCTTATATTCATAACATTTGGGTTTTTTTAAGCATGCAGATAATTTTATTTTAGTTCAGTTTTTGCCAATTTCAGTATTATGTAGCTTCAAACCTTTCCTTAACATGAATTTGGGAGGAACAAATTCCAGTACCTTTATAGGATGGAATGGATAGCAGAGATAAGCTCATGAATGGTAAAGAGTATAAAGAAGAGATGATGTTTCAAAGGGGAGCATTTATTGTTTCCTGTATCATAGCACATTGTCTCTTGACATGATTAGTTATCAGTCTGAGTTATCAAAAACTAGTATGAAATAAAGCATTTACGCAGTTATGCTTCATTGATGTCAGCTATGGGAGCATGAAAATCTCCATGAAGTTGTGTAATTGATGTGTAAATCAGAGCTCAATCACTCTGTAATAGAAATGGTCCCACTGAAAATATGGTTGTTGAACACTATTGCACCGGGGTAAAAAATGAATGGAGTCAAGATAAGTCTTATTTATTAAAAATGATAATAACTGGCAATTTGCACAATTTTCTCTTCGAGAGAGAAGCGCTGTCAGAAATATTTATATGCAAGCTACAGACCAATATACTTGGATATCCTTATTTGGCAATAATTAACTGTTTCTGTTTTATTAAAATGCTTGGGGACATCGTTATGGATATTTATAAAGCAAATTAAAAGAACACATTCATCCTTTGAAAGGCGACACATGTAAACGAAAGCAGAGATTGTAATTTGGTTAACAATGTGTGTTCAAGGTACATTTTAGATAGCTAATAAAACCCTGCTGTCATTTCACATTTGCTATCTGGGAAGCAGCAGGGCAAAAACTGAAAAATACTTCAAGCCAAGAATAAAGAAAGCCCAAGAAGAAATAAAAAATGGTTACTATGTAACTGCTACTGTGAAATTAATTAAACAACAAGTATCCACACTAAAAGACCTGGTAAATATAACACTTTTCCAAGATGCTTTATTTAATGTGGGATCTATCTTGCACTTAATACATCTAATAAGATAACATTAAGCCAGGATTATATTTTGCAAATTACAATGTGTTAGAGCATCCATGTAGACCTTCCCAGAAAGGCTCCACATCCTAGTATTCGAGTCATTGCTTATCATGCCACACTGGTAAACTGTAACAAATTTATATACACATGTGTGAAATTCATCAGTGACTCTTGGCACTAGATAAATTACATTCAGGATAAAGGAGCTGGATTAGGAAACTGTGTTAGATGGGTAACCTGCTGTGAGGGGGAAGACTAAGGATGGAGTTTCAGCCTAAATTCTGAATTTCCTTGCTCTGTGAAATTAACTATTTTCACAGTCATATTTCTCTCTACAGCTTTTTCTCTCAAAGTTCCACTGATGCTTTTTGGGATGTCAAGTTCCTTCAGAACTGACATTATGACAACAAGCCCATTAAGGCTTAGCCAAGATCTACATTGTAATTCATATACATCCAGGCTATGTCTAGACTGGCATGATTTTCTGCAAATGCTTTTAACGGAAAAGCACTTTTTGCGGAAAAGCATCCGTGCCAATCTAGACGCGCTTTTGCACAAAAAAGCCCCGATCGCCATTTTCACAATCGGGGCTTTTTAGCGCAAAACAAATCTGAGCTGTCTACACTGGCCCTTTTGAGCAAAAGCTTTTGCGCAAAAGGACTTTTGTCTGAACGGGAGCAGCATAGTATTTCTGCAAGAAGCACTGATTTCTTACGTGAGATTGTCAGTGTTCTTGCGGAAATTCAAGCGGCCAGTGTAGACAGGTGCTTTTGCGGAAAAACTTGCCAGTCTAGACACAGCCCCAGAGTATACAGCCTAACAGCTTTTTAGCTGCCATTATAGTTCAAAAGTGTATTAACATCAGTGGTCTATGCATTCGTATACTATGGAAGCATAATATGGAACGTGTTGAGCTGAGTTTTGTGTACTATGCTTAATTTACATTTACAGCAAACACCGTATGATGCCATGACAGCATCTACTTCTGAATGTACCAGCACATAGCACGTATCTGCCTATTCCTGAGGCATAATGATCATTTGATGTAGTAAAAGATCTGAAAAATAGTTGCAATTGATTTTCAGTTTTGAATATTTTTAAATACCCCCACAAGGTTACTACATTTTCTACATTAATGGCATTTTAAAAGATGAAAGACGTTGTAATAAGATGGGAACACACACATACACATGCACACAAATTCAATAATCAAGTAGTATTTAACATAGAAAGGCTGCATTCCTAAATCAGAGATGAGTGCATTTTCAGAATTCTTCACTTGACTCTTGCCAATATTTTTATAATTACTATAAAAGATACTGATTAACATTGCTAGTCAAAGTGTTTGGTACATACTTTTCATGTTACTTCAAAAAACAGAATTACTCCTCATTTTACTGGCATTTCATTGAAAAAAATGCGAGACAATCTGCAGCTAGCAAGAATTAAAGCGAGCTTTCTAATATAAAACAACCATTGATTAGCACGTATTCTTGGAGCCAGATGAATCAGCAGACTCAAATGATGAAGTATTTTCTCACAGAAGCACACCCTTCTAGTCATCTAATAACCGTACTGATTTACTGACAGGTGCCTCTACACAGCTGAGCACATTCACACGCTATGTGGCTCTTTAGCCACGTACTCTTTATCTTACAATGCGCGTTCCAGAACAATAATACAGGTAAATTTACAGTTTGATAGAGTTACTCTTGATCTCATTTGCAAACTTTAAATTGAAGAAGAAATGTACATGGGCGATTGTTGGTCGCAGAGGGCCGTGTATTTTTTGGCTATGCCAAAAGAAGGACAGAAAACATGTCGTATGGCTTTGATCCAGCCACAACTTTATTATCGAATGTCTGGGATTATTTGTCAGATTAAAAGGTAATTCCATGATCATTCCATATCTGCCATGGGCTTCTGTCAGCCCCTTTCTTTTTCCATCTATGTGCCCCAGTGGACCCACTCCCGCTGCGCCTTAAACAAGGGTTAGATTGGGCTATAAGGAAAGGGCCAAGGATAGTCATTGGCCCCCGACATCCTCCCCCCATTCTGCTCCTTTATCAAACAACTCCTTTTTTAAGTCCTTTAGCTAGCGATTTATCTGGCTGCTGCATTCCTTCCCTATGAACTACCTTCACTGGACAGCTGCCTCACACTTCCATAATGGGTTGCGACAAGGCCTCCCTGAATGCCTTGTAGGGAAGGTGTAAAAAACCCAACTCTACCTCGGCTACTCTTCTGTTAAGGGAAAAATTCCTTCCTAGTTCCCCTAGAAACCATGACTATTGTGATGCCCTCAGCAGGCCCTGACCAGCCTTGGTATTTTGCCATCTCTAAAGGAGAGAAGGTGAGTTTGGCTCCATCAGGTCTGGGGAAAAGGGGCTTCTCTCACAGGGCTGGCCACGTTTTTAATCCCCCAGCCCTTCTGGGCCCTGGCAATGTGTCCGCATTGCCTTGCTGAACTCCTCTCCACCTCCACCCACACAGGCAAAGCTATTTCCCTTTCCCCAGAAAGCAGAGCAAGAGCCCCCCTCCCCTATTTTAAGGAGCAGGGTGGTCACTGGTCCGGAGCATCCAATGGATAGGCAAACACTGTTGGAAGGCTAATATAATTTTATGTATTGTTATTTGCTTCTTGGCAAGAGGTATTATCTTCCAGTAAATTATTCCTATCTCAGTCGAAACCCTCCATAATTGCTTTCATTTATTGTCGTAATGTCTACGAGAAAGAAAAGAGATGGTCAAATGCAAGGCTCCCTCATTTCAGATTCGAGCAAATATGCATTCCCTATTCAGCGCTGCTATAAAATATACTGTCCGTCTCTCAAAGAGAATAGCAATTTACAGGAGCTGTAATGATTTTGTGGCCACAAAAGACTTCATGGTTATCAAGTGGGAAAGAACCTAGAACATTCTGCTTCAGAATTTTAACCCTCCCAATCACTTGACGTAAAGGAGAATCAGTCACACTTCATATGAAAGTAGAACATACACATTTTTATAAAAGATTAATAAATGATTAATGGATATTTAAATAAATGGGTAACCATTTTCGGCAGAGTCCAACAGGTCACCAGGTTCTATAAATATTATTCATACTTTTGTACTGATGAGTTGATACCAATTTATAACACACATTACTTATGCATGTAACATGCTTATAACATCTTTTGTTATTTATTGAGCCTTCATACAATATTTATAAATGGAACCTAATAACACATAACAGAATAATCTTTAACGGTAGACATATTATAAGCTATCAGGAGTATTAGGGTTTATCGCCTCTCCAGAGGACCAATCCGACTTCCATTGGCGTTTCCCCCCAGGAATTCAGTACGTGATGGAATGGACCCATGTACTTCCTGTTCACATGATCACAAGCATGTGAGCAGCTCTGACACTGAGGAGAACAGTGGTGATGTGCTGGTTCAGATTGAACTTCCCTGGTCTGGCACTCTTGGGACCTCACCAGTCCCAAACCAGGGAATGTGCCAGATTAGAAGAGGTCAATGCTCTCTGTCTCTCTGGCGTGCCAGCCCCCTGCTCTTCTGGCCTGCCAGCCTCCTGCTCCTCTGACCTGCCAGCCCCATGCTCCTGCAGCCCATGAGTGTGCTAGGGCTCCACTGCCAGACCCCAGAGTGCCGGAGCACTTTTTGCAGAAAAGCGTCCATGGCCAATCTAGACGCGGTTTTCCGCAAAAAAGCCCCAATCACCATTTTCGCGATCAGGGCTTTTTTGCGGAAAACAGTACTGTGCTGTTTACACTGGCCCTCTTGCGCAAATGATTTGCGCAAGAGGGCTTTTGCCCAAACGGGAGCAGCACAGTATTTCCGCAAGAACACTGACGATCTTACATGAGATCGTCAGTGTTCTTGCGGAAATTCAAACAGCCAGTGTAGACAGATGGCAAAATCAGATGATTTTGCGGAAAAACTTGCCAGTCTAGACACAGCTAAAGTGTCCATGAAGTTCCTGGAATGCACTCAGGACAAATTCTTGTCACACAAGGCAGGGGTAAGTAACCATCAGGGCAGTCATTTCACATTCAATTCAGGGAAGCATTGGTTGCAAATCTGAAGGTCACAAAATGATAGATTTCATGATGCCAGGGAAGAGAGGAGTAATAGCGGCTGATTAGGGACAAAAGACTTTAAAAAGCAGACTTTAACAAACTCACAGAACTAACTAGGTCATGGGAAGAAAATCAAAGGAGGAAAAAAAGGTGTTCAGGAGAGCTGGCAGTTTCTCAAGGAGACAATATCAAAGGCACAAGGGCAAACTATCCCAATGACAAGAAAAGAGAGGAAGAATAGTAAGATGCCAACATGGCTCCAGTAGGAGCTCCTAATGTCCTGAAAAAAAAACCCAACCTACAAAAGAGTGGAAGCATAGACAATCTGCTACAAATAAATGCAAAAGAACAGCACAAACACGTAGGAAGAAAATCAGAAAGGCTAAAGCACCAAATGAGTTACACCTAGCCAGCAACATAGAAGGCAATAAAGATATTTTAAAATACATCCAGAGCTAGAGAAAGGCAAAGAAAAGCACAGCCTCGCTCTGAAATGGGGAAGGACAGTTGGAGGTGTCCAATGTCCATCTTCTTCAATAAAAAAGTTAGTTCTCACCAGATGCTTAACACCACTAACAAGGGGAAAGGAGCAGAAGCCATCTGGTCTAGTGGATGGGGGGATGCCATAGATATGTAAGGCTTTGGACACAATTCTACATGGATATATCATGAGCACACTAGGAAAATGTGGTTTAAATCAAATTACTGGAACACAGGTGCATAACTGGTTGAAAGAATAGTTTCCAATTGTTTTCTGCTGAACTAGGAAGACATGTCCCCTGGTGCCCTACTGGGGGAATTGCAAGCATTTTGAAGAAAGAGATGGAAAGTTGAAATAACCTTGACAAACAGAAAAAGTGGTTTGAAATCAAGATGCAATTCAATATAGTGCAAAGTACTTACATTTTAGAAGGAAAAAAAATCAAATGCGCAACTACAAAATGGGGAACAATAGGCTAGGCAGTAGTACTGCTGAAAAGAATCTGAGGCTTAGAGTAAACCATAAATGAGTCAATATGAGTTAATGTGACGCAACTGTGAAAACGGCTAATATCCTTCTGAGGAGTAATAGCAGGAGTGTTGAATATAAGATACAGGAGATAATTGTTCTACTCTATTCACTGCTGGTGAGGCCTCATCTGGAGTAGTGTGTCCAGTTCCGGGTGTCAGACTTTAGATACAATATGAACAAACTGGACAGAGTCCAGAGGAGATCAACAGAAATGATAAAAGTTTTAGAAAATCTGACCAAAGAGGAAGGATTAAAAAAACTTCACATATTTAATTCTGAAAAAGAATACTGAGGAGGGGACCTAATAACAGTCTTCACATATGTTAACAGCTGTTACAAAGAGGACGGTGATCAATTGTTCTCCATGTTTACTGAAGAAATAATAGGCTTAAATGGAGCAACGGAGCTTTAGGATAGATATTAAGAAAAACGTTCAAACGTTCAAACTATGAGGATAGTTAACACCTGGAACAGGCTTCCAAGGGATGTCGTGGGATCCCCATAATTGGAGGTTTTTAAGAACAGGTTAGACAAACTCATGTCAGGGACGGTTTAGGTATAGCAGCCTCAGCAGAGGACTAGGGTTAGATGACCTAAGTCAACCTCCTTTCCTGTCCTACATTTCTATAATTCTATGCAGAGAGACTAGAACCTGTAGCAAAACAGGTGCATCCAAACTAGCTAGCAATACTGGTTACAACATAAACTTAAGAGCTAGTAAAGCGAATAGCAGCAATTAATTTGCGATTATTTATATGAATCCTTTAGATAAGCAAACGAGTTTTAGTATGCTCCCCGCATTACTTTATAAAGATAGCTGACAATAATATTTCATCTGAGACAGCATGTTTTAAATTAATATTGGCAGCATATGACAGCCAAAAAACATTACTGCACTTCAGATCTGAGAGAGGAAATTGCAAAGTGATTAGTCAGAGAAGCTGAATGGCCGAGAATAGCCAGTAACAAAAAGGGAATCCTAGTATGTGATTGATGATTTGGTATGGTGATCTTCTCAGATTTCAAAGCTAAGCAAGCTTGGTTCAGTCAGAGCTTTAAAAAAACCCAACAGACCTCAAAATACTGATGTGCTTAAGAAGAGGTAGCGGCTTAGTGGGTGGTACTCATTCCTTTGTTTTCAGTACCAAACCAGTGCTCAAATGTGACAGGGACCACTGAGCTACTGGAAGTGCTTCTTTTGAAGGAAACATCAACCCAATGTCCTGAGACTGCCGAATACTTGTGATGATTAAAGATTTTGTCGTACTTTTAGTAAGGGGGGGGTATTGTTTTAACCTCAAATTCTACGTAAAGGTATGATTAGGATTATTAGTAGAATAATATTACTGCATCAAGTCTTAGACCCACCTCACGGTAGGTGTTATACCAACAAAAAGTCTTTACAATCGTTGGCCTATTATAACTTGGCATTCAATGGCATATAATGTTTTTTATTCACTTCCTGGCCTGAATTCTTGCTGTGTGCTTTTTAAAAATTGTGGCAGTCCACCAGCGTTGGCTGTATTTGATTTGTTTGTACTTCACTGGTTTGCAATGGATCATTTTCTATCTCACGTTGGTGTTATAAGGTGTATCAATAAGGGTGCGTCTAGACTGCACCATTATTTTGAGAGAACTAGCGTTCTTTCGAAATAATGCGAGCGTCTACACAGCCATTTGGTTATTTTGAAATGATTTCGAAATAATGGGCAGCTTATTCTGAAATCTGTAAACTTCATTTTATGAGGAATAATGCCTATTCCAAAATAGCTATTTTGAAATAAGCATGCAGTGTAGACATACCCTAACTTGAATAAAAATCTTTGAGATCCTCAGAGGAAAGATGCTACCAATGTGTGGAATATTCATTATTATTTTGCTACCATAACTATCCATAACAATCTTAATACTACGAATGAGGAACAGTTGGTAGAATATCATACTCAATGGCTGTGTCTACATTGGCACCCTTTTCCGGAAAAGGGATGCTAATGAGACAAGTCGGAATTGCAAATGCCGCGGGGGATTTAAATATCCCCCGCGGCATTTGCATGAATATGGCTGCCGCTTTTTTTCGGCTCGGGGCTTTGCCGGAGAAAAGCGCCAGTCTAGATGGGATCTTTCGGAAAATAAAGCCTTTTCCGGAAGATCCCTTATTCCTCTTAAAATCAGGAATAAGGGATCTTCCAGAAAAGGCTTTATTTTCCGAAAGATCCCATCTAGACTGGCGCTTTTCTCCAGCAAAGCCCCGAGCCGGAAAAAAGTGACAGCCATGTTCATGCAAATTCCACAGGGGATATTTAAATCCCCCGCGGCATTTGCAATTCCGACTTGTCTCATTAGCATCCCTTTTCCGGAAAAGGGTGCCAATGTAGACACAGCCAATCTGAAAATCTGTGTTCATGCTTCTGTTCTGGCATGAAAATTCTCCTGGGGAATCACCCTTCCAAAAAATATGTATCCCAAATACATTTGCAAAAACGGCTTTTAAAATAGCATCCTTGACATGCAAACAAGGAAGGGGCATGTTTAACAAATTTATTTGATTGTGCAAACAATACTACCGCTGTTAAATGTTAGTTTTTGTGCACACAAAAAATGGCAAAATTATGGATACAATTTTACAAACAAATTGAAGTTTCTTTAGCAGTTGGGCTCAATAGATGTTTTGCATCTCAATGTCTATACTTTTAGGAACAATGAATCTTCAACTGGTGCTGAAGAAGTCTACTGTCTTCTGTATGCCCATAAAAAAGGCTCAGAGTCATAAACGTAGGCACTACCACTTAAATGGATTTTCCAAGCACAGAACACACGCCTTGAATCATAACATGCTGTATAGCTAGTGTGCACACTGCAAATCGTTTTTATCAGTAATTTGTCCCTCTTGCTGTCAATCAGCTGACTAATAATACTGTTTATTTACATAACATAAAGACAATGTGTTATTCAATAGAAATGTGTCTTCTTTTAAGTTCCCTGCTATCAACCATTTGTCTAACAGCAATATTTTACTATGTAACATGCAAATATTAAAATGCAATGTTAGTAAGTTGAGTCACATTTATTGGAGACCGGCCAATTCTCTAATACATTCCATTATTTAAAAAAATCAGCTCAGTGTAAGAAAATGTAAACCAGCTTCCACCCTGTTTTAATACTAGCTTAACATTAGAAGAATTTTAATGTGATTTTCTTTAGATATTAAACTTTACAGTTCTTCTTTGGATTATTAAATTAGCATTGAATCTGAAGGGAGACCCATCTGTAATCTCTTACCACCAACTTCCCATAGCACTGAGCTCACTGCTGTTTGGTTCTTCCAGGTGTTTTCCCATTTGATGATCTCAAAGAACTTTATAAGCAACAACAAATTAGGCTTCTCAACACCCATGGAGGGTAATTATTGTTTTCAAGTATTGCAAGAAGTCAGATCACTTGCTTTCTACTTTTATCACAAGACCAAATACAACTGATGGTCTTTTTTTTTTTTACCAGTACACCCAGAAATCACAAACAATGAGCAGACTTTAAAATATGTTTGATAGTTTGCATATAGCAAGGAGTTACTTCCTTGTGACTTTCCAGAACATGCTGCCATTTGTTCTGCTGAATGTCACTGGAAGTGGTTTGTAAACACACTCTTATTACATTTTCTAAGAGGATGGAGTGTCGCTCAGTATATTAAGTGATTTAATTTTGTGTAGTGCCCCACTTACTATGAAAAGCTGATACTGCACAGGCAGTAATGTCATTAGGTGATCAGAGCAGAACAGAATTTGGTTTTGTAGTATTGTTCATACTTAAATAACCCCAAAGTGCTTTACAGTAATGAGCTGGAAACTGGGAGTGCAGTGACTGTGCTAGAAAGTTTAAACTTGACTCCGCAAGGTAGTGAGCTCTTTCTGCTCTCATTTAAAAATGTCCATTGAGAGCCACTGGCAAAGCGATTTGGATGGCTCAGTTTTACCGTTGCTCTGAAAAATGGCGCCTCTAAACGGGTATCAGCCCTTTATCACGGCAATTTCAGCACTAGGAATGAGCCTAACAACTCCTGTGACTTTTGAATGTGGTATACTTGACCTTCTGGCCCAAAAGCAAAAGTGAAATACTGGAGCCAGACCAAAACCTGCTGCAGAGTAAGTGACATAATTCAACAGAATTGGGAATGATGTATTTCGCTTTTGAGGTTGGGAAGGATGGTGGATTCTTATGGCTTCCCCTTTGAAAACAACACATATTTGGCACTCGCTATTATGTCAAATGTGTTAAATCTTCAGTAATGTGGGTTTTCTCACATACACTATAAAACACAAAAGAAATACAAATTTACATTTTCTTTCTTAGAAAGACATAATGGGAGATGGGTGAATTTTATTTTTATAAAGAATCAGTATATTACCATGTAGCAATTAATTTTAAAGAACAGCTTATCAATTTAATTCCACTGAAAGTAACCCAGAGATTTATGAGGCAATTAACTAAATATTTGTGGGTTTTTTTCAAGTTTCAATTCATTATAGCAAATTAACAATTTTCTACTTGAAAGTGTTGCACTGTGACACTGAAAGCCAGAAAAAGTGTATATTTAGAAAGGTTTCTCTCTGATTCTTAGATCACGGATTATTCTTACTCATATAAACATAACATACTGTACACAATTGAAAAAATATTTGAGTATTAACTGCAGAACCTGTCATTCTTTAAATGTCAGTTCCAAGCAACCAGGCATAAACAAAGAATAATTACAGCTCTAAAACCAGTGTAACATCTGTTCAAGCAAACAAAATCCTACAGAGTTGATTTTATAGTCACCTAACACCTACCTATGTTTAAGGCAAGTGTCAAAAGATAAACCCAAGGGTTCCAATTCTAGGCTGGCTTTGAAAGGCCAACAATGTTCACTCCAATGACACCACATTGAACATAAAATAGCTTAAGAAACTGAAGAAAAGAAAACTAACATTAGTGCTTTATTCTCCACCTGGGTGTGTGAGCCAAAAGTATCAACAATCTCAATGGATAACACAGCCCAAATTGTCAGTAAAGGAGATTACCACAAGGCTGAGTCATTAGTGTACCAAGAAGTTCCAGCAAAAGCCCTCCCTGATCAATCTAAAGAGACTGAATCCAGCTTTTCAGTACAGTGCCATTATTTCAGCCTAGAAACGTGGCACTACCTTGGAGTAACTGCCTGTACAGCACTTTGCATATTGTTAGCAACAAGCCCCGTGACTGTGCTCGTTAAGGCCCATTTCACATTTACCTTTCCCTATTTTGATGTTTTAAACATTTTAATTAATGATTTCTGCTCCAGTGAGGTCATCCAGAAACAACCATATGACAAGTGCTAGCTAGGTATTAGGCACATTAAACAGCAGTCAAAAGACGTAACTATAATTTTATGTATCTTTTAACAGGTATTCTGAAAAATTAGCCTAGGGAGGCACACATCAGAGTTTAGTACCCTGTGTAGAGAATTATGTTCTAAATGACTTCAGGGTTCTTTCTGCAGTCCCATCATTACCTTGCTATCATTATCTTGCGATCTGTCCAAAAATACGCCACATAATCTCTGTTAGTTTACCTGTTAGTAAAATGGGTGTCCTAACTTAGGCCAGGTCTACATGATGCGTAAGATCAATGCTGCCGTGGTCGATCTTCCAGGATTCGATTTAGTAGGTTTAGTAAAGACGCGCTAAATCGAATTGAGCACCAGTACTCCTGCTCCTCATGAGGTGTAAGGGAAGACGACCTCCCGCTGTGTTAATGATGATTTAAGATACATCGAATCCTGCTACGTAATTAATGTAGCCGGAGTTGCGTGTCTTAAATCAATCTTCCCCTTTAGTGTAGACCAGGCCTTACTGAGCTCATCAGTTATTGCAAAGGTTAGTGCTTAAAGATACTGGTTAATGAACCTATAGGTTGAGTGACATCAACTAGAACCTTCATCAGCCTAAAGCTGGCAAGATGGTTTTCTGAAAAAAGATGTTTTGCCAAATGTTCTATTTAAAGCATGGGATCACAGTGCTTAAGGCTGAGCTCCAACAAGCAGATAGGTCTTCCAGCTGTAGCCAGGACTAACGAAGAGTTCCTCCCATATACTGTGTATCTTTGTGTTAGGCATTAGCCACACTACATCTTACATAGGTTATTGGGGAATGTTCTTTTAATTATATAGAGGAATACACAGCATCCCTATTTTTGCTAAACTTTTATGTACCTGGAAGGCTACGAATGGAGAGAACATTTGGCTCACTAGGTTAACAAGGTAGTTAATTTGTTTTCTGTATGTTAACATTTTCACACTTCATAACAACTGATGGGGAAGGAGGAGGGCACTTCCTAGCAGCTAATAAATTACTGCAAAGCACTTTACAAACAATTCATTACAATCCACTAGGCAAGTATGTGTATCCCCTCATTTTATAGATGGAGAGTCCCAGAGACAGAGGTTGCTCAGAGTCACACAGCAAGCCATTAGCAGAGCTGGGAATGGAATCCAGATCTCATCAATCCATCATCTCTGCTATAGCTAGATCATGCTCCCAAGCAGTTTTTCCTGGTAGTAACTACCAGGAAATCAGTCCCACTGCAGCCCACCCTACCCTCAGCCTGCATTGGTTTGGACATGACTTTGCATATTGTGCTTGTAGCAAATACATTAATTGTTGAAAAGTTAAAAGGTGAACTGCACATTGCCATATGCACGATTTGCAGCGCTTGTCTTTTCCTAGCTGTAATACACCTAGGCCAGGGGTGGGCAACAATTTTTTACCAGGGGCCACTTCAGAAATTTTTGAAGTGGCCCTGGGCTCCACTGGAAGGGGCAGGGCCTCAGGCAGAAGGGGCGGGGCCTCAGGCTGAAGGGCGGGGCCAGGATATTTCCCTACTTTCTCACCCACAGACCATGATTGGTCTTGTAATGGGGGAGTGCGTGAAGTCTTTGCTCCCCCCCCCTCGCCCAAGAACTTCTCCCTAAGCCCCTATGGCTCTGGCAGTGGGAGGAGACTTCACGCACTCCCCCTTCTGCCTCCAAGCCAATCAGGACTTAGGGACGGGGGGGCGCACAAAGTCTCCTCCTGCCCCGCCAGTTTCTAAGTGCCGCACGCTCCTGGCAGGGCAGGGGCAGGGCAGAGGAAACTTTGTGCACTTCCCCCCGCCCCCAGGCCCTGATTAGCCTATGGGTGGGGGCGTGGCAGGGGTTCCGCAGACCGGCTCAACCCCCTTGGTGGGCCGGATCTGTCCCGTGGAGGCCCTTTTGCCTACCCCCAACCTAGGCTATTCAGCAACCAATAGTAAGCCACCGCTTCCTCCTCAACATTCTTTAGGCTTATCCACAAGGGGGGCAGAACAGCATGACTATTCAAGCAGCCTGATTGGCTAATACAGAGACATCCGTTCCTCATAAAGGCTCCGTACAGTACTACAACTTAATCCTTGCATTGCATGTGATCCTGCTGCTCTACAGAGTGAAAATGGATACAATAGATGCAAACTAATCAAAGCCATTTAAAAGGCATATAGCCAACGCTGCTGTTCTTCATTCCCTCTTCCTCTTTATTTTAAAGAATCAGCTAGTAATATTAATAGTGACTTAGCACAGGGCAATTTCATGCAACTAATGATGGACTGAACTAGATGCCTTCAATTGTACTTTGGATTATTACCTAGCTGATTATTAATACCAGTGGAAATGTCCTTCCCTTCAACAGCTATTGCTGCTTAAATAATTTACTTCTGAGAAGAAAAACAAACCATGTCACTAAAACTGAGTGACAGTAGAACTTTACTAATTTGCACATGCCCTAATTCAGCTCAAAAATTTAGAAGTGATTTGTAAAGTTTTTTCTTTTCTATGATAAAGAAGGCCTGAAAGGTTATGCCCTACTTATTTTTACCTGAAATACCTCAGGAATGTCAAGCGTGATGTTCCATAGTTGTGCTGGAGAAACTTTGGGAAGTCTCCAAGTGGTTTAGTATGAGCTTTAATTAAGCCATAAAATGAGCTGAGTCTTTAATGAAAGATTTCTTTTATGCACAATTAATTTCTGATGTACAAAACAAGCATAAAAAGTCTATGCTTTTTTAAAGGTGTGGTGGAAGGAACCACCTTTCAATCCATATAGAAGCCAAAAGAGCACAAGGCCGAATCTTTGTTTTCTATGCATGTCATCTTAAATATCAGAAAGTTAGAGTGGTCCTGTAGTGCTCAGATTTTATTATTATAAAATATAGTTTAGAGCCTTTGTTAGGAAGATTAGGATAATAAATAATTAAAACAGAACTATCCTTATATCACATAAATGAACAGAGTATGTTAAAAGATGCATGTGCTGTGTTTTTTTATTGCTGATAATTTGCCTCCAACTTTACAAAATTCCAAATCATTAGTCAGGGTTTGTGAGGTTGTATCAACTTTACCGTACTTTTTTTTAAAAAATGGAGCTATCCATGCTCTATACTAGTAAAAACCATATAATCTAGATTTTTGTGATAAATTTTGGTGCTGTGTAATCAAAATGCTTGAGGAGAAGAAAGAAAGAAAGAAAGAAAGAAAGAAAGAAAGAAAGAAAGAAAGAAAGAAAGAAAGAAAGAAAGAAAGAAAGAAAGAAAGAAAGAAAGAAAGAAAGAAAGAAAGAAAGAAAGAAAGAAAGAAAGAAAGAAAGAAAGAAAGAAAGAAAGAAAATCCTTGCTGTAAAATGAGGCGGATACTCTATCTTGGAATTATAATGACATGCTCGTGTGCAGATGAAAAGATTTAATCTCAATGCTACTGATGCTAACAGTGTATTGTTCTCCTAAGCTTAAAAGTGTGGGGCACACTCCTGTTCTTTGAAGTTGTTCTTTGTTCCTTTGACTTATTTTATGCAGGTCAAAGATCATCATCACTGCACATGTCTGTCACTGAAGGATAATAATACTACAACTCTGTTTGGAAGCAGGCTAGGCTCGGGTGTTACACCAGCAACAGACACATCAATCTTCCTGTTCTTGAAGACCATATAGTCCGATGCCTGGAGGTTAGACATCAGAACTAATGATAGTAACTTGTTTCTGTATCTTGATGCATCAGGTTAGGTCTCTCTTCTTTTTGAGCAGCTTGTCCCTATGGACAAGCAAAACATGTCAGGAAAGCAAATTATCACTGGTAATCCAGCAAACACTGACAGTACCCGACTGGATGCCAGCAGGACTGTAAGGAAACATGCAGAGATGCCTACAACAGCAATAAGGGCTTCCCGGGGAAAAGACTGAGAAGACACAGCGGACATCAGAAAAGTTAGGTAATAATTATAATTTGTGAGAACTGGAAACACTATTATTATTTATATACTACCAAACATGTGCAATGATACAGTCTACCTCAGCCTACCTATTCTGTCAGTTAAGATTTGATAAGCACCAGTCATTGAGCTGATCCAAAAGATAATTCTTCATTCATAAACTGCAAGGGAGCTTTTATAGTCACCTGAACTCGATGGTTTGGGGGAGGGGAGATCTGAAATACCAGTGTTCAGCATAAAATGCTTTTTAATGACAATGGATTTACATGCTGGTTCCTGGCATGCAACAAGCTAAAGTAACAAACCCGAGCCGTTTTCATACCTGTTGAAATTACAATCTCATATACACAAATAGTAATAAACGAACTCAATGCATGCACACAACATAATCCAGACAGACACAGGCACAAACCCTGCTCCAAACTGGAGCACGTCAGCTGAGCTAAGCAGAAGAATTCCATGAAATTAGAAGGCAAAGATACTGCTTAATGTCAAAGTGAGGAGGAGATATTTACGTTTATCCATACACTTGTACATTATGAATATATGGCAAAGCACTGGCTTAAGAAGAAGATTCTTTGCTTTTCCCCCCTGGAATTCAAAACATGGGAAAAGCAGGGGAGTGTCTACACTACACTGACATGCATCTGATGACGTGGGTCTTTCCCCACAAAAGCTCATGCTCCAATAAATCTGTTAGTCTATAAGATGCCCAGGACTTCTCGTTGTTTTTACACTAAACTGTTTGTTTTTTGTTTTTTATTTTTACTTTGAATTTCTCAGCACTGGCATTACCAACAATGCTGCACCAATTATGGGAATATAGAGTAAATGGAGCGTGGGAAAGAGAATGGAGTTGTGTGGGTGTGTTTAAAATCCAGGAAGACATGCAGGTGTCCTGTGTGTTGTAACAATTGCAGTGTTTTGAACCAAATGAGCAAGAAATGGCTGGTCCAAGTAATTGTACTTCTGAGGTGCCATTTTTACTTTTTCTGATGCAATATGAGAAACAAAAGGGCAACTGCTTTTAAAGAGAAAAAGAATGTGTATATTTCAGTTTCGCTCACGTCATCAGTCCTCTCCTTACTTACAAAGCAAAGTACCTCATGCCACTTTTTCATCCATACATGTAAAGCAGCTGAGCCACATGCAGCTTATGTAAGTTTTGGGGATCAAATTCTGCCTTCAAGGACATGATCCAACTCCTTGTGAATAGGAATCTCTCCACTGATATCAATGAACACTGAAGTAAGCCCAAAATGCAGCATGTATTAAAATCTAAGAATAACCAACATGTATAATATTCACTTAGTTACTTAAACACACTTGAACTTTTGACTTTCAGCTAGAGATTTTCACTGGATCATTATTGATCACACAGATACCAAAAGGATCTATTTTTCTCCCTCAATGCACCCATGCACTCCCTTAAGACTACTGTTCAGACAAGGGCTCTGGGGAATCTATCACAACTCTGTTACATTAAAGGCGATATGGATGGCTTAATGCTTTTAATTTAAAAAAAGTGTTTGCACTTGAAAGGCAGAGATGGTGAGAGGGAAGAAAGTTATTTAAATAAGAAGGAATTTTTATGTGAAATTTTGAGCAGACTCATCGGCTATTCTGTAAGGACAACACATGGCAGCTTAAAAACCTTACAGCAGCCACACCAAGTCTCATTTCTTCGAGCATTATCTTGGAAATGATTAAGACCAGCTTGGTGTTCTGTTATGCTGTCGTTAAAATGAAATATCCTACAGGAGTTAAAATTCCTAGCCTATCCCAGGAGTCATTATTAATACCAAAGCAAATGAAGCAGATTACCTGTGGTGATGGTAAACATGTAGGGCACGGCTACACTACACAGAAGATCGACGTTGCTGCAGTCGATCTTTCGGAGTTTGATTTATTGGGTGTAAATTAGACCTGCTAGATCAAACTCAGAGGGTGTCCTCATCGGCACCAGTACTCCTACTCCTCACAAGGAGTAAGGAAAGCTGATGGGAGTGTTTGCTCGCAACAACCTCCCGCTACATGGATGGGGATTTAAGATACGTTGACTCCAGCTACATACTTTTCTTAGCTAAAGTTGAGTATCTTACTACGATCCCCATGTAGAGTAGCCCAGGCCTTACTCTCTTTATTAATTCTTATCGCTTACCTTTTTTGCAGGTCATATAAACTGAAGGACAAAGAAGCAGAGCTCACCTTTTAGAACGTTCTGACTTCTTCAAGGCTGTTTACACTCTATGGTCCTCAAATAATTAAGGCTTCATGTAAACAGTGCAAATATTTTAATGGGGAAATGGAAAAAATACACATTTATTTTTAAGAACGTGTCTATTTAACACAGGGGTGGGTAATAATTTTTTGCAGGGGGCACTTCAGAATTTTTTGAAGTGGCCCCAGGCCGCACCAGAAGGGGCGGGGCCTCAAGTGGAAGGGGCAGGGCCAGGATACTTCCCTGCTTCCCCACCCACAGACCATGATTGGTCTGTGGGTGCGGAGCGCCTTTGCCTTCCCCTGCCCCTCGAGGGTCTCCCTAGGTCCCATGCCCCTGGCGGTAGAAAGAGACTTCGCGAGTTCCTTCGTCTACCGCCAGGCCAATCAGGGCTTGGGGTAGGGGAGTGCGTGAAGCCTCCTCCCACACTGTGAGGAGCGTATGGCACTTCTAAGCACTGTGGTCTCCTCGCAGGATGGGGGCAGGAGGGAGGAAACTTCATGCACTTCCTCCTGCCCCCAGACCCTAATTGGCCTGGGAGGTGGGGGAGTGGCAGGGCCTCCGCGGGCCAGATCAACCCACTTGGTAGGCCAGATCCAGCCCGCGGATGCCTTTTTGCCCACCCCTGATTTAACACAATAAGCTCATTGCAATCTCTTGAAAGGGTATTCATCAAATAAATATTAAACTTTCAAGGAGACCCTCAATTATTCACATGTGCTGTTTACCACGTATAACACATAGGATACATGTGTTTATTCATGTCAGTGTGTGTATCACACACATGCTAGAGTTATACTAACTCGTCTATATCTCTATATGAACATATGCATATTTTAGGGCCATATTTAGTGTCACACTCTGGCATTTTGTGTGGCTCTAATGACAAAAGCAGCCACAGAGAACTGGCCAGGCATATCAGGTGCCAAAATATTATAATTGATATCACTGATAGGAATGAATGTGGCAAGTGTGAGTTTGATATGTCTGAACTTGCTAGAGGATTCTGGAAGCAGGATTCTCTTAGCATTGGATAAATGAGGTGGAAAATCACTGAAGGTGCTGAAACTGCCCTGAAATGGTTAATAACGACTCGACCTTCGAGATATTCCAGAGTTTCAATGGTTAATAACGCCTCAACCTTCCAGATATTCCAGAGTTTCAATGGTTAATAACGCTTCAACCTTCCAGATATTCCAGAGTTTCAATGGTTAATAACGCCTCAACCTTCCAGATATTCCAGAGTTTCAACACCAAACTTTGGAATATCTGCAGGGACCAGCACACAAAGTAAAAAAACAAAGTATCATGGGCTTGGCGCAAACTGACCTGGGTCAAAGTGACCACTTCAGAAGGCACCACGCTCAGAGTTTAAGTGAATGACTGATGTTAGAGTAAATTATTTATTGAGCTTTGGTCTGGGTCTGTGTCTGCTTCGCAGTCCTTTCCAAAATATCAATGAGAGTATAATAAACACCCACCAGGCATATTTCTGGGACATGTGACTCCTTTGAGAGCAAAAGCTATAAATGCTAAGGGTAGCCTCGTTAGTCTGTAACTGGAAAAATTTAAAAAACAATGGTCTAGCACAGTGGTTCCCAAACTTTTCAGCATCACGCCCCCTTTTTGATTTTTGAGAATCTCTCACGCTCCCCCCCCCCCCCCAAAAATAGCAGCAAAATTTGGGGTCGCCTCACGACCAGGAAGTTCACCCCCCCCCCCCAGAAAGTTCTTCAAGCCCTCCCAGGGGGACATGCCCCCCCCCAGTTTGGGAACCTATGATCTAGCAGCACTTTAAAGACTAACAAAACATGTAGATGGCATCATGAACTTTCGTGGGTAAAACTACCTCAGAAGAAGTGGGCTGTACCCACGAAAGCTCATGGTACCATCTACATGTTTTGTTAGTCTTTAAGGTGTTTCCAAAATAAATTAGTTAGGTTACTTTCCCAATTCACATCTGGAAAGATTCATGATGCCATGAGACACAGTGATCCAGACAAACAAGGCTCTGCTTCAAGGGACCTTGTGGGGTCCTAGAACCAGAGGGCTCAGAGTGACCTAAACTCTGCTTTGGGGGATCCTGGAAAGAGCAAGTACCTGAGAGGGGAAAGGAGAGAAGGGAAGAAGTCTCCACCTAGAATTGGTAAATATACCTGCCAGATACATGAGTATCATATGAGATGCCAGGCACTTGGCAGCCCAGCAAATAAGGCTCTGTAAAACTAGGCTGATTTTACCTTCGGTGTGGGCAAGAACAGAGGGTGACGACTGAGTGAGTGGGATGCCATAGATAACGGCTCCTGCACAGTTTCTGAAAAAGTCCTTTGAAGGTGGAGTGAAAGAATGCCAAGGGGAGGAGCTTATAAATGACATGAGGGTCTTCTTCGAGCCCCTTCATTTTCAAGACACTCTGGGGAAACCTGCTAGCTAGCTCCTCTCCACTTCCCACGTTAAAGAGCCCCAAAGCCATCTGCTAACTCATCATTCTTCATGGGAGCTTCACAGGTTTGTGGGAGGGAAGGGGTGTTCAGATACTACATACCAGGCCCTGTACAAGTCACAATTATATTCACAATGGCAGCTTTTAATTTTTGTTAATGACTGGTAAGAAATCTTTGAGATGATTGAGAAGAGTGTCTCCAATATGACATTTTCGGATGATAAAAACGACGTTTTTTCCTTCCGGCACCACTCATGCCCCGATACGAATCTGTTTCATTGAACAAAAGTAGGCCTCTTACATCTGTTTCATTCTCTAACACCTCAAACACTTGGCAAGGATTCAGAGAAAAGATAAAGAATGATTAGAGAAGTAGAAAACATGCCTTAGAGGAGGGGTGGGGAACCTTTTTTGGGCCAGAGCCACTGACCCACAGAAAAATCAGTCAGGTGGGAGACAGCAAGGGCTGGAGCACCAGTGCAGGCTCCCCACTGCTGGAGTGGGGAGGAGCCCTGAGCTCCCGGAGCCGGATCCAGGCAAGCTATAGACTGCATCTGGCCTCTGGGCGTTAGGTTCTCCACCCCGCCTTACAGTGAGAGACCAAAGAAGCCCAATATATTTAGTTTACCAAAGAGAAACTTGAGAATGTAACTGATCATTGTTTCCAAGTACAGGCTGTAGCTCCCTGGTCCAGCACCCTCAGGACTGAAATGGTCCTGAACCAGGTGTGACGAAGATCCAGCTCAACCATGGTGGATCCTGCGTTTTCAGGAGGATGACTTGCCTCAGAGGCTCACTTTAGACACCAACTTGCTGTTTGTTAAGCTACTCTCATCACTGGCCAGCATGGGAAAAAGAAAGGAAACCAAACTTCATAGTCTCTGTGGCTCCTCCAAGTAGGAGTGTAAGCGACTAGTCGACTATCCGATAAGCAAAAGCTTATCGGATAGTCAAGCAGTGACTCGACTAGTCGCTTCCCCTCTCCTGCCCCCCATCCCTGGGCTGCCTCTATCAGAGGCAGCAAGAGGGGGAACAGGAGCTGGTTCCCCTCAGCTGGTTCCCCCAGCACTGTCTCCACAGGTGGCAGGGGAGGCAGAGGCATAGCGGGGGACTAGGCGTGAGCTAATTCCCAGCTCATGCCCAGTCCCAGGCGCAGCACCTCTGTTTTTTAAATGTATTAACAGCAAGCAGGCCTTGTTAAACCTCCTTGCAGGAGGAATAACAGGTCATTCAAATTAGGGCTTTAATTTGAACTACTAGCTCCCTGCCACGTGTAGCTGCGGGCAGTTAGTCCAGACTAGTGAAATTTCAAAATGGCGACTGGACGGGAAGATGCAAATAAAGCCTAGGATATTTAAATCCCGGGCTTCATTTGCAACTTCGAATGCCTACATTAGCCTCCCTAGTTCGAACTAGGAGGCTAGTGTAGACATATCCTGGGAGAGCAGGGGCAGAGTTGCTGAATACTTTTCCCCACAAGTGCTCCAGCTTCACAGCACCCACAGGAATGCTGAACAACACATTTTGCTGGGCAATGGACGTGCAGAGTATAGAAATCCAACCTGTATATGGGGAAGCTAAACTGTTCTTTAAACACATTTAGAGGTATGTTCTCAAAGCTCATTCTGCATATGAATCCCCTCTCCCTCATGAATATTAAAGGAGCACTCTTTTTAGCAAGAGGGAGGAGAGACCTTAATGGACCTGTTTATAATATATCTAGGCACTTTATTAGCAGTCTAAACGTTCATCACAAAATGTTATATTACCACAGGTGACATATGGCTATTAATGCCTGTTTACAAAGCTGCTGAATAAATCCCCTACATGCCAATTGTGTCTGTGGTCCTGTATAAAAGACATCATTCTTAAATAAAATAAACTTATTAAAATAGATTTACTGGACCTCCAAGGCTGTACATTTAAGAGGGCTGGCAGGCGTGTGCATTCTGTCACATTTATAAGTGATACGCTCCATTGTACTGGGGGAGTGAAATTATTTCAAAGATTCAGAGTGCACTTCTTGTAGGAGGTTATTCACCCCGTGAAATTCACGCCCTTGCAGTACTGACCCAAGCCAGAATGGTCACAGTGTGTACGGAGATCTACAGATGAGTTAAGGTGGCACATAAAGAATCCAACCATCACTCAGAAAAATCTGTGCAACTACAACTTGAAACCAGGGCTGGTATTCTAGCTAACTGGAAACCAAGGTAAGAACATTGTTCCAGAACAAGCATTGAAATGCCTATATATTCCCTGTGTAGGAGTTTGGGGCACTCCAAAAGCATAGATGCACTGGGCTCTCCTAACCCTGAGTCTATACTAGCTATTTCAAGCATTGGACAGACAACCTTTTGGGGTGAACAGTTAGAACATGCATGACCCATGCATGACCTTTCCTTGCAGACCACTGGAAGACTTAAATCCACATGTGGGGGCTAGAACTCTGCACTGGGCTGACTCTTACCTAGAGGGCAGGGAATGTCTGATGTGACTTCACATTAAATATTATTGCGCATCTGAGAAAATATCAACTAAACTGTTTGTGTCTTCACATATTTCATTTCCACTCAAAAATATATCAAGACACATGCTGCTTTATCACCTTACAATGTCGTATAGTGCAAAACAAAGCTAGAGCCTCTTATCATAATTCTGAGGAACTTTTCTTTTCTATTTCAACAGCAAATCTTCAGTGGCAATGACATGTCATTGTATTTTAGAGACAGGTTTTTTGTGTGAACATGCAAATGATCTCCTCAAGACATATATAATCAGAATTTTATACCAAGAAACACTTAAGCCAACAGTGACTTATAACACTCTGAAATATTCCTGGAAATGAAAATGTATATTTTGGCTTTTTTCCTTATGCCTTCAACAGCAGTGCCCAGCCCCCTCTTTCTCATTTTTTAAACATTATTCTTTTCTCATAAAGTGTCAAAAAAGATTGAGGAAAAACTCAAAATATGTGATACAATATATATATCAGCAGCACTAATAAAATAATTCATATCAATGTCTTAGAAATATCAAAAATTACTTGTCTTAAATGTAGCCACTTGTGCCTTAGAGCATACTGGGTCAATACTGCTTCTGTAAATCCACGAGGAATCGTGCCTAGGCTCTATTTATTCAATAGAAGATATTTCTAAAAATGGAAAAAAACTGCACTATTTAGCAGTTCATTTTCTGATGGAATCTACAATATCACTGCTAAGTGTAAGGATGACTCAACAAATCTTATAAATCAGAAACAGGAGAGATACACAAAGCAACCAACCACTATTGGTCTACTTCAGTTGTGTATCCTAATAGTATACACATACTTGGGGAATAACATATTTAGTAAACAGGGAACATATTGTCACATAAATATATTTAACTCTCTTTCTCTCCATATGTAGATATGCAAATACACAAAACAATGCCTTAATTGGTCCTGCTTTATATACAAACAAATGATAGGCTAAATGGATTGTAGTGAATGCCACATTTATTTTTCCAGTGAGGCCAAACTCAGGGCTTGACTCACAATTATAATATGGATGAAAGAATATTTTATAGAGATAGATAGAGACAGAGACAGAGACAGAGATAGAGGTACACACACACACACACACACACACACACACTTTATGTATATAAAATAGGTACATTTTATTTTAGCTATCTAAAATGTACATAATATTTTATATAATATATACATATATATATTTCTATTTGTACTATGTGTGTGTACAGTGCAAATATAAAAGTATAGGCAAAATATAAATGTTTCATTTCTGCTCAAAATAGAATGATGGGTTTACTGGGGGGGGGGGGGGTTGGTCATCTTTCTGTCTGGATTTGTTAATCAAATCCTTTCAAGATTTTTGTTTTACCACATTTTGTGGCCTTTACTACTATCCAATGTTAGATTCATTGTATCACCCACCTGACACTGTCAAAAAGAGGTACAAAAATAAACACACCTCAATGGAACTAAAAAGGGGCTAATTCTGCAACCTTTATTTATGCAAATTATCCCACTGATGTTGACCACTTGCATGGCATCATAGTTATCCAGAGTAAATACTTGTTAGTGTGAGTTTAAAAAAAATCAAGGGAAGAAATAGTCAGTAGATAAATTATCTTTCTCTTCCAATTCCTTCTTCCATTGGGGACCACTGAAAGACTTCTCTCTTTAAAATGGTACCGTTAAGAGCTCCAATAAAAGTCGGATGCACAGAAGCAGCCCAGTATTGTATTCGGCTAATTCTAGGAGCTGATACTTTCAAGTGCTGCTGGTCTTGTTGGATTTTATAATTACGCTAGCAAAGGCGAGTCTCCTCTGCACTCAGCCTCCTAGGCAAGGAATCACCGATGGGGATGGTGGAAAAGTGGAACATCTCATTTTCATTAATCTGGCTCAGCTGCAGATTCATATATGGCATTAGCAAAGCATTGCTTTCAGACAGAGTGGAAATTCACTGTGTTTTTAACTCGGCATTAACTTGAGCGTGACAGAGTAAAAACAGAGGAAGGAAGGGAGAAACATTTTGACCAGTAATACTTTTCCAGCATAAGGCAAAGCTTTATAAAGCATAAGGGTTCAGTTATTCCCAAATCAATGTTTTGTTACTGACTGATTTCTGTGTGGAGCACCATGGTTTATGAATCTGCCTTGCCCACGGCAAGTAAAGCAAAGCCTCCAGCATGTGTAATTTAAAATTCATTTTTGCACAGACAACTTTAGACTAGGAAAGCATCTATTTTTATTTTATAGAGGCAACCCCCAAATCTGCATTCCTGTAAATCACTGGGAATTAACAGTGATTCACTCATACCCTTCAGGTCTGATTTTCAAATGGGTGAAAAAGGGATTCTTTAAAAAGTGACAGTTTTGCTAAGCTTCCAAAGAATCCTTTCCATGGTCTCGTGAAGAGACCAAGCCTGCTAATGTTTTTTATGGGGCATTACATGACCTGTCACACTTGAAACTGCTATGCTCAGTAACATGTATTTGTAAGACCATGCCTGTCCCATGCTATTCCTCTCACCCTATTTCTTTTAAGGAAATAGTGTAAGTCAAGCAAGGAGGAAGGGACGGACAGACGGACAGACAGTTAAACATGCCTGATTCTGCAAACACTCACTTGCCTGAGAAAGGATTTGCAGGATCAAGCCCAAGAGGAACAAAAAATCAGAACATTGGAAATGAGTGATATGAACAGCTATACCAACTACAACTTTTCCCCTTTTCACTGTTGAAACACACTAGAACCTTGACGTTATGAACACCGTGGGAACAGAGATTGTTCAGAACTGAAATGTTCATAACTCTGAACAAAGTCTTGTAGTGGTTCTTCCAAAAGTTTATAACTGAACCTTGATTTAATCCAGCTCTGAAACTGTACTATGCAGAAGAAAAATACCGCTTTCCTTTTTTAGCAGTTTAGATTACGGATGTTAGAGTTTAACTGCATAACTGGTTAACCGATAAGCTGATGCTTATCCGTTAATGGCATCGGATAAACTCTGAGGCCTCCCCCCAGGAGTGGAGCTAGCAGCCCCTGACGGACCCACTCCCGGGAAGGCTTCTCTGCAGGCTCTGCAGGATAAAGCTTAAATAAATAAGCTTTATCCTGCAGCGCGTGTAAATGTGTAACTGCTAAGATTTTCAGTGGTTATACGTTTACCATTTTAACCAACTTTTTTGCACCTCACTGTAGTATTTGCTTTTACTTTACCTCTACCAGCATCACTAATTATATCAGAAAAAATGTGCATGTTCTCAAATAACTGTGTGCACCCAGACTGGTCTAAAAGAGCAGCAAGATGGGCTTTATACATTGTTTTCTATATGCCACATAAAAACGGTGGATACCTTTCATTTTCTTGTAGGCAAAGCAACTTTAAAAAAAAAAAAGCATCTAGAGACACTATTCCTAACAATCAGCAACTTTTTTTGTATGGACTAGAGTAATTCTCCCCCCTAAACAGATTGACAGAATCAGGTTGACACATGCCTATGCCACAATGAGTGTCTGCTTCTGCTCTCACTTGCATGGGTATACGTCTTATTAACAACAATGGGAGCTAAATGTCTGCATCCGGACAGAATTTGGCCTACAGTCTCTTTATCATGTGGATCAGAATGATCATTCCATTTTCTAAATGAGGCTCCAATCATGCAAGATTCCAAGTGCTCTATAATCCCAAATGACTCCCTTAAACCCCCGAAGTTAGGCCTTTTATCTCATTATGAGTTAAAGACAGAAAATAATTTTGATACTCCTGGAATTTTTAAGTCCCACACATTATACATAAAGCTCCATAGTGCTAGGTCACAATGGGAGTTGCATTCGCGTTCATCTGTGGAATCAGATGTTCAAACCAAACTTAGACGGAAAACCACAAGTAGCAATACGTGGTTTTGTTAATGCCAGCCAACCTTCCTTAACACACCTGTCTCCCAACAATGTATGCCCAATACAGAATTTAAATCTACAGACCAATTTATTTACTTACTTGCCTTTGATTGGCAGTCTTGGATCAAGAGAAACACATGAACAGAATGTCTCACATTGGTAATATTAAACCTTGACTGTAAAGAACATTACAATCCCCTCTTAAATTACAGTTGTAGTAACCAATGAGAAAATGTCATTCTAATACAGTGCTTCTTGAAATGTCGTTACATATGTAAATGTACATTTAAAAACATTAAAGGGCAAGGTCCCCGTATGCTCTCTATCTAGCAGCTTTAGATGAGAGTTAGATGGAGTCTGCGAAACCACTTTGAGAAACCTGCTAACTGGCCACTCCAGTACGTTTATTTACTGGCTCTGTGGCCATGGAGCTACGCAGCTCTCACTGGCTCTGGTTCGCCGTTCGCAGCCAAGGGAAGCTGCAGCCTGGCCCACGCAGCTTCCTGCCGCTCCCCTTGGCTACAAATGGCAAACCAGAGCCAGTGGGAGCCATAAGGCTCCGTGGCCGCAGACCCAGTATATCAACACACCGGAGCAACCAGTTAGCAGGTTAGTGGTTTCATGGTCTACATTGAGAAACACTGGTCTAGAGTGATGCTGCTTTCACAACTCCAGTTAGGAATGAATCTTGATTTCCAAAGGAAAGGAAATGCCTGACAAACCGTGATAACATCCATTCATATAACAGACTTCTCTGGTTGGGCTCTTAACCATAAATAGTTTGTCTGGGTGAATGAAGGTCGATGGGTGAATTTACTGCTAGATCACTCCATAAATCGCAAATGCAGCATACCTACAACCAATACCGCACCCTGTGTGAGTTTTAAAATCCAGAACGATGTGGTCTAGCCATGTGAAATGAATGTGAAACAGATTGCCAAAAACAGTTCATTTTTGGAACCTGGAAGTGAGAGGCAGAAGAAAAATACTGATGGAAATTTGTAGCTTTATGAGTTTGCGGAACAGTAATAAAAAAACAAAAACAAAAAACACTCACAACCTGCTATAAAATTGTGTAAACAATTCATGAAAGGTGAAAACTTCATAGAACTCAGAAATGAGATGCGTATCGGTTAAGGTCTTGGAATGGTCATATTTCAAGAAGTGTCTCTCCTCTCATAAGACTTCCAGTATTTCCTACTTCCACGCAGGCAAGAAATAGAAACAAAGGCATCTTTCTTGGAATAATTTGGTACTTCCAGTGTTCAGGAAAACATAAAGTGCGCATGTTCTGGTAGACACCCAAGCCAGGAAAAACAGAAAATACCAGACATTTCACATGGTATTTTCTGAATTTTTTTACCGGTTGGACCAGGCTCTTTCATGGGGGGAGGATTGATAGCGGGGAGGGGTTGGGTCACCTCGCGCCCCCCCCCTGGAATTTCTTCACGCTGCCCCAGAGGGGCACTCCCCCCAGTTTGGGAACCTGTGATCTAGATCATCCAATAGATGTCTATCCAACCTGCTTGTAAATATCTCCTGTGATGGAGATTCCACAACCTCCCTAGGGGTGTGTCTAGACTACAGGGTTTTGTCAACAAAAGTGGACTTTTATCGACAAAACTATACCTGCGTCTACACTACCGCCGAGTTCTGTCAACAGTAAGTCGCCAGAATGCGGCAGTTTTGTCGACGGCAGTAAACCTCATTCTACGAGGAATAATGCCTTTTGTCGACAAAAGCCTGTAGTCTAGATGTGCCTCTATTTATTCCAGTGCTTAAACACCCTGACAGTTAGGAAGGTTTTCCTTATGTCCAGCCTAAACCTCCCTTGAAGAAATTTAAGCCCATTGCTTCTTGTTCTATCATCAGAGGCCAAGGAGAACACTTTTTCCTTCTTTGAACATGCAAATAAAGGGAAAGAAGGCAACTTAAATAGTCTGGAGTCTCAAAAAGGCTCCACTTTTGTTTCCATGCTAGTTAAGTGTGAAGGTTTGGGTCAATTCTTATAGTATCCTACCTGGTTCACCAAATCCCATCTGTGCTATGGGGCAGCTCCAGCCTCATTTATTATGAAGAATTCCAATAGAGCTACACTAATTTACACCACATAAAGATCTGGGCTCAGGTGTTTGCATGTACAGTGATGATCAGGATTAAACTGTCTCTTTCCAAAGCAGTTTTATTGCAAGCAAGAAAATTTTTAGAATTAAATTAATGGAGATTACCTATCTCCTAGAACTGGAAGGGACCTTGAAAGGTCATTGAGTCCAGTCCCCTGCCTTCACAGCAGGACCAAGTACTGTCCCTGACAAATTTTTGTCCCAAATGGCCTCCACAAGGATTGAACTCACAACTCTGGGTTTAGGAGGCCAATGCTCAAACCACTGAGCTATCCTTCCCCCCTGGCTTTTCCAAATTTCTTCTTCTCCCAACAGTATGAAAGCGGTCTACAAACTATGGGCTGGTGTATTAAGGGGCCATTTGACCAACTCCTTTATTTCTTAGAAGTGTGGCATGGCAAGGTAGGAGGTGAGGTCAGACCTAAAGAGGAAGCAGAACAGGAAACAGATTGAGAAAAATCAGTGAAGGGTTACGTGGGGCCAAGAAAGGACTCAAGTTTCCATGGCAATATTTGGTTATTCATCATGCTGCCATTATAAGAATTGTTCTTCATTATACTTCTATAGAAAGCCTAGGTTTTACTTACGAAACCTGCTAATAATTGGAAAAACTGATCCTTCTAACCGTTCTTCTGATAAAATAATTTGTACATAACAGGACAGATTTAGCTTGAGTCCCCAAATGTGTTGCACTGTTACACAGTCAATGTTACACAGTCACTGTGTGTTATGAACAAAAATATTCAAAGAAGAAATAGGAGGGGTTATAGAATTCACTTCCAAGCCTCTCTTTGCATAGTTTCAAAAAATACCATATACTCCTATAGCTGGATATCTCTGTAATCGTTTCCGATCCAGCTACAAATCAGGGACATGAGTATAACCAGAAGAGGAGGATTCCTGTGGCACCCGGAAGACTGAGACCATTTCTACACTAGGAAACTATTTCAAAATTAGTACATTCAAAATAATAATTCCTGATTTAACAATTTTGAACTAGCATGTCCATGCTAGAGGGAAGCTTCAAAATTAGTCCCAGATAGGCCCTGTTAATATGGACGCGCTACTTCAGACTTAGAGCCCCAGGAAGCACTGGAGAGTAATTATCTGAATTACTCTGAGTAGTAATTATTTCAAAATAACACTGAAGCATCCCCACTACCATTATTTCGAAATAACTATTTCAGAATTAGCGTTCCTGCTGATGAAAAGCAGGAGTACAGATTTCAAATTCCGCATCCCGTTGTTTCAAAATAATGGTAATATGGATGCTCTTCTTATAAATTTGACCGTAGTGGGGTTATTTCAAAAGTCCTAGTGCAGACCAGGGCTAATAGATTTATTTGGGTATAAGATTTCATGGGCAAAAGGTCCGCTTCATCAGGAGCACTGGCGTGGAAATTACAGAGGCAGGCATAAATAGATTAGCACATGAAAAGAAGGGAATCATAGAATCATAGAACTGGAAGAGACCTCAGAAGGTCATCAAGTCCAGCCCCCTGCTCTAGGCAGGACCAATTCCAACTAAATCAACCCGGCCAGGGCTTTGTCAAGCTGAGACTTAAACACCTCTAGGGATGGAGACTCCACTACTTCCCTAGGTAACCCATCAAGTGGAGGACCAGTACTAACTGAGCCAATTCAGTACTGGTCCTCCACTTGATACGGTTTAACTCCCTTCTTCTCATGTACTAGTATTTTTATGCCTGCCTCATTCATTTCCACTCTAATGCATCTGACAAAGTGGGTCTCTGCCCACGAAAGCTTAGGGCCAAAGGACTCCTCGTTGTTTTTGCAGATAGTCACTAACAACGGCTACTCCTCTGAGACTTGTCAGAAAAGGAGGGACATCCTTCAAAGCACAGACAAGCACTGCTATGCTTTGGGTCCCACATACCTTTGTGTGAAAGGCAGGTATCTGTGTTATTCCATTTTGAACAGGCCTTGCTGCATTCAAGATACACCATGGACAAAAACAGATGGAAACAAGCCTTTCTTTAGAAACACTGAACCTCCCAAAATGATTTTCTAGTTGAGGAACTAAACCAAAGGGTCTATTTCAAAGGGAGCTGCTCTTCCTGTGGGGTTCTGCAACCCGTCTCTATCACTCACAGATGGACTCTTAATAGAATTCCTTCACGGGTATTTTCTGAGTTGCAACACCAGAAGCCGGGGAATGTGCAACAGACTGAGCTTCTGCCCCACTGTGAGAAAAGGTGAATTGTCAACAAACATTTCCTACATCTGATATCTTTTGTATGGAGAGCTACGCTTTTAATAAAGAAGCAGCTGCCACCGCTGAACGATTAATCAATACTGGTAAGCTGACATCTTAAGAACTTGCTGAACTAAAGCTTTTCTTTTCCTCCTGCATTTACAAATAAAGTGTTCACTATTTGACTAAAGCCTGTCTACTTGACTGGAAAATATCAGAGTCCTATTTAAATGACATTTGCAGAGAATGAGATTTTATCCTGGTCGCTGCTCCTTATCACTAATAATAACATCAGATTAGTGGATTTAGGCCAGCCGAGTAGCAATGTCTTTTCTGATCCCTTCTTAAAGCAGCTCTTTCCATCTGTCTAGCCAAGCTTTCCTCTGCTTGCATGGGCCAACGATTAGGTCTTAAATGGAGCTTCAATTGGTACCATGTGGGACATCTATATAGAAGCACATTGGCTGTGTCTACATTGGCACCCCTTTCCAGAAAAGGGATGCTAATGTAGACTTCGGAATTGCAAATTCCGCGGGGGATTTAAATATCCCCCGCGGCATTTGCATTTACATGGCTGCCGCTTTTTTCCGGCTTGGGGATAAGCCGGAGAAAAGCGCCAGTCTAGACGTGATTCTCCGGAAAATAAGCCCTTTTCCAGAGGATCTCTTATTCCTACTTCAAAGCAGGAATAAGAGATCCTCCGGAAAAGGGCTTATTTTCCGGAGAATCACGTCTAGACTGGCGCTTTTCTCCGGCTTATCCCCAAGCCGGAAAAAAGCGGCAACCATGAAAATGCAAATGCCGCAGGGGATATTTAAATACCCCACAGAATTTTCAATTCCGAAGTCTATATTAGCATCCCTTTTCCAGAAAGGGATGCCAATGTAGACACAGCCATACAGTTGGTTTTAAGATTCTTCAAAGAAATCCAAGAGATAGAGGATCAAATCCTAACCGAATATTAACTAACATGGCTCAACCGACTTCAGCAGCTGTCCCCATTCACATTAGATGGCAATTTGACCCTCTATCAGAGGGATAGCTGTGTTAGTCTGAATCTGCAAAAACAACGAGAAGTCCTGTGGCACCTTATAGACTAAAAGATTTACTGAAGGAGGTATAAATATACAAGCATAAGAAAAGAGTTCCAATCAAGAGTAAGGTTAGAGATAACTGGACAGTCTCTACGTAAAAGAATAAATGGACACAAATCAGATATCAGGAATGATAATATGCGAAAACCTGTAGGAGAACACTTCAATCTCCCTGGACACACAGTAGCAGATTTAAAAGTAGCCATCCTGCAACAAAAAAACTTTAAAAACAGACTTCAAAGAGAAACTGCAGTGCTACAATTCATCTGCAAATTTGACACTATCATTTTAGGACTAAACAAAGACTGTGAATGGCTAGCCAACTACAAAAGCAGTTTTTCCTCCCCTGGAGTTCATACCTCCACATCAGTTGCTAAGGGGGCCTCATTCTCCCTGACTGAATTGACCTCGTTATCTCTAACCTTACTCTTGATTGGAACTCTTTTCTTATGCCTGTATATTCATACCTGCCTCTGGATTTTCCACTTCATGCACCTGACGAAGTGGGTCTTTCCCACAAAAGCTTATGCTCCAATAAATTTGTTAGTCTATAAGGTCCCACAGGACTTCTTGTTGATTAGATTCACTGTTGTAGAAACTTATTTTTGTTACAATCATTACTTGCCATGCAGTGTAACGTAATTTATTAGCCACTTAGGGTTTCACTTTGGTTAAATACTTCTGGAATACATAAGACACCAAACACCTACACATTGTACTCAGATTACAGTAAAAAGGTTTTTTTTTTCCTGATGGTTTCATTACTGCCTCACTTTAGCAGAACCAGCAAGTCTTAAAGTCTAAATGCCAAATGAGCTCAAGAAAAATACGACAGCAAACTATAAGGAAGATCTACATTTCATTTCTTTTTTTCCCCTCCACTTTTAGTTTCGAGGCCCTTCGTGTTCTCAGCTATGCCACTTACAGTAGGTTCATAACTGACATTTCCTCTTCTTAACACATAATATGATCCTGACCATGGCTGTGCTCTAAAGATAAGATTTGAAACCAGTCGTTCTTATAAGAAACCAGTGTTCCTATCTCATGCAAATCTCCTCGCTCCTGTGCTTGTTTAGTCTTTAACAAGGTCTTGCTCATTCCTAACCTTGACCAACAAAGGGTTTCCACATGGCAGTCAGACTCATGCCAATAAGTGCTATGTCAAAAGAAAGTTGCCTGGCTTAATCAAGCAATGGTAAAGACATGAAATGAATATTTACAGAGGTCAAAGTCAGATTGTTCTTTAAGAATGAGCAATTGCTGACAGTTGAATGAACAGGAAACAAGGTCTGGTATCTGAGTTTTATACGTACATATTTTTACAATTTGTCATCCTGTTAACAAAACTACATTAAAACACAATATAAGAAATCTAAGAAAATTTGTATGGAAAGGATACACTCTATTGCTTATATATGCATGTCATAAAATTCGTAATGCAAGCTGCATGAGACAATTTATCTTCATTTCACAGGGTCACAACCAGGACAGACTACTTTTCGTTCAGGAAGCCAATGGCATGTTGAGCCAGGCATAAGTCATAATAAAAAGCAAACGGCAAACTTATTTCATTAAACAAATACTGGAGGAAGTAAAATATAAATCTCCAATTTTTTTAATCAAAGGGATTGTAAGCATTACTTATCTTTAAAAACAACAAAATGGAACTAATCACATTTCAGACCAAGCCAATATTTTCTCTCATATAAAATGAATGTGATTGATCTAAATCTAGTTATTTCATACAAAACTAAGTCAAATACTGCAGATTGTTATAACCACACAGAAAACATTACCATGGCAGCCTATGTTACTGTATTTCTTACTGAGCTAACCACAGTAAGTGCAGATGCCAACTATTTAAGGGGAGGGGATAAAATTTAGAACAAGCTGTTAGTTTGACCAAGTTATTATTAGGGTTGCAGGATGGTTTAATAAAAAATACCTAACACCCCCCACAAAAAAAAAACACCCGGGGAAAAATTCTGTTGAGAAAAAAAAGGGGGGGAGGCCAAAGTTGTTCAGCAAAAAAAAAAAAAAAAAGAAGTCCGAGAGTTGTTAAGCAAAAAAATTAAAATTAAAATTAAAAAAACCCAGCATGGCCCCTTTAAGAAAAGCTTTTGAGGCTTTTTGGCCCTAACAGGCTGCCAGCAGCCAGCCGCCATGTTGTCCCCCTGCTTTGGACTGGAAAGCTCCCCTGCAGGACCAGTTAAGCACCCCGTATTTTCGCCTCCTGGCCGGGAAAAAAAAATCAGAAAATACCGGACATTTTAGGTGTCCGGTATTTTCTGAATTTTTTTTACCGGACAGGAGGCGAAACTACCAGACTGTCTGGGTCAATACCGGACACCTGGCAACCCTGGTTATTATGTTAGTGGGGAAGGTTTGATGAACAGAATTTGCATTTTAATGCCTGACTGACATCCAGTTCTCTGCATCATTCAGTTTCTGATGTGTGTAAATTTTCTGCCCTGAGTGCAGATCAGGGTAGCCAAGAGGCTGCTCCAAATTTGCCAGTTCAAAGTGATTCAAAGTGGCTCCTGGCCTCAGTAGCAGCAGCAAGTTCTCCGGGCCCTTTAAATCACTGTAGGAGTGCCATGCCTAAAGAGTCTAAGGGCTGGGGGGACACCTTTTGACCAAGCCCCTTCACCTTCCAGGAGCAAAGAGCCCCCCACCCCCATCCGGCCTCCTACCACTCTTCCTTCTGAGCTCTATCAGGCAGATGACGTGGAAACCTGAGCCATGAGCTCAGCACTCTCCAGGGACTCCCACCCACAAGCAACCTCTCTCCATTTCCTGTGCGCTAACAGAGCAGTATGGACTCTGAGCTGATGTACGGACTCTGAGCGACAGAGCCAGACAAATGACTTAGGGTGTATATCAAGAATTCTTTATTATTTATAGTGCCATCAATGCATGGGTTGCTTTACAAAATAATCTAGTCAAAATATCCCTGCCCTTCACTTAGTTTGCTCCACATGTGTGCACAGAACATATCCACACAGTCAGTCCACACACATACATACAAGAATACAAAACTATTTAGATTCCATGACCGTCTATCTACAGCATGCAAGCTCTGGGAAGAAAGGAGAGGCGTGGAACAAAGCATGAATCAGCCAGGTTCACAGCACTCCAGAAATGTTGGGAAGGAGGGGGAGGAGAAGGAACAGGGCGCACTCAGCGGAGGTGGCAGGGAAGAGACCTGGTGGGGGATTAAGGGAAGGGGTGGAATGGGGGCAAGGCCTGGAGTGAAGGGGAGGCCCAAACAGCCCCTGGAAAAATGAGAAGAGACACACATTTGACCCAAGGGCATGTGTGAAGTGCAGGCTGACTTCACACAACCTTGTGAGAGCCATGCGCGCCCCACACTTCTTTATGTTACTTGTGCCAATTTAATTCGCCCCTCAAAACAGATTGCTTTGCGTTGACAAGACCTGACAAAGAAGGAGAATCAAGTGCAATATATTTAATCTTATTCCCGGGGTCATGGCTAGCGCACAGGCCCGATTTCAATCTTGCGGCCCACTGAGATGAAGGAAGGTCACTCATGAAGCCCCCTCACTAGTCTTGGTTACCCATCACTATCCTAGAACATGGGCTCCCATCTGTGCTCAGACAGCTGTAGAACATCAGCGCACTGTACCGTGAGAGAGCCCAGTACCTGGCTTCTCTTTCTAACTAGCATCTGTTTTGATGGCCCTAACACATGAAACATTTAAACTATAGCTGGTAGGGTTGCCAGGTGTCCGGTTTTGAACCGGATAGTCCAGTATTGAAGCTTTCTGTTCAAGAAATAAATTGAGAAAATAGAAATGAGAAAATAGAAATGTCCGGTATTTTCTAAATAAGATGTAATGTAGATTGTGATGTCATGTCAAGTGTGTCCGGTATTTTTGTTGAAACCATCTGGCAATGCTAATAGCTGGCCATGACTGTGATCAAAGTATGGTAATTTGTCCCCTGATTAGCAACAAGGGCATATGGATTATTCTAAGTTAATAAAATTCCTGTGGGATCACAGGTGTTCAACTGTACCTTTCGCTTTGTAACTCCCCAAGGGTGCGATTATTTCATAGTAATCGCCCTACCCCCACCCTATTTTGTGCTGTTGCTTAATTAGCTACCGGATGAAATGTAGTTCTGTTTGCATCAACTTTATGCCTGCTGTAATTGCCCCAAGTTGCAGTTCCAAGAAAAAAGAAATGGATCAAATAACGACATATATTTTGTTTGATTAATCATGAAAAAATCATTACGGGATTAAAGTGAAACCATTTTACTCCTGCTGATCATGTTCAGCAATTTGAAATTATTTTATGATCCTGATCAAATGTAATTAATGAGATTGGCTGTTAATTAGTTACACTAGCAGGTGGGCCATGAAAAATGTATTCACTTAATGCCACAGAATAACACGCTATTACAATTTCTGTGTTGATTATGCAGAGCTCAGAAAACGAGTTTAAAAACTAGCCAGGATGGTGTTCTTTGAACTTCTAACACTCACTGATTCAGAAACACAGCCGTGCGGAGGTTTAAGAACACAAATCAAACTTCCTTTTTGTAATTGTCTTCTTTATAACAAGTCCCTTCACCAGCAAACTTACTGGTACAGCACGCAAAAGATCTGCTTTAAAGTAACTAGAGCATCACTCTCCACATTGTGATAATTCAATCACTTTCATCTGGCTCTTTCTAATGTTCCTAGTCTCTTCCTCTAAGGAAAGGGGTTTCCAAGAGAAATAACCCCTTGAGGACTAGCTTGAGACAGACACTAAATGTGTTAACTGCTTCACGGTGTTGTATACCTAATTAGCAGTATGGAGAGTTTAACAGTGGTTTTGAATGTCAGAGGGTCTATGCAGGCCCCCTAAGGAATATAGCCAGTACATGAATATGCTTTTGTTTAGCAGAAATATAAGGAAGGAAAAAAAAGGGGAAAAGACTATGGAAAAAATAATGCCCCTTCTCCTATTTATTTCGTTTTCATATCCCCTACCCATAACTCCGGTCATCTGAAGAAGTGGGCTGTGCCCACGAAAACTCATGATACCATCTACATGTTTTGTTAGTCTATAAAGTGCTACCAGACCATATGTTGTATAATGATTGTATTTCATGTATTATAGGTATAACATTGACCATGTTATCCAAATCAGAAGGAGCAGAGGAAGAGAAAGTCCAAAACCTAGTGAGCTGGGTAGCCATCTGCAATGTGTAAGAAGACACTTGCACAGTTGGCTTGCACTGTCCCCTTGTCCCCATTTCGCTTTATTTTCCCACTTTGATACAGCTTCAGCTGCAGAGACTGAGGGAACCCTGTGTCAGAATATCCCATATCACAATGGTTAGAGCACTCCCCTGAGATATGGGAATCCCCTTTTCAAATGCTCTCCTTCCCCACCTTGCAGATGGGGGAATTAAATCTGGGTGTCCTATATCCCAGGGGAGTGCTTTAACCACTGGGCTAACAGTAACAGAGGCATCACTATCACCACTTCCTCCTCCTCTGGCTGCGCGTGGAGTGAGGCAGACACAAAGTGGTTTAAGCACCTAAGCTGCCCAGCTCCAGGGTTTCCTGATGTGGATCTGGATCAAAGATAGGCACCTCCTTGCAATCCGGATTTAGGCACCTGTCTCTATGGGTGTGTCTAAACTACATGGCTCCATCGATGGAGCCATGTAGATTAGGCTGATCGGCAAAGGGAAATGAAGCCGCGATTTAAATCTGCCCTGCTGTGGCGCTGCCCCTGGTGGCCCTGGCGTACGCTTGCCACAGCTGTTTATTTTCAGGCGCACCTGCTCTTGCGTGCGCCTGTGTCCCTTTCGGGCCATGGCGGCTGCTATGCGACCGTACACGGCCTTGTTCCTCCACCTAGTGCGGAGAACATGGAGGTTGGGGGCCTGCCCCCAAACCTCAATGAGGTCCATGATCTCCGCACTAGAACAGGAGGGCGCGCGCCGTCTACGGCCCCTGGATGCTGGGGGACTGGGCTGGGGGACGGCTCGCTGGCACTGGCTGCCTTGCTCATCCTGTGGCCACTGGGCTGGGGCAGAGACTGCTGGCAGGGCTGGCTGTGGCAAGTGCCATCTGGCCAGAGTCTTCCTCTTTAAGGGCCCGGGCCTGGGGGAGAGGAGAGGAGTTTTCCTGGTTTGGCCCAGAGTGGCCACCGGGGGAACCTGGGAAGGACTAGCCTCCAGCTAGTTCGAATTAAGTGGCTACACAGCCCTTAATTCGAACTACTTAATTCGAACTAGGCATTAGTCCTTGTAGAACGAGGTTTACCTAGTTCGAATTAAGCGCTCCGCTAGTTCGAATTAAGTTCAAACTAGCGGTTTGTATGTATAGACGCTATGAAAGTTAATTTGAACTAACAGCTGTTAGTTCGAATTAACTTTGTAGTGTAGACATACCCGGAGGCTACATCTAGACTGGCATGATTTTCTGCAAATGCTTTTAACGGAAAAGTTTTCCGTTAAAAGCATTTGCGGAAAATAGTGTCTAGATTGGCACAGACGCTTTTCCGCAAAAGCACTTTTTGCAGAAAACTGTCCGTGCCAATCTAGACGCGCTTTTCCGCAAAAAAGCCCCGATCGCCATTTTCGCGATCGGGGCTTTTTTGCGCTAAACAAATCTGAGCTGTCTACACTGGCCCTTTTGAGCAAAAGCTTTGTGCAAAAGGACTTTTGCCCAAACGGGAGCAGCACAGTATTTCCGCAAGAAGCACTGATTTCTTACATGAGATCATCAGTGTTCTTGCGGAAATTCAAGCAGCCAGTGTAGACAGCTGTCAAGTTTTTCCGCAAAAGCAGTTGCTTTTGCGGAAAAACTTGCCAGTCTAGACACAGCCTAAGAGTTTAACTGGTTAAGCAATAAGCTGATGCTTAACAGTTACCTTTAAGGGCTAAACTCTGCATGGGGCTGCCAGCAGTGCTAGCAGCTCTGTGGGGCCAGGAACCCTAGCAGACATGGAGCACTGGGAACTAGCAGCGCCTGCAGCTCCATGGGGCTGGGAAACCCGGCAGTCCCACAGACCAGGTATCCTGCAGTTACAAATTCTATTGGTTATATGGTTATGGATTACACGGGTAATATTTTTATTCATTTTTATATAACTAGTCAAAACACCTAAATCCCTTTCTGGATCGAGGTTTGTTTGTATTTATGTGTGTGTCTGTATACAACTATCTACATCAGTGTTTCCCAATTTTATTTGGCCACTGAACCCTTTTAAACTCGAAAGAATTTTGTGGAACCCATTATAACAGTCTTATATATGGAGCTGAAAAAGTAGACCACAAATAAGTAAGAATAATAATAAACAAATGCTAAACAAGGTCAAGAGATCAACATTTAGTTTAATTGAACATATTTAAAAACAAAAATCACATTTAATGTAAAAAAATAAAGCTCACACTAATACGCATTATATTGGAATTTTCTCGCTGAACCCTTATTTTCACTTCACGGAACCTAGGGGTTCCATGGAACACCATTTGGGAAACACTGATCTACATAGTGTATGGTTATATGGTTATTGATTACACAGGTAATATCTTTATTCATTTTTACATAACTAGTCAAAACACCTAAATCCCTTTCTGGATCGAGGCTTGTTTGTATTTATGTATGTGTCTGTATACAACTATCTACATAGTATATGTGGGCTTACTATATCTCTATATACACACAACCACACATACATACAAATAGGACAAAATGGCGTCTAACCATTATGAAATCCAGTTTTTAAAGAATTACAAGAATGAGTGAAAAAAAATCAAGCGTTCTCCACTTGGCACTAAAATACCATTCTGGCAGATGCATTAGGAATTTCAAAAGGGTTTATCTCACTGGATGTGAAGATTGTCCTCAAAATCAAAGATGCAGTCAACAGGACTAGGTTAATATGAAAGTTTGTGATTACACCATCACAAAGTACACCTGAATGTGTGGCAAGAGCATTCATGTTTGTTGTTAGTATAGGATCTCCCGCTGTGCTTCAGCTAGTGATCAATTCCTGACATGGTAGGTCAGCCCAAGGTTCTGAACTACATTGTTTGCAGAAGGTTTCTGATTATTAGCGAAAGAAAGGAGGCAAGGACTCCTTCCCTTACAAAGAGAATGACATGTAAAGAAGTGTAAAGAAGCAGAAGAGGAAAACTCACATGAAGAAGCTTAGAGTTGACTAACCAGCCGATAGCCTATTTCAGCAGGGCTCGATTTTAATGAGATCTTCAGTGGTTATGGTCATCCATGAGCCAGGCTATGGGAGGGGGCCATGTGGGCAAAACAGAGATACACGTTTTAAACAAAATAAAGTTTTCTAATAAATGGCGAAACGTGGTTTAGGGCTGTCGTTATTTTCTTCTTTTTAATCACCACTCTTTTTGCAAAATCTTAATACGAATTTCAAGGGGTCAAACCCAGATAGTGTGGAACTAGTCTCCGTCATCTTACCTGCTGATTCTTGCACTAAATATTCCTTATACATAACTGTCGGCTTGAGCCAGTATATATTGGTCTCTTCAGATGAAAGAAAATTGGTGTCGGCAGCTTCCTGAGCACATTTTAATAATCAGCCTGATCATGGGTGCATGGCAGCTGCGCGATTGATGGTGTTAGACAGGGAATAAAGAAAGATGCCAGCAGTGCCCTCAGATCTGACATAACGAGGGAAACATCAGTCATTTGGCTAAAAGGCTCATAAAGGCTCCATCAGCTGTGACACAGGAGTCTGTCTTACGCAACACTAATGAGGAAATGTGGCAGCGTTTGCATTCTCTTCAGACAGTCACAAGTGGCGAGTGAGCTGCATTTCGGATGAAAAATCCGGTTGAAAACAGAGTTTGCGTGCTCTTCACTTAGACAATATGCTACAGCTGGAGAAGGACTGCTGGAAGTCAAAGGAGGTTTAAAAAGGATTGTAGGGCAAAAGCTCCCAAGTACAGGAAGTCTGTTCATTAGCTCTAGTACCTAAGGTTTATCTCACTATAATTCTGTGTTCTTCCGGCACTTTCCGTCTTTCCCTGGCCCTTTGTCTAGTCCTATCCCCCCCCCCAACTTGAGGCTTATGATCTCCCATTTTTGGGGCATCTGAAACTGCATTCCAAGATAGACTTCTCAGGCTGAGTGAGAAATGATGGACAAGGCTTCCATAGCCAAGATCTTAGCCTGGTCCGCTGGAGACTCAAAAATTTTGAGGTAAGTGTAACACTGTAACATAAAATGAATATTCAAAAGCAGTTGTCTCTTTGACAATGATGAGAAGCCCGATCCGACAGCAGCCCCTCGAGTTGAAAAGCAGACCCCAGTGATGCTGTAGCAGTGGTGTTGAAGAGTTAAGGTCACAGAGGAAAAGTCTCAGGTGGGTAGCTGTATTAGTCTGTAACTAAAAATGAGTAGTTTTGTGGCACCTTCGAGACTAAGAAAATACATATATATATATATAGTATCATGAGCTTTCCTGGGTAACACCCACTTCTTCAGATGAGATTATCTTGAGTCAATATATATATAGTATCCTGAGCTTTGATGGGTAAAACCCACCTCTTCAGATGAGATGATCATGGGTGAATCTAGGGCTGGAGGAGGCAAGCCCCAACCCTGCCTCTGCTGCCCGAGGCTCCACCCTGCTTCTCAGTGCCCCTGCGGGCAGCTCACCCCCCAGCAGAAGGCGTGCAGCCCCAACTTTCCCTCTGCTCTGTGTGCACAGGGATGGTGGACAGCGGGCATCTCCAGCCTTCTCCAGCCCCAAGAGCATGGGGAGGATATGGGGCTCCCAGCGTAAGCCTCTACAGCCCTGGGAGGGCTGGTGGCATGGCCCCAGCCTGGGTGGAGCCATGCTGAATGGGGGAGTGCTGAGGGCAGAGCATGGGCCGGTCCAGCAGGGCAGTTTGGGAAGACATTGCCTTCCCCTGCCTTCCCCTGCTGCCCATGAAGAAAATGGGATAAGAACACTTGTAGATGAATGTAAACTTTGTCTGATTCCCATAACTTCTTCCAGTTCAGCTTGCTAGCACGTTGATGTATTGCACTAATTAGAAAAATGACCTTCTCCCCTCTTCTACATTTATTTCTTGCTACTGCTGCTCGAGTCGATAGAGCTACATGCTCGTGTTAGTTCTGCTTATGCCAACAGCAACAGGGCACTATGAAACATGCAGTCCAAAAGTAATGAGAAATTTTGCTCAAATGTTATGTTTGTTAGGGAGGATTACCATGATTCAACGAGCACCTCAGTTCATCACTAATACTGATAAGTGGGTTTGTTCCAATGAATGCATAGCTAGTGACAACAGGGATGGGAGGGGGAGGAAAAGGCCCACTTCAAATGTGAAATCGGAGACAAATAAATCAGAGGAAGCAAAGGGGATTCTATTATTGAAAATGTTACAGCACCTCCTTAGTGGCAAACAAAATATTTTCACAATGTCTACCTAGTCGTTCTTTTTAGGGTGGTATCTGATGTGTTGCTGTGGAAGTAGGGAGAGTTGTTTCTCCCTGCATTACTTTCTGCAATGTGTCTAGTATACAGAACAAGAGAGAAGGAACCTGTCACCAATAATGGTGCTGCGATACTATACTACATGGCGATTATAGTATAGCTGACTATAGAGTTCAGTGACTATGGTCCCAAGCAAAACAACTAATTTCTGTATGGCTCTGTGGACATATCTATAAAATGATAATAAACAGTAATACAGAAGCCTGAACAACAGGAACAATCTATTTAGGAAACTTATCTCAAGAGATCACCCGAAACGACTTTCCCGTGTCATGAATACCATTCTGTCCTGTCTTTATTAGAGTTCCATCTTCAGAAGCAACTGAGTTTTGTCAATCCTTTGCACGAGCAAGTTTCCCTGGAATTGTCATGGAACGCGCTTTCATCAATGAATGTATTTTGAGAACCTTGGGTGAAAAGTACCACACTGCACACCGAAAGGAGAAAATACATTTTTCAATGACCTAGTCACCATTCTCGCTTTACAGGCTCGCTTTGACCTTGTTAAACTTTAGTGGCAATTACTTGCAGACTGTAATATCTGTGCTGAGAAGAGGTTCCAGAATTGCACCACCCCACTGGACCACACCGTCAACATCAAGACCTACACTGTGACTTGACCAAGCGCACAATAGATCTTTAGTTCTGCAGAAAGTTAATAGTGCTGTAGTATTTCACTGGTGTCTCTGGCTTGATGCGCACTTAGAATTGCTTGGTAATGTGGTTTTGCCAAATTCCACTAATATAAATAAAGGCTTATTGTGTTGGGACACTCTTTTCCCCCCTGGTTTATTTCTTACTGCTGTACTGTTTGTATGTGATATTTTTCTTGGTTTACTTTCTGCAATGTGTCTAGTATAACTGGATTTCTCTTTAGTGTAAGGTATTAAGTTGAGGATATGTAATGTCTAGTTTGTGAGAAGCCGGTGGAATTTTCCTGAGAAATAAATGCATGCCCTGGAGCCATTTTTGCAAAATACTAAATGGTAAACAATTACAATGCTTATACTCAACTACATGTTAACAGCTGCATGGATTGCAGTGACACACAGAGCACTGACACAGCAGAGTCGGTACATAATGTACTTAAACCCATATTTCAAAGCTTGCAACATACCAACATGCAAATTAATAAATTCTTCTTTCCAAATGTCACCAGCCTGGTGATTTCCTGCCAGCCTGAGTGTCATTTTCCCAAAGCAGTAAAAGTAACACAGTCAATCTCCTCTGAATTCTATCTCCCCTGCTTCCTGCAGCGTTCCTGGGAGTTTATGATTCATATTCAGAAAGCTGTATGCAGTAGCCCTTTGGGGATGTATGTTAATGAAGAAATTTTCTCACGCCAGAGTTGCCTCTTTATTGGAGTACGAAGGGTACAGTCTGTTCTGAGAGGCTTTTTAATTTCTCATAATTAACCCTGCCAGAATTAACATCAGTGGCATCACTGACAGCAAATTAAAGAAGCCACAATGGCAGAGCGGATGCCTTTCTTTCCCTCTTCTCCTCTCTCCTTTTTTTCCTCCTGTGTGTGTGTGTTTAAAGGAGAAAGTTCTCAGAGTCTGTCAAGATGATTGTCTTGTCACTGCATTAAGAGCCCTGCTGGGATAGGTATGATTAGAGCATTTTCAGACTTCCCTGCTGCTCAGACCAACCTATTTCAGCTCTTAACTGGCCACGTGCCATGTAGATTCGTGGCAAATATCCATGGTTTCAGTTTCTTTTGCTCTACAAGGTACAATGGTTCACCTGATCTCCACTGTGAGCTGATGGAACCAAGATCTAAAGTGCACTGCAGTATTCAGACTGGCTTTTCTTACTAACAATGTATTAAAAGATAGATCATCTGTGCCTTGAACCACTTTAATCTAGCTTCATATCAACCCTTTTTAACAATCCTGGACAGATGAAGAAAACAGACGATGAACAACAAGATCTCCAAACAGATGAGTTTTCCTTCTGTTAAGCCAGTAAGAAATATGTTGTGTTTTGATATTTCTGCAGTCACTTAAAATTAGGGCTGTAAAAACCTATTAAAATAGTTAACCGGTTAAACGATTAAAATTATATGGGTTAACCGTGGACTGCTGCAGCCTGCCACACTGCAACTGGGATCCAGCCATCTGGACCTGCTGCAGCTGTGGGTGGGAGGCTACTGTGGTGTACTATGGCCGAAGACGGGAAAAAAATGGCTGGGCCTACCATGGCTGTGGGCAGGGGACTGCCCTGGCTTGGCCCACCACAGCCAAAGGTAGGGGTTGCTCTGGACGGGACGGGTAACCGGTTACAGGGTAAGCAGGCCAATAAACCTACTGCTTACCGGATACCTGGTTAACCTCTTACATCCCTAATTAAAATACGGAATTTCACAGAAGGAGAAGTGTATATACTACTCAATTTTCTATCAGATTTTTTGGGTCACATCTCAGGAGAGAGCTGGGATGCTAAAGCGAGTTTGACATAGTGAATTTTGATAAGAGTAACTACCCAAGTCCATAAGGCTGGAATGCCCATTAACAGAATCTTCGGATGTCAATAACCAGCCCCTACACAAAGATTGTCCCTTTGGCTTCAACTTTTGGTGCAAAGTGGCAAATTGTAAAGCTAAAAGATGTAGCACACCAAAGACGTGCTAAAATTGCTGCTGTAAACTCATCCAGAGGATGTCCTTGAAAATACTGCTAAATTTGTTCATCCGCCCATCCTAGAGAAACTACTTAGCAAGCGTGAAAAATCAAGATGGCATGAGGGAGAGGGGATAATAGGTATGCATATAAAACAATGCCCAGAGGTCCACATTTTATAGGGACAGCTCAGGTCACCCAAACCCAGCAATTCTTTTAGAAACCATGCTTCCTAGTTGTTCTCTTCCCCCTAATCTAATCATTACAACCCCTCTCTGCTAACTTTCCCCATGAACAACAAGTTGTGATTATGCTTTCTCTGTTTGTGACAGGGATCCTTTAATGTTATTAGCTATCCCATGTATGCATCCTTCCAATGAAATGTGAATTACCATGTACTTTACAGCCTGTAGATATAATTCTCTGCCATTTCCTTAGCAGTGTTATACACTGCCCTACTTCCTTGTGCTTGGTGTTGGTACTTTACAACTTTTTTGCACAGTGCTGGACCCTGGCTATCCTGTCCCAGGCCTGAAACAGATTAATAGACTTTACAATGCTAACTTCACCATTAATAGTCATGTCCGTGTGGCTACAATATGGGTAGAAAGAGATCCCCTGCTAGGTATGTCAATTAAAAAAAAATGTTTTGAGAGAGATCTGATGGCTCCATAAGTAGAACAGGAATGTCTGTCAACCACTGGCATAAGGGAGAACAGAAGTTATGAACACAAAGGTGTCAGATAACACAGGTCCTGGACAAAAGGCAGACAGCCCTAACACTGCAGTTAATGTAGCCTAGAGAATATACCAACCCGAATGATGCTACATGCTCAGCATTGACATGTGACTTGATGGGCAGTGATAAGAGTAGTTCTCCTTTGCCAACGAGAACATAAGAACGGCCATACTGGGTCAGAGCAAAGGTTCATCTTGCCCAGTATCCTGTCTGCCAACTGTGGCCAATACCAGATGCCCCAGAAGGAGGGATCACAACAGGTAATCATCCCATGATCCCTCTGAATGGTCCATGTGCTGCCACCCCCTCCCCGAATCCCTTTGCAGGGCAAAATCCTCGACATTTTTTGCCATTTAAAAAAGCCGGCCAGACGGAGATTTAACAAGTGAAAACAAGGACATGTCCGGGAAAAACTGGATGTATGGTAACCCTAGATTAACACGTTCATTTTTTAAATGTGTTAATTCTGCGTTAATCGCGGGCGTTAACACGTGTTAATTGAAAGCCCTAGTTATTTAGTATCCAGAAGAGAAGAATTAGAAGGGATTTGATAGCAGCTTTCAACTGCCTGAATGGGGGTGCCAAAGTTCAGGGGGCTACACTAGATGACCTCCTGAGGTCTCTTCCAACCCAAATATTCTGTGATTATCACTGACTCCCCTAAGCCTTTGCACTGCTTTTGAGCAGTGCAGTAACACATTTCCGTATTATAGTTTAAATTCAAAGTTCTGCATTAATATGCCAAGTAAGGAATATATTTGTCAAAGAATAGAATCATTTTCTGAATCTTTTCTATTGTCTGTATTGTTACAGACATACTTGCTGACAGACAGGCATTTTAAAATAAATTATCAAAATAATTGAAACTGCCATGATTATATTATATTATTTTTGACAAATATAAATATGCAGAATTTTGCAGAATTTTAAAATATTATGTGCAGAATTTATATTTTTGGCACACAATTTCCCCAGGGTAAAATTAAAGCATTATGTACCCTATGATTGTTACACGTATTAGCATAAGACACTGAACTATAATAACTAACAAACAAAACACAATCTTTAATTACCTTAGTAAAATAACCATTTGCAATAATTAAGCAGTTGCTTATCTGCCTTAGCGCCAACTATCTGTACAAAGATAATAATTTTATGCGTGGTCTACATAGGTGCCTGGGCATAAAAACAAAATGGTGGTCTATACTTGAAGGTTCATTTGCAAGTATTACACACCCATTATTTGACAGCTGCTGTCATTCTAGATCATTCAGTGTTCCTATTTTCTAGGCAGAGAATGAGGAAACATCGATGGCAGTGCTGGGCAGCCAGCAGCCTGACAGACACGCCCATTGGACATTTTGTTTATCATTGTCCATGTGCATGGTTGCCACATTCCGCTGGTTTTTGTCTGCATAATGTTTTTCCTACTGGTATTACAAAAGTGACATGCACTTAAAACAAGGGCATATGAAGATAGCTGCGTGCGGATTGCACACAACACTAACTGTGAAAGCCGTGCGCTCCCTCTGCATCCAGTCAAAGCGCTGCTACGCTTCAGTCCACACACTCTGCAAACTCTAGGTACCTAAGAGGAGTTAGCAAAACTACCCTGTCCTGGCAGACCGTCTTGATTACAACAATCTTATGGCCCACTGAGATGAAGGAGGAACAATCATGCAGCCCACTCACTAACACTGGTGGCCCTTCACTGATCTATGGTGTTCTATTTAAACATACTGTGGTGTGTCCGCACTTCTGTTCTATAGCTCACAGTCTGAACTCTCCTTTACTTGTATGCTAGTTTGCCTCATTTTGGCAGTATAAAGAAACTGCTTTAAATGACATTTAAAGCCTCTTTGACATCCCTTTACACTGTCAGGGTGGGTCTACACTGCATTCCAGATAACGAGCGTTATTTCAAAATAACAATGCCAGCGTCTACACAGCAATTCCGTTATTTCAAAATAATTTCGAAATAACGGACGGCTTATTCAGAAATCTGTAAACCTCATTCTATGAGGAATAACGCCTATTCCAAAATAGCTATTTTGAAATAAGGCATGTGTAGATGCTCCACTTCTGCTATTTCGAAATAGCCCCTCACCACAGCCATTCTAAGTTATTCATCCTGGGGCTTTAACTCAAGATAGCACATCTACATTAGGGAAGCCTGCCTCGGAAAAATTTTGAGGCTTCCCTGCAGTGTAGAAGTGCTATTTCAAAATAAGCTATTTCGGAATAACTATTCTGGAATAGCTTATTTTGAAATAGCCATGCAGTGTAGACGTACTCTCAGAGTGGTACATAGTGACCTTAGTGGTAATTAGGCTCAAAGAATAGGCAAAAAAGTTATTTTATGAGTGTGTAGAGGGAGGTTAATTATTCCGCCCGATTACAGTGCCTCAGAACGCTAAGTTGAAAAAAACCAAACGCACGCATTGCCCAAAAGAGGCTGCAAGACCCACATCACAGCAGCCTTTGCCATTTTTTTCCTATGGATCAACACATTCAGATTCAACATAACAATATTAGTTAAAAGGGGATCTCACTTTTTTAGACACAAATAACTGTCAATCAAGTGGGGTACAGTCATGTAAATGGGCATGTTTCAGAGTGACTGTCCACTCCCACAGCTTCTTGTGACCTAGCAGTGGCATGCACTATGCAAAGCTCCTTTCTGGTCTGCTGGAAAGAGAAGGGAGGGCGAGGAGGATCAGAGAGTGACAGAGATGAATGCAGCTTAGGAAGAGGGAAGATGTGGCTGAACTAGCCAGTGCCCAGTTGAGGAGTGACAGCCAGAGGAAATAACCAAATATGACTCAAGGTAGCAACTCTTAATTTTTCCCCCCCGTGTGGTTATTACTGCTGGAGGGATATCTAGTTTCTTCTGGTAGCGAGTTGACTTGCGCAATTAATTAACAATATTGGGCCAGTGGCTTGGTTCTGCTGCCGCATGGTGACATCTCTCCAACAGTGCTAAGAGGCATTTAGCCCATATAACCAACTTCCTGAGGATCCTCCAAGCAAACAATACAGGCAGAGCCATGATCACGTGGGGAAGAGGTAACCTCAGAGGTGGTTCTGATCAGTAAGGAAAGTTTTCGACAGCCATCCAGCTATTTAGCTGATCCTCTCAACTCTGTGATGGGCTCCAATCACGTTTACACATGGATGGGTACAAGAGTTCAAACATCTCTGATAGAGCTGGAGAAAAAGGACAGAGTTTTGGCCTGTTGTGACAGAGAAATTGGAAAGTCTAGAGAAATCCCCAGCACAGGGACCTGAGAGGGGTCTGAGATCCCTCTGGGGGAGGAGGAGGGAGGAAATAGTCTCAGAGTATTAGTGATCTCTGTTCATAGCAATTTAGACAAGTTTTCATGCTGCTCTCATCTGAGCCCAGTGACTGGCCCATCATTCAATGAGCTCAGGACTCGGGGGAGGGCACAAAATTACCTTTGCTTTCTTTTCCCTCCTTTGATCTTGTCAGAAGTGCAGCTCGGGCAGCCCACAGAATTTGGCCCCAAGAAAATAATGAATGCAAAACAACACAGAGCCAGAAAGCACTTCATTCAGTTAGGTAATTGGGCCACTAAATGGTAAGTGCAACATTAGGTCCATAGACAGACATCTTCAATGGGGAGTTGGAGAGTAGCATATATTAAAAGCAGCGGCGGATATAGGGCAAGGCGAGCGGGGCGGCGGGGCAGGGTCCCGTGCACGCGCTACTACTGTCGGCTGTAGCCGTGGCACATGCGCGAAATTGCGTGGAACATGCACGAAACTGTGTTGCCGTGGGCCCCGCAAAAAACTCTCATCCACCTCTGATTAAAAGGAACAGTCATACTGTGCATTCAGGAACCCAGAAGCGTATTTAGGGCTTACAGTAGAAAAATCTTTGACATTATCCCTTCTGTGTATAGCTACAGTAAAAGAAAAAGCAACAAGGACACAGAGATGCATCAACTGAGCAATGGAATACAAATCATAAGCAGCACTCTTCTTTCTGTAATAAGCACTTCACAAGAAGAAATGTGTCCTCAGTTTTAATCACCTCCGAGGTTAGATATTTCTACCTTAGACTGGGTGCAATTTAAGGTACCCGAGGTTGTTGAAGGTTTTTAAGAAGATTTGTTATGAAGACAGGCCAAAGTGGTTGAATTCATTCTTGGTAGAGAAGAGAGAACTTGGAAGTGGCTGAATAGAAGTATTTCATTTCATTTCATTTTTCGCAGCATTTTAGAGATTACACAAGTAGATATAATCTCAAATTTGGAAATAATGGGCCAATATCAGCTGTCAATTACAGCAAAGAAACTCCTATTGACTCCAATGAGAACCATGAGGAATCAGAGAATCTGGCCTACAGAATGTAAAGAGTCATGAACATACCATAATACACTGCTAAATAGCATTATTGCCACAAAGCCCTAATGGGTTTATAACTGATATTTTTATTGGGCGAGGACAAGCAGGCTGAAGTAGAGGATGAGAAAATGGTTAAAAGGGCTCACTGGCAAAGGGGCTTTTTGATATCCATAAATCGCTAATTGTATTTCTAATTAATTTCACCATTCAAGCAAAGAGTGTGTTGTGAACTCGATAGAGACTGTATCAACTTGGGTAAATTCTAGTATAAAACGGTTTATGAAACCAGAGGGTTTGTGCTCTATAAATAACTTCCATGTATTTTTTATTCTTTACACGTACCATATTACTGAGGACTGGATGATAGCTTTTCACTGCTGCCTGGTTGACTTTTTCCAGATACACACCCAAGGTAATGATGATATTGATCCTGGAAAGACAATTTTTGCAACAGATAAAAAAGCCACACAACTGGCCTAACAGAATGGGCCTAGCAATGTGTTGGCAAAGCTTTGGTCCTTTAAGTGAATACCAATTGATTAAAAATCCCACATCCTAATATCTTCAGAAGTCTGGCACTGTGGGAGAAAAGAAATAAGACATCTCGAAATATCTTAGGGCAGGCAGCACAGCACAGTTTAATGTGTAACCACCTGAATTTTATCTAAATCTGTTATTAATCACTGTATGTGTATGTGTGCGTGTGTGCGCATGCACATCATAACACCTCTGTGAGAATAGAAGACTGACTGAGCAAATGTTTCTGATCTTTAGGTCTAACCCACCCTTTTTTGGCTAAATATGCAATTCCATATATGACACTGCTTGGGTTACCATGACTACTACTCTGAAAGCCATATTAATTATTCAAGAAGTCCATGCCATTCTCCATTCATTCCATAAGGAATGCTGGGAAACAACAACATTCCTTTATGGAAGGATACAGATAGTTTAAGGACCGCATGACTCTAAATTCCACAGATGTTTCCTTACAGCTGCAGGACATTTACATCAGGATGGTCCATAAATATTATTTAAACACTTTAGTGCCCGAGTTAAACAAAATCTTTCCCCCCCTCACTTTTTATATTTCAACTATCTTCACAAGATGCTTTAACTGCAGTCTCTGTTTATCATCCGGATATAATCCCGTTTTAAGTGAAATCAATCAGCCCACATTAGACTCCAGTGTTATTCTAATAAATGTACTGGCAGTTTCAAAATGTGAAACTTTCATTAGAGTGAATTTCTCATCTGACTAAGCATCTGTCTGCCATATTTGTTGAGCTCTGTATGGCTTAATAATCATAATCAATGCAGGCAGCCCCTCTTCACAGATAACATTAGCAAAATACATTCTAACAAGGTAAGAATGTCTATATGCTAGAAATGTGTATCATGGCTGACTTTCTGACACAGCTAAACCATCAGTGCCAATCATATAATAGAAGAGCAAAGGAGCATTACAGAAGTAATTATAGAGAAAAAAGGTAGTGAGACAGATTCCCCTTTCAGTTACACCAGCATAAATCTGCAACCAAATAAATAGCGATACCCCAGATTTACACCTGCGTGACTGAAAGCATAAGCTGGTCCAGCATCAATCTTCACAACACCAAGTCACTTGAGATGTCAAAACTGGCATACATATAATGCTCAAACAATCCCCCTGGAAAAGGCCTGTAGAACGTAATAGAAAATAACAACTGCCTTTCTGCAGAATTTTTTAAGCTAAACTACAGTACAGAATTCTATCATTACTGTATATACTAAATCTCTATTGAATGTGATTGGATTCTTTACAAGCTCACAGAAAGGATGTCATTCTCTATGAATTTCTACAGGTTTAGAGTATATTTTCACATGAAACTTTTTTTTTCCTTCTAGAACGCCATTGGTTTCATCTCTATTTAATTCTATATGACTTTTCCATAAGGGAGTGCTTATAGTGTGAGGGCATATCTACACTAGAAAATTATTTCGAAATAAGTAAAATCGAATGAATAACACCCAAAATAACAAAATCAAAATACAGTAGAACTCCAATAGTCCGGCATCCGGTTGTCCGGCACTCCTGATAGTCTGGCATCAACTGGAACCCAGAACTGCTCAGGTCAGCCGCTCTCACAGCCAGTGTCCAGCCTGAACGTGCTAGCAGCCGGCCGCTGAGCACAGACAGCTGCTTCAGGACCCGGACATAAGGTTGGTGGAGAAGGGGGATGGGGTGACAGCAGGGAGGGAGGTGTTTGGCGCTGGGGAAGAGGAGGGGGATTGGGTTGTGCATGAAATCCTGGCCAGCTCATTGAAAAGCCGGCTGCTCAGCACACATGCCCCAGCGCCTGGAGGGAGATGCGCGGCTGTACCAGCAACTCCAGGACCCGAGCATAAGGTAGGGGGGAGAGGAGAATTGGGTCGGGAGTATGCCCTCTTATAGTACCTCCTGGTACTCTGGCATACCTGATAATCCGGCACCACCTAGGTCCCAAAGGTGCCGGATTATCGGAAGTGTACTGTAGCATGTGCACTCTATGGCTACGTCTACACTGGCCCCTAAAAACGGAAAAGCGATGCAAATCAGGTAAGTCAGCATAGGGAAATCCGCGGGGGATTTAAATATCCCCCGCGGATTTAAATAAACATGTCTGCCGCTTTTTTCCCGGCTTGGGGAAAAGCCGGAAAAAAAGCGTCTAGACTGGCGCGATCCTCCGGAATAAAGCCCTTTTCCGGAGGATCTCTTATTCCTACCTCAGGAATAGGCTTTATTCCGGAGGATCGCACCAGCCTAGACGCTTTTTTTCCGGCTTTTCCCCAAGCCGGAAAAAAAGTGGTGGACATGTTTATTTAAATCCGCGGGGGATATTTAAATCCCCCACGGATTTCCCTATGCTGACTTACCTGATTTGCATTGCTTTTCCGTTTTTAGGGGCCAGCGTAGACGTAGCCTATGGGGAAGCCTTGAAATTATTCCGAAGCAGACTCCATTAATGTGTACATGCTACCTCGACTTAGAGCCTCCAGGAAGCACTGGGGATAAATACTTTGAATGACTCTGGGGAGTAGTTATTTCAAAATAGCAGCAGCAGAGTGTCCACACTAATGCTATTTTGAAATAACTATTTCAAAATAAGCATTGTTCCCCAAGAAAAGCAGGAGTACAGATTTCAAATAATCAGCCCCTTATTTCAAAAGAATGGGTTTGGGAGTGTGGACACACTGCTTATTATTTCAAAATAAGGGGGGGGGGGTTATTTCAAAATAACTCCCTAGTGTAGATGAGGGCTTAGCGATGAATAAAAGGCATGAGGTTTAACTCTGAATTTGGAAGGGAATCAACATTTTTCCAAAATCTGGAGATGTTTGCGGGGGTGAGGGTGTAGGGGAGGGGAAGAGGTTGTACCTGTATTCCAATTCAGGACCATATCTCAGATTTGTCTGCAATGACATATTCATGCTGCACATACATCTAATAATGTCACTAATATAAATACTATAACTTAAAGAGACACAATCAAACTGAAACTTATTCAACTGAGAGTTATAAACAGTTTAAGAAATTACACTTATTTGTAAGCTTCAGGGGGTAGCCAAGTTAGTCTGTACAGGTATGTCTACACTACCGCCCTAGTTCGAACTAGGGTGGTTAATGTAGGCAACCGAAGTCCAAATGAAGCCGGGATTTAAATATCCCGGGCTTCATTTGCATCTTGCCGGGCGCCACCATTTTTAAAGCCCCGGTAGTTCGGACTCCATGCCCACGGCTACACGCGGCACCGAGTAGGTAGTTCGGATTAGGATCTCTAATCTGAACTACAGGTACACCTCGTTCCTAGATATCCTAATCCGAACTACCTACTCCGTGCCGCGGGTAGCTGCGGGCACGGAGTCCGAACTACCGGGGCTTTAAAAATGGCGGTGCCCGGCAAGATGCAAATGAAGCCCAGGATATTTAAATCCCGGGCTTCATTTGCAACTTCGGTTGCCTACATTAACCACCCTCGTTCGAACTAGGGTGGTAGTGTAGACATACTCTACAGGATAAACTTAAAAAACAACAAATGGTCTGGTAACACATTATAGACTAACGAAACATGTAGATGGTATCATAAGCTTTCGTGGTCATCTGAAGAAGTGGGCTGTGCCCACGAAAGCTCATGATACCATCTACATGTTTTGTTAGTCTATAAAGTGCTACCAGACCATTACTTATTTATAAGTCTTTCTGTTTATTTTTATGGAAATTTCCCTATTTTCAGTATATCTCTTCACTTTCTTGTTGGTCTGAGAAAGACCCACACAAACAACAGGGAAAACTGAGGGCCCGAGTCTATGCCTTTTGGCTCAAACTTTAACCAACTATATAAAAAGTGCAGTTCCATGCACAAGGCAAGCAAACTAAAAAGAAGAGAACTATTTTCTGTAATCTCTTTGACCATTACAAATAATAGCAAGGATTACTGTAACGATGCCATTTAAAATGTGCAGACAGAAGTATGATTTTTAAGGTGTCTCTTTTACAGGTACTACCATACACGCTGTTATTTATGCAATGGCTACAGTATAGTGGGGAAAAGGGACTGGATTGAGAACCAGGAGACATGGGTTTTCTTCTTGGCTCTACCAACTGAGCGGCTTGGGCAGGTCACTTCTTTTCTCTTCATCTCTGTTTGTCTGCTCACTTTTTGTTTGTCTTTGTCTATTTAGATGGTAAAATCACCGCTGCAAAGATTGTCTCTCACTTTGTGAACATAAAGGGTGTGTCTAGACTACATGCCTCCGTCGATGGAGGCATGTAGATTAGCCAGATCGGCAGAGGGAAATGAAGCCGCGATTAAAATAATCGCGGCTTCATTTAAATTTAAATGGCTGCCCCGCTCTGCCGATCAGCTGTTTGTCGGCAGATCGGGGCAGTCTGGACGCGACGCGCCGACAAAGAAGCCTTTCTTGATCGGCACAGGTAAACCTGGTTTCACGAGGCTTACCTGTGCCGATCAAGAAAGGCTTCTTTGTCGGCGCGGCGCGTCCAGACTGCCCCGATCTGCCGACAAACAGCTGATCGGCAGAGCGGGGCAGCCATTTAAATTTAAATGAAGCCGCGATTATTTTAATCGCGGCTTCATTTCCCTCTGCCGATCTGACTAATCTACATGCCTCCGTCGACGGAGGCATGTAGTTTAGACGTACCCAAAGTGCCCAGCATAGTGGATCTCCTCCTAACTCGAGCATCCAGACACTGCTATAATCAGCAGTAATAACAGTTTCAAATTCCTAGCTTCCAAGCTGCTCTTCTGTATTTCTCAAACATTTCAGGGACGGCCCTGCCATCATCATCATCATCACCATGATTCAGTTTGCAGCTGCAGCACCCACGATCTTTATGACTCCCGAGTTCTCACTTTCCATGCAAATGACTCCATCCCAATACGGAAAAAGCAGCAATTTCCTCAAGAGCAAGGTGTGAACAGAACATATTTAATTCTGCACCGTTATAGCAACTGTATAATGTTGCAATAAAATTCCAGAACAATGTGATTAAAAATTATACTGAATGACGATACCAAGGTGCCATAGCCCGTCAAAACGCATTTATCCAATCTAAATGATATGCTAAGCAAATAAAATAAACGTGCAATTTGCTAATTAAAGTGTCCTCTGATGTATCCTGTAACCATCATAAATTATACAACATTTAATTTTTTTACTGTTTACTAATGTTTATGACTCTGCTTTACTAAATTAAACACTGGAGAAAGAGGGGGGGAAATTAGTAAGAATGTATTGCCCTTTCTCTCAGGATTTATTTAGTCAACAGATTTTTCAAAAGAAATATACCCTCATATAACAGTATTTTAATTTTAATGTGGGTCCTTCCTCTTTTTGTATCAAAGCCTTAGATCCCTTCCCATCACATTTCCAGGAAACTAATTTTAGTAACTTTAATTAAAGTAGCCAAATAATCTTGTACAACATCCTAGCTGAAAAATCTAGACAAACTAAAATCTTAAATTTATAGACCAAAGGTCCCCAAATTGTGGACTATATCCTCACAGAGGAACATCTTGGGAGCCCAGGCAAGCCCCTATAGCGTGGCAGGGAGGGAAAACCACCCAGACCCTCCCCTGCTGCCAGACTCAACTGCTGGTTGCAGCCCCTCTCCCAGCATCAGACTCATCCTATTCTGTCGCCCCAGCCTCCACCCTCCTTACCCCATCCATGCTTGGCTCTAATCCTAGCTCCGGCGGGACAGAGGAGCGCAGACAGTGGTAAAGGTATGCTCAAAATTTTGGAGACTATCATTATAGACTCTATAGAGGATCAATAACTATTATAAATTCCTTTTTTTCTCTTCCTCAGCTTCAAGATAACACAAATTCTGAGAAGAAATGCATCTTCTTTTTTCCTTCAAAACAGTAATGATTACACACAAATTGACTGGCTTTTTAGTAGAACTTGCAAGCCTTAGGTTATCTTAAAACCAGGAGAGATAAAAGATCCTTAAGTTCTGCCACAGTGGAAATCTGAGAAATTCGTTAGGCTTTGTTTTCTGTTAAAATATGAGAATAGACTCAACCTCTTTGTTTGCCTGGACAGCATGTCAGCTGTATCGTGCACATCTCAGTAAGATTTTTTTATACAAGCGTAAGGTCTGGGATAAAGAGAGGCAAGAAATTCAGTGGCCAAGTCGGTGCGGTTTAGATTTTTTCTGGTCTCTAAGCAGATTATTAAACAGTTTATGGAAGTTGTGGGATGATTTTTGAGAAGGGACTTTCCTTCCATTTTATGTTATCTTACGTTCTTCAAATTCTGGATCTATATATGAAATACAGCACGCACAGTATCAATACAGTTCTCCTAGAAACAACTGTGCCATTCATTTCAATGTTTTAACATACGCCAGTACGTTGTTTAATATATAAAATCAACCAGTGATTCCTGGGACTTTCCCCCTGAAAATTTAATACCTCAAAGATGACCATTACGGTAGACGTTAAAGATCCCATGATATTTTTTTTGACAAGTGCACAGGAAGAGTTTGGTGTTTTGCTCAACACTCCCTCTAGTAGGAACACAGATTCTAACCTCCAGGGCTATTGTACGAGCTATAGTTCTGTACACATGACCCCATTTTCCTACCCCATTTCTACGCTGCAGTGGCACAACCAAAATCTCTATATAAGTCAAAAAATTAATCAAATGCTCTTTTGCCTTACAGTGCTTCTAAGAACACCAGAATTTGGCAGACCCCTGTGCATTCTACATTCCAAAGAAAGATAACACCCTTCAGACCAAACACAACAGACAACCACTGGGAGAATGGCAGGTGTGAAGGATTCCGCTGCTGGAAGTCTTTTGAATGAACATTTAAGGCCTAATGCAATTCATATGCAGAGTCTTGTTGGATCACAGAAACGCAAGACAAACATGATGCAACTGATATTTTGCTTTTTCCTGCCTGGTTACAAAGGAAAGGTTGGCATAGATGCAACAATCTATCCAAATCACGCAAGAATAGTCATGCCATTACCATTGTCTTTCTGTTTGCCATTTCATTAAAATATTTTGGCTCGAGCCCAGATTGCTCCAAATACCCCAAATGGTGTAACTGACATGTTTAATCAAGTAGAGTGTATAATATATAATTATCTATTTTATGACTGTGCCTTTTTTTAAATCAAGCTGGGAAAATGGGTCCCAGGCCAGATCCGGTTCGTCAGGTCTAACTCACTGATCCTCACAGTAAAGTAATACCAATTAAAAAGGCATCTTTACCCAACAGAAAATACAAGTGTACTGATCTCAGTAGCTGAAAGGTATATTTATCAGTGCCTCCACAGGTACAGATGACTGCAGCTCTGGTAGGCCACAAATTGTTGTTCCTGGCCAATGGGAGCTGCGGGAAGCAGTGTCCCAGTCCCGCAGCTCTCATTGGCCAGGAATGGTGATTTACGGCCAATGGGAGTGCAATCACCTGTACCTGTGGAGGAGTGGGTAAATCTAGCGGTGGCAGCCTGCCAGGAGCTAACTCTGGGGAACCGCCACTGTTTTATTGTTTTGTTTTAAATCATAATAAATGCATAGATCTTCCAATTTTGGTACAGGGCTACTTTGGTTATCAAGCGCTGAAACTTCAGACACTTCCTGTGAAAGAAGCGTTGCTGGTATGGACTCTATGTACTGAGGTTTCTTGAGACACAGGAACTTAGCAATCCTTCCTTTAAAGCTTTTAGTGACACTTTAAAATGATAATATTGCTTCATACCTTTCAGCTACTGAGATCAGTACACTTGTACTTTCTGTTGGGCAGAGATGCCTTTTTAATTGGTATTACTTTGCTGTGAGGATCAGTGAGTTAGCAGCTTTATTCACAGCACAGCCCAATTTGCAGTTTTGCTGCAAGATCTTTTCCCTTACAAACGCTCCTGAATTCCTCTCTTTAATGAATACTGTCTTTCAGTAAAGCAAGAAATAGTTTTGCTATATAATCCACATCCTAAAACCTTGCCTGAAGAAGCCCGCTGATTCACTGGTGATTTTTTTCCCCTACTTTCCTAATAAAAAGTAAGTATTTCTTCTTTTTGGTTTGGTACAGTCTTTCTCTCGACTTATGCTTACTGACTGGCATTTAATAATATTGCTTCCACTTAGAACAGAAATAGCCAGTCTCCACTGAAAACAAAATGCTGCAATTAAAAAAAAAAAGCAATTTCTTTCTATATGTATAGAGAGATGTGTTGGCTAGAAAATATCCATTATGCTTCGCCTATGGGTAAAGAAGGAGGGAAAAACACTCTTGACCCTCTGCTTATGCCATGTGATACAATATAATCTGAAGTATTCCAACACAAACTGCATCGGAACCCTTGCAGCTTTAAGGATAGTTTCTGTTCTCTAAATTACATCTCCACCTGCTTTGATTTTTTGGCATGAGGCTGTATTGTATCCATTAATTTGGATCCAGATCTCGTCCTAAGAAAGTTGGTTCCAACTTTCGTGGCATCAGTGCACACCAACAAGAGCTGGTAGTTGTAATCAGAAATGCACCATGTCTGTAAATATCATTATTCCAGCACAGTCACATATGTTAAAGGAACTAAAAGAGCACACTGTCTATTCAGTATTACAAAATTCAGAGGATTGGCAAGGTGGAGGTTCTAGACTTTGCTGTTCAAACTTAAAATACTTACAATGACTGCCTTCAATTCCTCTCACTTACCAACAAACCTCCCTCCGCCAAGAAAAATCCATAGTGCTTTGTTGCAAGATTACGTGAAATTCCAAAATTGTAAGGCAAACTAGTCTCTCAGTTTATGCATAAAAGCCCATGAAGTTCAGAGGAACTCACAATTACTGTACCTATAGCTTGCTAGTTCGATGTTATGAGCGCAGGATGTTGTGATGCTAAAAAAATAGTTACCATAATTTCCAAATTTCATTGTGCAAATTATACAATTTATGGTCTTAGAAGCCCTCCGGTAGGAGCAAAGCAAAGCTCCCACCAACAAATTTTAAGGAATGCATGTTTTAGAGGGAAGGCTCTATCTGCAGTTCTCAGTCAGGCCAATCTCCCCCAGGGCTGGATTCTGATCTGTGTTCCACTAGTGCAAATCCAGAGTAATGACAAAGGCATAATTGATATAACTCCACATTTACAGAAATGCAGTAGAGATCAGAGCCCTATCGGTTGACCTCAGGGAACATTTGCTAAAGTAATGACTGCAGGATACGGCCCTTTGATGCCAAGGAGGAGAAAAGCTGAATAAAAAAGTCCTATATAACAGAAAATATGAGGCAATTATCTGATTACTTAAAGGAAGAAGCACAGTATCACAATGTAGAATGTTCAAGGGATTACCCAGCTTTGAACAGCGCTTGCTTAACAGCTGCTACCGAACTGTGGTCTTGTGTATTTGGCAGAGTTTCATTAATGATAATCTACAGTGTTTACAGCCTATATGCTACCGAGCATGTGAAGAACCTTTTCGACTTGTATTTTATAATCCTTTCCCCTTATGCTCTCTGTTTTTTGTGATATTTCTGAGCTCTGAGGAGGTTTATGTTTCAAAATGACTCATTCTGCTCTGATGACTGCAGAGCAAGATTGCAATAAATTGTTCCCTTGTTACAAAAAGTATGTATTTACAAACAGAAAGAATACCGTCTACATTCATACTAGGATTTGGATCATCAGCAACTAAATACATTCACTTGCCAAAATACAGCCCTGTCTTATTTACACGCAAAGTAAATGTCAAGCTAAGGTATCTTTGCCAGTCACTAAATATTCCTCAGTAACTTCGTGGTCCTGTCAGGCGGCAGCAAATTGTAACAGCTTTATTCTTGACACTGCATTTGACCTGAATGTCACTGAAAAGAATCCTATCATTATTTTAAAGCTAGATTATGGATTATAATTTAGAAACATTCCATTTGCCTAAGAATTTGGATTTCACACATTTGCCCGACTCCGATGTATCCTTAATGCCAAACATGTGCTATTAAAAACAGAACCTAATTAAGAGTCTAACTCCATTATGGAAGCAATCATAGAGTATGTAGTGAGTTAGGGGAAAAAATAGTTCAGAGGTTCAAAAACCACAACCCTACTAAATGACCATAATTGTGTTTACGCACAGTATGTCAGTGGCCACGATTCTGCCACGAAAAATAACAAAGGAGATGATTGTTTAATGGTAATTAGCAAATGTAAAGGCTTTTTTTTTTAAATAGGATTCATGCGACTTCCTGCTCGAGCTGCTTTTTCTGTCTTAATGATGCCCAGTTGCTTGGAAGCCTTCCCTCCAGGTTTCCACTCTCCAGAGGACAGTGGTTGTGCAGCCAGAAATCACTTCACCCAACATGTTACTACGGACCAGAAACGCGCAGCTGTGTTTTATCCTCATTCCAGCTGGTATCAAAGGGGCATGAACACAGCATTTCAAGCTACTAGCAGGTTTTTTACACTAGCCCTCCAGTGTGTTGAGCTGCTGAGCTAGCCTTACTAAAATGTGCACTTGAAAGAAATCCTCTCCCCTCCTAATGACTATTGGTTTCTATAGAAACAAGAAGGAATCTCTGTTCTTCTCTAAATTTTTTCCCCTTAATGCTTTTTGCCATACCGTGTGAACCCTTTGTTGTTACTTGCACCGTTCTCCATTTATAGCCTCATTTAACAAATTAAAGAACAACAGCCTGGATAAAAAATGGAATTTAAGCAACCCAATCCTATGCATTAAGTATCTGTGGTCAATCCATCTCTCCTGGGCCATTTTATGTCTCAAGCATTTCAAAGTGAATACTTTAAACAATGGTTCATCACAAGAGTTAAAAGGGGTCAAGAGGATATTTACTTAACCACTAGTTGACTTTTAGCTTCAAAATATTTCAGCAGTTACAGTATTTAAATTAAATTTGTCTCATCAACGTCACCATAAATTACTCTCTAAAACTCCAGGACTCCTGATCACATTGTGAGTCACCATCCTGATGCCGGCACTTCTTAGTTTTCAGATAACTTACGTCTGTTAGCTTTGTTATTGTCCTCTTCTCCAGGGACTGCATTTGCAGAGGAATTGTTAGGGCTTCTAAATATTGTATCTGCCTTGTTGTAATCACTAGATAAACACACTTGCACTCAGTCATAAAAACCAAAGAGCTCTCGAGCAATGAAAAAAGATTTCTCTAGCAGAGATTTGACTTAAAAAATTAGAGAAGAAAATCTTTAGACAAACAAGACTAAAAAAAAGACTACATTAGCCAGAAAAAACAGCAGCAGCAATAAAAAGATCTATTATTTAGGGTCTACTACTCTCTTCTGTCAGAGTAACAGGAAAACACTAATTTCAATTTTAATGCCAAAATATTCATCTTTTTAGGTCATAATGGCAGTAATTTTCAATACCCACAACCAATTTTCTTTTATAATAAAAATCATATTTACTGTCAGATTAGCTTGGAAAGTCTCTCTCTCAACCCTCCCTTCTCCCAATTATTTACTGCCCATAATGAATTACCTCATAAAAAGTCCAAGCACAGTTTGGTTGTATTAGGATATTGTAGCTGATGGGACCAAACTCATTTCTAGTATCACTCTAAATCAGAGGAGTGACACCAAATTGGAGTTAGGTTATCAACACAACCACAGATCTTATTGATGTCATCCCATTGCCACGATCACCTTATCAGCAAATATGCTTACGTGAAAGCCACAGATTTTATTTGGTGACATTTTAATTGTTTACTAATAACTGTACATTGTTTTTGCTAAAAAAAAATGTTCAGCATGAGAATAGCA